>NC_090733.1:44072520-44147520 GCF_036898095.1 Palaemon carinicauda
AGAGAGAGAGAGAGAGAGAGAGGAGAGAGAGGGAGAGAGAGAGAGAGAGAGAGAGAGATTTCATGCCCTGTGCCTTTCTAAAAAGTTTTTAACTAAACACAATATGAAATATAATGAAATATTATTAACATAGGGTAATGTGGTTCTTAAACAATCGCCATTTAAGTATATGGTATCGTTCACCGGTAGTCGATGATGAATTCTATGATATTCTGTATCAAATTAATAATAATAATAATAATAATAATAATAATAATAATAATAATAATAATAATATAATAATAATAATAATAATAATAATAATAAATCTTAAAAAGAAAAAAAAATGAAAAAAGTAACACATGTGAAATAGGATTAATGTTATGAAAAACCGCTAAATCAAAAAGTAATTACGAAATGAAAACTTTTACTAAACTATTTATTCTTCGATTATTCTACCAATATCTCTCTCTGTTCATGCAAATAATAGATGACAGTAAAACATGAAGTATTCTGTAAATACAACGGAAATAGCGGAAGGAATTACTATAAAGAAATAACTATGAATCAACCTAAACTGAACTACGCTTCCAAATAAAATTCTAGCACAAAAATACAGGTCTGAGTTATCCTCAAATATACATTGGAGTCATTAAAACTTATATCTAATAAAAATAGAAAATTTTTAGAACCGAACTTGTCAATTCTTTTATCCGTACCTTAATTATTTTTGGTGACAATGGATTTTCTAGTTTTATATTTGCCAGAGAAGATTAAAGTTTACTCCGGACGTTTATACAAACAAACTGTCCCAACAATCAGAGACATGAATGGAATTCAACTCCACCACACAAACCAGTGTTTCATTCAGTTTATTTCGGTTTAGAAGTCAAGTTGTTTGTACAAACTACCTTCTATTTCTACAATAAATATATATGAAACAATGAACTGATATAAGTTGAAATGAAAGTAACTATATTTCCTGTTGATTTGCAGTCGTATTGTAGTCTGTTCTTCGAAATGCTTTTCGAGGTATTTCATTCTATAAATAATGAATGTTAAATTATTTCAATTTCTCAAATGTTTCATACATGCCAACTTACAAAAAGAGTCGAAATATTAGACAGTCAAAAAATAAATATTTGCAGAGAACTGTTAATCAAGCTCTCTCTCTCTCTCTCTCTCTCTCTCTCTCTCTCTCTCTTTATATATATATATATATATATATGTTTGTGTATGTATCTATATATATATATATATATATATACAGTAAGTATGTATAGATATAATTCTAAATATACATATATATATTATATATATATATATATATATGTGTGTGTGTGTGTTTGTGTGTGTATCTATATATATATATATATATATATATATACAGTAAGTATGTATACATATATTTCTAAATATACACATATATATATACATATATATATATATATATATAAATTGTATATATATATATATATATATGTACACACACATATATATATATATACATATATATATATATATATATACACACACACATATATATATATATATATATAAATACACACACACATATATATATATATATATATGTATATATATATATATATATATATATTTATATATACGAACCCTTGTATAAAAATATGTAAAAGTATGTTTTTTTCAATGATATTAATGACCATTTGAAGAGTAATATGGCTTTCTATAAATTGTTGTTTACGAACATTGAACCCTGTTATAGGTGAGGTGTTGTAAGCCTAATTGTAGTATATCTCCATTACAGTGGAGATTTCCACAAAATCTAACAATTCAGCGTATTCATGGAGCATTATTGCATTTACTTGCTCCGAGGGGTAAGCAGTACCACTCGAACGATCATAAAAACTAGTAGGTACTCATCTTAAGAGTATTGGCTTTTGTGAAGTTTATTCACAAACCTTTTTTTTTAATAAAGTGAAAAAAAAATGCAATTTCCCGATATCTTACGTGAATCTTTCATTTGATGAAGAATGAGAAAATCTATAGAAAATTATATAAAATGTTGTCATGCTTTCAACTGTTCCAAAGAACATAAAAACAGAGTACAGGAAGCCAGAAAGTTTCCTGTGATTCGTATAATATATATATATATATATATATATATATATGTATATATATATATATATATATATATATATATATTCATTAACTGCAACTAGTCCACTGCAGGATAAAGGCCTAAAGCATGCCTCTTCACTCGTGCCAATTTATGGTCCTTCCATAGGCCTACCTGTCCATACCCTTAATTTTTCTTGGTTCGTTAATCCAATGTCTTCTGTCTTTGTCCTGCTCCGTTTGTAATTTCTAGTTACCAATTCGTTATTACCTCCGCAAAGAAGGTATATATATATATATATATATATATATATATATATATATGTATCATCATGATCATCGTCATCATCATCTCATCTTACGCCTATTGAAGCAAAGGCCTCAGTTATATTTCACCAGTCGTCTCTGTCTTGAGCTTTTAATTAATACTTCTCCAATTACCATCCACAACTTCGCGCTTTATAGTCCTGAGCCATGTAGGCTTGGGTCTTCCAAATCTTCTAGTGCCTTGTGGAGCTCAGTTAAACGTTTGATGATTTAATCTCTCTTGGGGAGTACGAAGAGCATGCCCAAACCACCCCCTCTACCGCTCATAATGATCTCATCCACATATGGTATTCGAGTAATCTTTCTTAGAGTTTCATTTCTAATCCAGTCCTGCCATTTAACTCCCAATATCCTTCTGAGGGATTTTTTCCTAAATCTACTAAATCTTTTGGAGATTGTTTCATTGTCATACCATGACTCATGTCCATACAGTAACACCGATCTCATTAAACTGATATATAGTCTGATTTTTATATGAAATTTCACGCAATTTGATTTCCAAATTTTACGTATCCTAGCCATTGTCTGGTTTGCTTTTTTCAATAAATTTAAAGACCCTGTATTGGAATTTATTGTTCCTAAATACTTGAATTATTCTACCTCATTGATCCTTTCTCCTTTCATCTTTCATTGCATAATCTGTTCTCGTCATCTCTGTATTTCTTCAATTTATCTTCAGCCCCACTTGAAGAATTATATATATATGTATATATATATATATATATATATATCTATCTATCTATCTATCTATCTATCTATCTATCTATATATATATATATATATATATATATATATATATATATATGTATTTATATATATATATATACACTAGTCCAATGCAGGACAAGGGCTCAACATTGTCTTTTTACTCGTGCCTGTTCATGGTTGTTCCTAATCAGCTCATACCGTCAATTTTTATTAGTTTGTCAAGCAGATGTCTTGTCGTTCTCCTGCTTCATTTGTAATTTCTAGGGACCAATTTGTTATTGCCTCCTATATAGAGGCTATATCTTTAAGTCGGGTATTTATATTCTTATTTTGTCTCTGTGTGTGTCTGTAGACAGAATTACGTCAAAACTACGTTCCTGATTTCGATGAAATTATCTTCTTAGACATTTCCTAGGGCATGGGCAAACACCATTAACTTTTGGAACTGATCCACACTCTAGTCTATTTATTGCCTGTCTAACTATCTCCTGACAGTATTAGTAATTTTGAAGAAATTATCACCACAGAAAGATCTTGGTTTAGTGATGACCCTGTTGAATTTTGGATATGATCCAGATCCGGATTTTAGATCCTGATTTACATTGATCGTTATCTTGAAGAAAATATCAAAACAATTTGAAGGATTTTGACGATCTTATCACCATAGATAGATCTTAGCCCATAGACGTCTCCATTAACTTTTGAAGATGATCCGGTTCCAGAACTGGAGTCTGGTTTATTGGTTTTATCTGTGTGTCTTACTGTCTGTGAATAGGATTTATTCTAAATAACCAAAAAGATTTTAACAAAATTTTAACCACATATAGACCTTACGTCATGGAATACCTAATAAAATCTTATAAATGATTCGGATCCGGATCCAGATTCTAGATTCAGATTTGCATTTTTCTACATTCTAAAGATAACGTAAAAAAATTGACGGAATTTGACGAAATATCAATCATAAATACATGTTGTTCTTACATGTAAAAATATCCTTCAATTTACTTTGCTCTCGTATCCTTGTTGTTCTTTTCCTGTCTCCTAGTGTTATATCCATCGTTATTCGTTCCATAGCTCTACGAATAGTAAGTATCCTATATTTCAAGGATTTATTAAGGTTCCATGTTTTCTATACATAAGCTAATAATGGTAGGACCATCTGATTAAATATATTACTTTTAGGGAGAAATTGGCATTTTACATATCATAATCTCCTTTTGTTTAACTAAAGCTCCCAATCTCATGCACATCCTTGATTTTTATCATCGGTCTCTGGTCCGGGGGAAACATTTTCTGTCTATCCTAAGTATGTACGGTATATTCATTAACAATATCTTAGGGTTCATCCATTACGCTTATTTGCACACTATATTTTCATTGAACATTATATTACTTTTTCCATGTTCATTTTTATCCTACATTTCTGCTTTCTCTGCTCAGATCTTCTATCATCTTGTACAATTTCTCCCATGGTGCAATAAAAGGAACTATCTCATCTCTAAATCTTAATCTTTAAGTCATTTCCCGTTAATATTTATACGTTCATATTAGAGAATTAGTGGGTTAGATTAACTGAAGTGACTCATCTTTGCTTTTCAAAAGTACCTGATCGTACAGATGGACGATCCTGACGTCAGCCATCATAAATCAAGCAAACATAATAAACTTTTCCGGTGGACATTGGAAAGATGATATATTGGGCAACACACTTCTCACCCACATCATAAAAAAAAAGATAATTCAGCGAGACCGATAAGGGGAAAGGAATAATTATAATGCACAAATCAGATTATTTAAAAAAGGTAATGGAGGTACTTGAAAAAGATAATATTTTTGTAAAGGTAAATGTAGGTGACCCACTCAAACACACGATATTGCTCGAAGATAGACTTCACAGAAATCTAAAATAATGACAATCAATGGGAATTATCACTGAAAAGGCATATGAAGAGGTATATGCAACAGGTATACCGGGAATCTTATATGAATTGCCTAAGATACAAAAAAAAAAAAAAAAAATTAAAATACTCCTATTAGACCGGTAATGTCAGGTAGAAAACACCATTGTACGCTTTCTCAATATTCTTCATAGAATTCATACAAAATTTTACTTTCAACGAGTATACAATATAGCATGCAACTTATATATAACTTAAAGAATATATAGTTAAATAGTGAAAAGTATATGGTCAGTTACGACGTGGAATCCCTTTACACTAATGTACCAGTTGAAGAAACAAATAATATAATACTTGAACAAATAAATGTCGAAAATATGATAAGGTATGCAGATGAAGAACTCAAACAAATGTTGAAACAAGCAACAGAGAACAGCTACTTCATGTTCAATGGCGAACACTATAAACAGAAATATGGGTTGGTAATGGCACAACATCTTAGCGCACCACTAGTAAATGTCTTTCTATGTTATTACGAAAAGAAATGGTTAGAACAATGTCCAATAGATTTTAAACCTATATTCTACAGGCGGTATGTGGATAATACATATATAATATTTGAGGAAAATGATCATGCTGAATACTTTTTTTTTTTTTGAATTCTCAACAAACTAAGATAAATTTCACGAAAGAGGAAGAAGAAAACCATAAATTACCATTCTTAGACATAATGCTGGAAAGTGAAAGTACCATTAACACTGCAGTGTACAGAAAGAAAACTCATACCAGAGTAGGCCTCAATTTCACTAGCTTTACATTTCATCTCTTTTAAGTAAATGCTTTTTCAACTTTTCTATACATAGCATGGAAAATTTCAAAGACATATATCAAATTTAATATAGAAATAAAATTTTTACGAACACTTTTCTGAAATAATGAATACCTAGTAGGAATATTTGATAGTCAATGGAAAAAATTCTTAAAAAACATCATACAAAACCTCATCACAAGCACTGTAGAAAAAAGAGACCTTATATCCTAAACTGCCTTATCAAGGAGAGCAATTATGCAGGGAGTTAAATCAAGAATTAAAGAAAATAATAAATCAACATTTTCTTCACATTAAGATAAGGACGATTTTCTATGAATTCAAAATGAGAAACTTTTTCCAACACAAAGCCAAAACTTCCTCTAACTGGTGTACTGATATTGTTTACAAGTATAAATGTGCAGTTTGTTGTAACTGCTATATGGGATCTAGTAATAGGGCCCTAGCTGTCAAAGCACCGGGATATGAAGTGAGAATTTACAGAACAAAAAAGATCCTTGCTAGGCCTCTCCAGTCGTACGTTAGGGAGCACTCAGAAAACATATGTAACAAACAGGTAAATATACAAGAATTTTCCCTTGTATTTAGAGGGAATTACCAATCTGAAATTCGAATCGCTGAAAGTGTACTGATTAAGACCTTAAAGCCATCTTTAAATAATGAAACTTTGAGCTTTCCATTGAAATTGTTTGAAGTTTTTATAATATTATTTGTGTTTTTAGTATAATTTCATTTAAGGAATTCACTCCATGATATGATATTCATTGTATTTTGTAAAAGTGCTTTATTCTATTAGCAATCTATATAATTGTTATAACTATTTGTTAACGTAAATAAATTATTTTTTGCGGCTGATGATGGGTTAAGGAATATTATCCGAAAGCTTCGATGGAATAAAAAGTAGAAAAAAAAAAAATGTCTTGGATTGCCTTGTTGAACGTCTTATAAATTCTTATTCGTGTGAGATTTTTAGAGGGACCCCAATAGTTGACGTGATAACAAACAGATAGAGTAGAGAAGCCTGGATCGAGATAAAGAGGTAGAAGATGACTCAAAGAAAAAAAAATTAAACTAGATGTAGTATTTTTAGAAAAATCTCTCATATATTATTATTATTATTATTATTATTATTATTATTATTATTATTACTAGCCAAGCTGTAACCCTTATTAGAAAAGCAGGACCCTATAAGCCCAAGAGCTTGAACAGGGAAAAATAGCCCAGTAAGGGAAGTAAACAAGGAAATAAATAAACCATATAAGAAGTAATGAAAATTAAAATATAATATTTTTAAAAACATTAATAACATGAAACGATATAATTCATATATAAGCTATTAAAAGACTTATGTCAGCCTGTTCAATATAAAAAGTTTTCTGCAAGTTTTAACTTTTGATACAGCTTCCCGGTTAGGAACATCATTCCACAACTTGGTCACAGCTGGAATAAAACATTGTAAGGAGTAGATGGGCCAGGTCCTCAGCCACCCGCTGAGATACTACCGCTAGAGAGATATGGGGTACTTTGACTGTGTAAACAGTATCATATTTTATCCTTCTCTCTGGTTACGGCTCACTCCCCCTTTGCCTAAACATACAACGAATAGTCTGGCCTATTCTTTACATATTCTCCTCTGTCCTCATACACCAAACAATTATTTTTTGTTCAAGGGGTTAACTACTGCACTCTAATTATTCAGAGGCTACTTTCCTCTTGGTAAGGGTAGAAAAAACTTTTTAGCTAAGGTGAGCAACTCTTCTAGGAGAAGGACACTCCAAAATCAAACCATTGTTCTCTAGTCTTGGGTAGTGTCATATTCCCTGTACCGTGGTCTTCTATTGTCTTGAGTAGAATTTTTTTGCTTGAGGGTACGCTCGGGCACACTATTCTTTCTAATTTCTCTTCTTTTTTGTTAAAGTTTTTTATAGTTTATATAGGAGATATCTATTGAAATGTTGTATTTGTCCTTAAAATATTTCACTCATCCTTGTTACCTCTCCTCAATTATTAAAATTGCCCATTATTACTCATCAAGAAGATTATTCATTTTTATTCATATCTTAAGAAATATTTCACTTCATCACACATCATTATGGTAATTGCTTTTTATCTAGTCGTTAGGAGAAAATCTCTCCGCTAATCACACCTACAATTTCATCAAATACCTGAAAGAAAATTATTCAGATTCTTGTCTATAAGTCATAAAATAATGAGTAAAAAAATTTGGTTTCTTTTACCTTTAAATGTCCCAAATGAATCATGTATATAAGTCATCATTTAACACAATCCTCTCATAATGAAAAACCTACTAAAGACATAGCAATAAGTTCAAATATCATATGTATTGCCTTTAAAAGGTAAGTAATAATATTAAAGTGACAAGAAACCAACATATCAATGTTGAAAAAAAAAGTTGTAAAAAAATAGAAAAAAACAATGCAGACTATTTCAATCAAATCACTTTATATTTCCTTTATTTCAAAGATTCTTTCACTAAACAGTCATTAATAGCATTTCGTGTGTATTCCAAACTTTCTCTTTTAACTTTAAATTGAAAGGAATATAACTACGTATGTACTTGCTGTACACTATTTCCTGTGTAATTATTGCGGGGCTAAAAATACACTTTTGAACATTTAACTTCTCTATGGTCATCCTTTGTCAACATTTTACTTCTTTAATTACTTCAATCTTTCCTCTCTTCAATGTATTAGTTATATTCAGTTTGAATTTAGAAACATAGCTCATCTCTTACATCTTAAATTGTTTTGATTTTTATCATTTTTTCATACTTATTCAAGTGAAGTTAATTATCATTCATATTATAATCCTAACCATTAGTTACATGCTTGTTTATAATTGTTACTCTTGTTACATAGAATATTAACCAAATGCAATAATAACCCTTTTGCTCTATTGACATCATTATGAAATCAATCTTTACACTTGTAAAGGCTAATCACCAATGGGTTTCTATTCATCAACTACCAACATGACCCATAACTTTACCAAAGAATCTCATATCACCTTCTTTTTATTTTAATAATCTATGTGGTCCTTTAATTATTTGGAGACATTTTATCATTTAGGGTTTTGTTTATATTCATCGAATACATACATACAACTTTAAGTTCTGGGATAACAGACTTTACACAATCACAATATTTATTCATTTGTTACCCTAGATATTTTTATGAGTGCCCAGAGATTGTCATATAATTTCACATAGAGTTTAGTAGTATTTCTAAATTTTATCAAACAAAAATTTGATATTTTTCCCATTTAAATTTTTCACATCAAGATAATTAATCTCAGTCTTCTATGCTGGTTTATTTATCCTCAACCACTTCCTGTTTATTTGCCCTTTTATTTTTATTTTTTGAACCAGACTTATGGTTTACCTCATCTTTCTTACTTTGAAGAAAAATATTCCACAGTTCTTTATATATCACTAGTTAATTCGAGTGCATGGCCCCCGATAAATACCTCAAAACACGAATGTCTAGTTATTTATCCTGGCAACAAATTATTCTGTTACTGACTAATCAACACTTTCTTTATTAAGTAAAAATGTTATGAACACCATTATGTTGTTATTATATGTCAAGTTTTGAGAGAAATTCCGTGGTGATCCATTGTTACCACCTCCAAGGGAAAAAAATGCAATTCGTACTTCCTTTACAAGGCCTTCATACCTCTTATGTGTAGGCATTAATGCACAATATCAATTATCTAAAATAGGCCAAGAATAGATTCATCATTAAATGTACAGTCTTTGATTTCTGAATATCCCGCTAACTTGAGCATGAGATATTATTAGTACTTTTTTTGTTAATATGTCAGGAGTTTTAAGTCTTAAAGAGGTATTTTTCACCTAGTCTTTGTATGTATTCCTTTGAGAAACCTGCAATTCTGATCTATGATTCTTATTTGGGAGTAAGTCACCTTTAACATTTCTATTAACCCTTAGTTCTTATTGTTCTATTTGAATTCTTCCTAGGTCTAAGTTTCTTACCTGATAACTGAAACAAAATATTGGTGGTGATGATTATCTTAACATGTTTGTCTTATAAATAATCCTTCTTCTATCATTTTAAACATATCAATAACGTAATTATATACCGGACAAACCTCAAGTATACTACAGATCCAAAGATTCCTTACTTTATTTATTCATAAAAGCCCTTGCACAAAAAAAAAAAAATCACTAAAAGTTGTAAGATTAATAATTATTTACTCTATGCCCTACTATCAATGCCTAAACTTTTCTCGACCATTAAATTGATAATCTATCCTTCTCAGTTATATTTCAATTATTTAAGACTACTATCATTATTCACCACACTTTTTCGGGTTTCATCTTTACAATGAGACAATTCTTTTAAATTTATTAGTCATCGAACATTGTTGTTATAACTCCTTGGTAAAAGTTCGAGTTAAACTATTGTAGGATCAATAATTAATTTCTCTTCATAGTTATAGCCTTTTGATTCATTCCCATAATACATCTTTTCAGGTTAACTCTGTTTTAAGGCTTGACCATATTAGCAAATCTAGCAAAACTATTCTGTAAATCCTATCATTCTTAAAAATCTGTTTAGATCTTTCAAATCTTAGTGTAGCAGGATATTACACAATAACCCTTATTCCTCATTATATGGTCATCTGTCTACACTGTTGACTCGCCCTATTTAATCTATGGATAGGACACTCATTAACCTTAATCTTTATCCTGCTATTCTCCCTCTTTCTAAGACTAGTTATATTGATTTTAAATGACTCTATATCCCTACTAAACTTAGGAACGCCTTTCTAATAGGCTTCTTCATTCTCTTTGTCTCCAAATAACTATATCATTAATCTGTGAAGAGTTAGAGGAGTTAAGGTGACCCCGTTGTCTTAACTCTAAATTCTAACTTTCTTCAAAAAATGCCAATAGCTGTTAATGGCTTGTATTTTTTTACCAAGGGATTCACAATATAAACGAAGTATTTTTGCTCTCCAATAAATGAGCAAAAACCTCATTTATTACTGGGAAAGACATTTTATTAATATAGGCGTTTCAATTTTACTTGTGATGATCTTTTACTAGTCTTTAACTTTCATCCTCATATGAAATGATATCTCCGGAGATATATAAGGAGACTTATTTATTTTATCACTCAATTTGTTATAATCTGGGGCATTGTTTGGTAGGTATTATTTATAATTTGTTACCGGTATGTAACAAGTTGTTGCGCCATTGTTTCTATCTATTTTAATTGCAATCTTCTATTCTGCCTAACTTGTCTTCTGAAATGACTCTCCTCTGCGTATTTCTTAGCTATCACTACATTTGTGGTACTTATGATAAATTATGACCTTTTTAGATTACCTAACTGTGATCTTTAATCTTTTTTTTATAGAAGACATTACCCGCGACTCAAATTAGTTATTTTATCGGAGTAATGTTGATTAATTTGTGTGCATTTAATTGCCTTCTTCTGGATAACATTATTTTCTCATCTGACACTCTGGTGTCCTATTTTTACTCACATTACCTTCTTCTCTTTTATTTCGGCATTAATATGACGTCTATAGCTAATCTCCATTATATATATACATATATATATATATATATATATATATATATATATATATATATATATATATATATATGATAAATTTTGCACATTTTTACGTGTTTTTCATATTCAAATAAGCCATATATATTTTTGATACATTAATGTCTGGATTCTCTTAACGACCTCGGGATCAGAGCCCCAGGCGAAATCACACAAAGACAAGAGCTTGGCTCCGGCCGGGAATCGAACCCTGGTCGGCAAGCCTGTATAAACAGTGACTAAGCCACTTGGCCACGAAGAAGGATAAAAGTCAATGACAATTCTTCTGTACTTATACCTGTCGAATTCAGGTATTTTGTACTTAGAATTGAAATCAACCCATCCTCACCATCGTAGCTAATTGGTAGTTTGTTACTTGGCATTCAATTAATGATAAATTTTGCACATTTTTACGTGTTTTTCATATTCAAATAAGCCATATATATTTTTGATACATTAATGTCTGGATTCTCTTAACGACCTCGGGATCAGAGCCCCAGGCGAAATCACACAAAGACAAGAGCTTGGCTCCGGCCGGGAATCGAACCCTGGTCGGCAAGCCTGTATAAACAGTGACTAAGCCACTTGGCCACGAAGAAGGATAAAAGTCAATGACAATTCTTCTGTACTTATACCTGTCGAATTCAGGTATTTTGTACTTAGAATTGAAATCAACCCATCCTCACCATCGTAGCTAATTGGTAGTTTGTTACTTGGCATTCAATTAATGATAAATTTTGCACATTTTTACGTGTTTTTCATATTCAAATAAGCCATATATATTTTTGATACATTAATGTCTGGATTCTCTTAACGACCTCGGGATCAGAGCCCCAGGCGAAATCACACAAAGACAAGAGCTTGGCTCCGGCCGGGAATCGAACCCTGGTCGGCAAGCCTGTATAAACAGTGACTAAGCCACTTGGCCACGAAGAAGGATAAAAGTCAATGACAATTCTTCTGTACTTATACCTGTCGAATTCAGGTATTTTGTACTTAGAATTGAAATCAACCCATCCTCACCATCGTAGCTAATTGGTAGTTTGTTACTTGGCATTCAATTAATGATAAATTTTGCACATTTTTACGTGTTTTTCATATTCAAATAAGCCATATATATTTTTGATACATTAATGTCTGGATTCTCTTAACGACCTCGGGATCAGAGCCCCAGGCGAAATCACACAAAGACAAGAGCTTGGCTCCGGCCGGGAATCGAACCCTGGTCGGCAAGCCTGTATAAACAGTGACTAAGCCACTTGGCCACGAAGAAGGATAAAAGTCAATGACAATTCTTCTGTACTTATACCTGTCGAATTCAGGTATTTTGTACTTAGAATTGAAATCAACCCATCCTCACCATCGTAGCTAATTGGTAGTTTGTTACTTGGCATTCAATTAATGATAAATTTTGCACATTTTTACGTGTTTTTCATATTCAAATAAGCCATATATATTTTTGATACATTAATGTCTGGATTCTCTTAACGACCTCGGGATCAGAGCCCCAGGCGAAATCACACAAAGACAAGAGCTTGGCTCCGGCCGGGAATCGAACCCTGGTCGGCAAGCCTGTATAAACAGTGACTAAGCCACTTGGCCACGAAGAAGGATAAAAGTCAATGACAATTCTTCTGTACTTATACCTGTCGAATTCAGGTATTTTGTACTTAGAATTGAAATCAACCCATCCTCACCATCGTAGCTAATTGGTAGTTTGTTACTTGGCATTCAATTAATGATAAATTTTGCACATTTTTACGTGTTTTTCATATTCAAATAAGCCATATATATTTTTGATACATTAATGTCTGGATTCTCTTAACGACCTCGGGATCAGAGCCCCAGGCGAAATCACACAAAGACAAGAGCTTGGCTCCGGCCGGGAATCGAACCCTGGTCGGCAAGCCTGTATAAACAGTGATTAAGCCACTTGGCCACGAAGAAGGATAAAAGTCAATGACAATTCTTCTGTACTTATACCTGTCGAATTCAGGTATTTTGTACTTAGAATTGAAATCAACCCATCCTCACCATCGTAGCTAATTGGTAGTTTGTTACTTGGCATTCAATTAATGATAAATTTTGCACATTTTTACGTGTTTTTCATATTCAAATAAGCCATATATATTTTTGATACATTAATGTCTGGATTCTCTTAACGACCTCGGGATCAGAGCCCCAGGCGAAATCACACAAAGACAAGAGCTTGGCTCCGGCCGGGAATCGAACCCTGGTCGGCAAGCCTGTATAAACAGTGACTAAGCCACTTGGCCACGAAGAAGGATAAAAGTCAATGACAATTCTTCTGTACTTATACCTGTCGAATTCAGGTATTTTGTACTTAGAATTGAAATCAACCCATCCTCACCATCGTAGCTAATTGGTAGTTTGTTACTTGGCATTCAATTAATGATAAATTTTGCACATTTTTACGTGTTTTTCATATTCAAATAAGCCATATATATTTTTGATACATTAATGTCTGGATTCTCTTAACGACCTCGGGATCAGAGCCCCAGGCGAAATCACACAAAGACAAGAGCTTGGCTCCGGCCGGGAATCGAACCCTGGTCGGCAAGCCTGTATAAACAGTGACTAAGCCACTTGGCCACGAAGAAGGATAAAAGTCAATGACAATTCTTCTGTACTTATACCTGTCGAATTCAGGTATTTTGTACTTAGAATTGAAATCAACCCATCCTCACCATCGTAGCTAATTGGTAGTTTGTTACTTGGCATTCAATTAATGATAAATTTTGCACATTTTTACGTGTTTTTCATATTCAAATAAGCCATATATATTTTTGATACATTAATGTCTGGATTCTCTTAACGACCTCGGGATCAGAGCCCCAGGCGAAATCACACAAAGACAAGAGCTTGGCTCCGGCCGGGAATCGAACCCTGGTCGGCAAGCCTGTATAAACAGTGACTAAGCCACTTGGCCACGAAGAAGGATAAAAGTCAATGACAATTCTTCTGTACTTATACCTGTCGAATTCAGGTATTTTGTACTTAGAATTGAAATCAACCCATCCTCACCATCGTAGCTAATTGGTAGTTTGTTACTTGGCATTCAATTAATGATAAATTTTGCACATTTTTACGTGTTTTTCATATTCAAATAAGCCATATATATTTTTTTGATACATTAATGTCTGGATTCTCTTAACGACCTCGGGATCAGAGCCCCAGGCGAAATCACACAAAGACAAGAGCTTGGCTCCGGCCGGGAATCGAACCCTGGTCGGCAAGCCTGTATAAACAGTGACTAAGCCACTTGGCCACGAAGAAGGATAAAAGTCAATGACAATTCTTCTGTACTTATACCTGTCGAATTCAGGTATTTTGTACTTAGAATTGAAATCAACCCATCCTCACCATCGTAGCTAATTGGTAGTTTGTTACTTGGCATTCAATTAATGATAAATTTTGCACATTTTTACGTGTTTTTCATATTCAAATAAGCCATATATATTTTTGATACATTAATGTCTGGATTCTCTTAACGACCTCGGGATCAGAGCCCCAGGCGAAATCACACAAAGACAAGAGCTTGGCTCCGGCCGGGAATCGAACCCTGGTCGGCAAGCCTGTATAAACAGTGACTAAGCCACTTGGCCACGAAGAAGGATAAAAGTCAATGACAATTCTTCTGTACTTATACCTGTCGAATTCAGGTATTTTGTACTTAGAATTGAAATCAACCCATCCTCACCATCGTAGCTAATTGGTAGTTTGTTACTTGGCATTCAATTAATGATAAATTTTGCACATTTTTACGTGTTTTTCATATTCAAATAAGCCATATATATTTTTGATACATTAATGTCTGGATTCTCTTAACGACCTCGGGATCAGAGCCCCAGGCGAAATCACACAAAGACAAGAGCTTGGCTCCGGCAGGCTTGCCGACCAGGGTTCGATTCCTGGCCGGAGCCAAGCTCTTGTCTTTGTGTGATTTCGCCTGGGGCTCTGATCCCGAGGTCGTTAAGAGAATCCAGACATTAATGTATCAAAAATATATATGGCTTATTTGAATATGAAAAACACGTAAAAATGTGCAAAATTTATCATTAATTGAATGCCAAGTAACAAACTACCAATTAGCTACGATGGTGAGGATGGGTTGATTTCAATTCTAAGTACAAAATACCTGAATTCGACAGGTATAAGTACAGAAGAATTGTCATTGACTTTTATCCTTCTTCGTGGCCAAGTGGCTTAGTCACTGTTTATACAGGCTTGCCGACCAGGGTTCGATTCCCGGCCGGAGCCAAGCTCTTGTCTTTGTGTGATTTCGCCTGGGGCTCTGATCCCGAGGTCGTTAAGAGAATCCAGACATTAATGTATCAAAAATATATATGGCTTATTTGAATATGAAAAACACGTAAAAATGTGCAAAATTTATCATTAATTGAATGCCAAGTAACAAACTACCAATTAGCTACGATGGTGAGGATGGGTTGATTTCAATTCTAAGTACAAAATACCTGAATTCGACAGGTATAAGTACAGAAGAATTGTCATTGACTTTTATCCTTCTTCGTGGCCAAGTGGCTTAGTCACTGTTTATACAGGCTTGCCGACCAGGGTTCGATTCCCGGCCGGAGCCAAGCTCTTGTCTTTGTGTGATTTCGCCTGGGGCTCTGATCCCGAGGTCGTTAAGAGAATCCAGACATTAATGTATCAAAAATATATATGGCTTATTTGAATATGAAAAACACGTAAAAATGTGCAAAATTTATCATTAATTGAATGCCAAGTAACAAACTACCAATTAGCTACGATGGTGAGGATGGGTTGATTTCAATTCTAAGTACAAAATACCTGAATTCGACAGGTATAAGTACAGAAGAATTGTCATTGACTTTTATCCTTCTTCGTGGCCAAGTGGCTTAGTCACTGTTTATACAGGCTTGCCGACCAGGGTTCGATTCCCGGCCGGAGCCAAGCTCTTGTCTTTGTGTGATTTCGCCTGGGGCTCTGATCCCGAGGTCGTTAAGAGAATCCAGACATTAATGTATCAAAAATATATATGGCTTATTTGAATATGAAAAACACGTAAAAATGTGCAAAATTTATCATTAATTGAATGCCAAGTAACAAACTACCAATTAGCTACGATGGTGAGGATGGGTTGATTTCAATTCTAAGTACAAAATACCTGAATTCGACAGGTATAAGTACAGAAGAATTGTCATTGACTTTTATCCTTCTTCGTGGCCAAGTGGCTTAGTCACTGTTTATACAGGCTTGCCGACCAGGGTTCGATTCCCGGCCGGAGCCAAGCTCTTGTCTTTGTGTGATTTCGCCTGGGGCTCTGATCCCGAGGTCGTTAAGAGAATCCAGACATTAATGTATCAAAAATATATATGGCTTATTTGAATATGAAAAACACGTAAAAATGTGCAAAATTTATCATTAATTGAATGCCAAGTAACAAACTACCAATTAGCTACGATGGTGAGGATGGGTTGATTTCAATTCTAAGTACAAAATACCTGAATTCGACAGGTATAAGTACAGAAGAATTGTCATTGACTTTTATCCTTCTTCGTGGCCAAGTGGCTTAGTCACTGTTTATACAGGCTTGCCGACCAGGGTTCGATTCCCGGCCGGAGCCAAGCTCTTGTCTTTGTGTGATTTCGCCTGGGGCTCTGATCCCGAGGTCGTTAAGAGAATCCAGACATTAATGTATCAAAAATATATATGGCTTATTTGAATATGAAAAACACGTAAAAATGTGCAAAATTTATCATTAATTGAATGCCAAGTAACAAACTACCAATTAGCTACGATGGTGAGGATGGGTTGATTTCAATTCTAAGTACAAAATACCTGAATTCGACAGGTATAAGTACAGAAGAATTGTCATTGACTTTTATCCTTCTTCGTGGCCAAGTGGCTTAGTCACTGTTTATACAGGCTTGCCGACCAGGGTTCGATTCCCGGCCGGAGCCAAGCTCTTGTCTTTGTGTGATTTCGCCTGGGGCTCTGATCCCGAGGTCGTTAAGAGAATCCAGACATTAATGTATCAAAAATATATATGGCTTATTTGAATATGAAAAACACGTAAAAATGTGCAAAATTTATCATTAATTGAATGCCAAGTAACAAACTACCAATTAGCTACGATGGTGAGGATGGGTTGATTTCAATTCTAAGTACAAAATACCTGAATTCGACAGGTATAAGTACAGAAGAATTGTCATTGACTTTTATCCTTCTTCGTGGCCAAGTGGCTTAGTCACTGTTTATACAGGCTTGCCGACCAGGGTTCGATTCCCGGCCGGAGCCAAGCTCTTGTCTTTGTGTGATTTCGCCTGGGGCTCTGATCCCGAGGTCGTTAAGAGAATCCAGACATTAATGTATCAAAAATATATATGGCTTATTTGAATATGAAAAACACGTAAAAATGTGCAAAATTTATCATTAATTGAATGCCAAGTAACAAACTACCAATTAGCTACGATGGTGAGGATGGGTTGATTTCAATTCTAAGTACAAAATACCTGAATTCGACAGGTATAAGTACAGAAGAATTGTCATTGACTTTTATCCTTCTTCGTGGCCAAGTGGCTTAGTCACTGTTTATACAGGCTTGCCGACCAGGGTTCGATTCCCGGCCGGAGCCAAGCTCTTGTCTTTGTGTGATTTCGCCTGGGGCTCTGATCCCGAGGTCGTTAAGAGAATCCAGACATTAATGTATCAAAAATATATATGGCTTATTTGAATATGAAAAACACGTAAAAATGTGCAAAATTTATCATTAATTGAATGCCAAGTAACAAACTACCAATTAGCTACGATGGTGAGGATGGGTTGATTTCAATTCTAAGTACAAAATACCTGAATTCGACAGGTATAAGTACAGAAGAATTGTCATTGACTTTTATCCTTCTTCGTGGCCAAGTGGCTTAGTCACTGTTTATACAGGCTTGCCGACCAGGGTTCGATTCCCGGCCGGAGCCAAGCTCTTGTCTTTGTGTGATTTCGCCTGGGGCTCTGATCCCGAGGTCGTTAAGAGAATCCAGACATTAATGTATCAAAAATATATATGGCTTATTTGAATATGAAAAACACGTAAAAATGTGCAAAATTTATCATTAATTGAATGCCAAGTAACAAACTACCA
This sequence comes from Palaemon carinicauda, assembly GCF_036898095.1. Lineage (NCBI taxonomy): Eukaryota > Metazoa > Arthropoda > Malacostraca > Decapoda > Palaemonidae > Palaemon > Palaemon carinicauda. Next base: position 44,091,106 of record NC_090733.1, read on the forward strand.
ATTAGCTACGATGGTGAGGATGGGTTGATTTCAATTCTAAGTACAAAATACCTGAATTCGACAGGTATAAGTACAGAAGAATTGTCATTGACTTTTATCCTTCTTCGTGGCCAAGTGGCTTAGTCACTGTTTATACAGGCTTGCCGACCAGGGTTCGATTCCCGGCCGGAGCCAAGCTCTTGTCTTTGTGTGATTTCGCCTGGGGCTCTGATCCCGAGGTCGTTAAGAGAATCCAGACATTAATGTATCAAAAATATATATGGCTTATTTGAATATGAAAAACACGTAAAAATGTGCAAAATTTATCATTAATTGAATGCCAAGTAACAAACTACCAATTAGCTACGATGGTGAGGATGGGTTGATTTCAATTCTAAGTACAAAATACCTGAATTCGACAGGTATAAGTACAGAAGAATTGTCATTGACTTTTATCCTTCTTCGTGGCCAAGTGGCTTAGTCACTGTTTATACAGGCTTGCCGACCAGGGTTCGATTCCCGGCCGGAGCCAAGCTCTTGTCTTTGTGTGATTTCGCCTGGGGCTCTGATCCCGAGGTCGTTAAGAGAATCCAGACATTAATGTATCAAAAATATATATGGCTTATTTGAATATGAAAAACACGTAAAAATGTGCAAAATTTATCATTAATTGAATGCCAAGTAACAAACTACCAATTAGCTACGATGGTGAGGATGGGTTGATTTCAATTCTAAGTACAAAATACCTGAATTCGACAGGTATAAGTACAGAAGAATTGTCATTGACTTTTATCCTTCTTCGTGGCCAAGTGGCTTAGTCACTGTTTATACAGGCTTGCCGACCAGGGTTCGATTCCCGGCCGGAGCCAAGCTCTTGTCTTTGTGTGATTTCGCCTGGGGCTCTGATCCCGAGGTCGTTAAGAGAATCCAGACATTAATGTATCAAAAATATATATGGCTTATTTGAATATGAAAAACACGTAAAAATGTGCAAAATTTATCATTAATTGAATGCCAAGTAACAAACTACCAATTAGCTACGATGGTGAGGATGGGTTGATTTCAATTCTAAGTACAAAATACCTGAATTCGACAGGTATAAGTACAGAAGAATTGTCATTGACTTTTATCCTTCTTCGTGGCCAAGTGGCTTAGTCACTGTTTATACAGGCTTGCCGACCAGGGTTCGATTCCCGGCCGGAGCCAAGCTCTTGTCTTTGTGTGATTTCGCCTGGGGCTCTGATCCCGAGGTCGTTAAGAGAATCCAGACATTAATGTATCAAAAATATATATGGCTTATTTGAATGTAAAAATGTGCAAAATTTATCATTAATTGAATGCCAAGTAACAAACTACCAATTAGCTAAGATGGTGAGGATGGGTTGATTTCAATTCTAAGTACAAAATACCTGAATTCGACAGGTATAAGTACAGAAGAATTGTCATTGACTTTTATCCTTCTTCGTGGCCAAGTGGCTTAGTCACTGTTTATACAGGCTTGCCGACCAGGGTTCGATTCCCGGCCGGAGCCAAGCTCTTGTCTTTGTGTGATTTCGCCTGGGGCTCTGATCCCGAGGTCGTTAAGAGAATCCAGACATTAATGTATCAAAAATATATATGGCTTATTTGAATATATATATATATATATATATATATATATATATATATATATATATATATATATATATATATATATATATATATATATATATATATATATATATATATATATCAGTACTGTTTGGATTAATATTTCATTTGCGTATTTGGATCATGACTATTTATTAATTCATATGCCTATATCTTCGTTTTATCTCTGTGCCTAACAAATCCATATTTCTGTAAAATTATATTGTCCATAGCCGCATTTATATTTCATCTGCCTATAGCAACATAATTCTTTTAGATATAATTAGCGTATATCATCATCTGCCTGTACCAATATTTCTTCGAACTCTTTTCTATTTATCCGATTCTGTTCTATTCACTTCATTTAACTGTTGACATTTTATTTTTATTTATATGGCGCCTATCATATATTATAAAGGTGTATATGCATTATGCTCTTCCTACTTGTCAAATTTCTTATTCCTCCTTGCCTTTTTATTTGATTTCCATTTCCATCTCTTAATTCTGGATTATGTTTCTTCTATCAAAGTCGTCTCTTACAAAGTGATCAGTTTTGTAAAAGACTTATCTTTGACAAGTAAATACATACTTCCTGACTATCTTATTTTATATCTAACCTGCACTTCTTACAAATGAAATTTTTTCTTCATCATTGTATCGTTTTGAATGATATCTCAAGGGTCTATCGAGAAATGTTAAATAAGGAAAAAGCAAAAATCTTCTTCCATCATTTGGCACAATTTTACTAATAATTCTATATCTAACCTGATGGTTCATACAACTTTTTCACTTGTTAAAATTTCATTCGTTTATCTAATTTATTTTTCATCCCTATCATCGGAAGCAGGAATTTTCTAATAGTTTGTCCCTGCATTGGATCCTAGTATATCAAATGTATTGCCAGAGGCTCTATAGATAAAATAGCCTATTGCAACGTGGATTTACTTCCGCTACTTATGCCTATCCTTCCTATCTAATATATCCCTGTCTTCCTGTCTTTCTTTATATCCAGATGACTATTTTTAATTTCCGTCTTCTGTAATATTCTGAGAAGTATCTTATTTTATTTCTTGATGGGGTTATTTATTTGTTTGCCTACCTTTCTCCCCTACAATGAAATGTGTCATCATTATTTTCTTCAAATGTATTTTTCCTAAATAACTGCCTATTATTCAGATTAACTCGAGAGTAATTTGTGCCTTCATTATAATTTACGGTCCTAACTTCCCTGCAACTATTCGAAATGTTCAGAGTTTTACTCGTAGGATTAGTGGATTCTTGTTCCTTGATTAAATCTCCCGATTTCCTATCGTTTTTGCTAGTTTCCTTTTTCTTCGTATAAACTTATATGTGGGATGCCTTTCTTCACATATATAAGTTAATGCCTCATCTAAGTCTACAAAAATGGAATTATGATTAGCAATAAGTTTTTCCTTTAGCAAAGGACTTATGTCCTTTTTTACTGTTGATATTTGATCCTCCATTTTTGTGGCAAACTCAGTCATCGAGCCACCCTCATAGGGACTTTTCTAGATTTGTTAACCTGTCTGTCTCTTTGGCTGATCGCCACATTAGACAAAATTTTTCTTTAAACTCACTAAAAGTTGATGCATTTTAAAATTTCTTACCATTCAAGGTTGTAGGAGCATCACATACAGTTGTTTTAACAGTTAATATAGCCAGGTTGATTTTTGCTGCTTCATTAGTTATTCTTTAACTAACTGTTCTACCTTCAGGCTCAGCTAACCACTTATCCCCTGTATATTTATCTTACTTTCTTTTATCTGGGTTATTCCTACCTATATTTCCACAGAAACTTGTTTGTGTTAGTTACCTCCTGAATTCATGTTAGCATGGTTAGTTACTGGGTTAATTTACTGAACTCATTTCTTATGGGAAGTTTCTCGTCTTGGTTTTGCATTTTACTTCTGTAAATATTACAATCCTAAATTGTATTGTTCTGATATCAACATCATCATCACTTACAAAATAAAATCACATTTCGTTTACACAGGGGGAAAAAATAGGCATCAAGACATCCTAGTGAGAAAATAAATTCTTATTCTTAAATGAGAGACACATTTACTAATTTTCCTATTTTCACAGAGAGACCTATTCAATCACACTTAGAGAGAGAGAGAGAGAGAGAGAGAGAGAGAGAGAGAGAGAGAGAGAGAGAGAGAGAGAGAGAGAGAGAGAGAGAGAGAGAGAGTTGATAATGTTCTCACACCTTTTCCTGATTTCTTTCCTTTTGCGTCGTCTCTCTCCCTCGCTTCAGTAATGGTTTCTTGATGTTTTTACTCTGCAAATGTCATCAACTGGTATCTGAAAACAGTTTATCATTAATTCTTGCACTGATAAATATCATATGACATTTTATCCATTACAGCTGCCACCAGATGTGAAGATTCTGGTGATTAAATTTAATCTAATTGAAGCTTCATAATGATTTTGGTTATTTTATGAGTTAAAATGAGTTGTTGATATCTTAAAATTATTATTCTGTGTAACACTTCTTATGATAATTAATTTGACATCCCTCAAAAGACAGTGTGCAGGAAAATGGCGATTAATTTCTTCAACTTATTTAATTTTCACAGAATTAAGTTAATACACAAAACCGGAAATAATTTTTTTTTTCTGAAAATGGAGCGATGGAATACGAAATCTAGTACTTCACAATTTGCAACGAGTTGCAAACTCAATGGACCCCATTATCAGGCAGGAAGGGTACTCTGTCTTGGACAGATGAACTTCCAAGGACACGACTTCTGGATAAATCCCCTTCATAGTCTCCGGCCTGGGGTCAATTGTTTCAAGGATATAATTGCTCCTTATACATCACCGGTAGAAGGTCGGACATGCTTCTCCCACGTCTCCCTTACTGGGCGGCTAAGTTTGCACCGCATCTTGAAGTTAGGAATGCCGGCTTCTTGGACCTCCCGCGAAGACTTTTTTTTTTTTTTTTTTTTTTTTTTTTTTTTTTAGGGGGTGGGGGTGGGGCGCAGGGGTGACATGGATCACTTTATGGGCCAGCCAGGGTGTGGCAAGATTATATCTCATCACGGGACTTCCGTTTGTTTCATCTGGCCTCTGCAGATCGTGTCCTGGTGACGCCATATGATTCATGCGTACTTTGTGCCGGTGAATTACTCATTGAGTGAATCCTTCACTCGCTCCTCGAACTGGGCAATGTTCAGTCTGAGCTTTAAGCAAGCTTATCAGTTTGACTAACTTACTATCACTTCGCTCACTAATATAAGGCATCTCTCCTTAAATTATTCATTTTCTTTTACGAGATCACTAACTTTATTCATCCCTCTATCGTTTAATCCATTATCAAAAGTTATGATATAGCTAAATACATACATTTGTTAACTCATTCATCAGTAATATATATGAAAAATCTAATTTCCTGATATATGTTCCTGTGTGCGGGTGTGGGTGTCATGTATACTCTTTTTCAGGCACACATACACACAATCATATATATATATATATATATATATATATATATATATATATATATATATATGCCATATATGTCAATATACTAATATATTTATATATACAGTATATGTATATTTATATATATATATATATATATATATATATATATATATATATATATATATATATATATATATATATATATATATATATATATATATAAACAAATTAATGTTTTAATTAATGTATCAATATAAATGACATATTTGAAATATATATATATATATATATTTTTGGGCTCAAGCCATGTCGTCCTGATGGAAGTTCCTATAGGGTAGCTTCCTAGGGTATATTACAACTACGGCGATATTCCCAGAGAATTTACCTTAAGGTACCAGAATTCTAACTCCTGGAGCGAGTATCCCTCGTGAAAGGGATATCGCGACATATCAGAGGACGTATTCTAGACACGTCACATGGCAATCTACGACCTGAATAGAGATTCGTCTCGTTAGGAGGGAGATTGACGAGATACGAATTCGGGAAAGAAAAAGGGGAGCCGCTCCCAAGGCATCCCTATCCCCCGATTCGTATGCGTGCCTGGCGCCAATCCTGGCGCCATCTGTATTCCTTTTTGCGTAGCTTAACAACTCGGTGTTTTTTCCTGTTTTTCTCGCAAATCTTGGATTTATTCAGCTTTTCATGGCTTCTCCGTCTTCGTTGGCCTCGGATAAGTTGAGTATAGTGTCTGTTATGTATAAATGTAGGCTCTTGGTAAAATTTTGAGTGATTAATAGGATTAATCTTTGATACAAGAGCCGTAGCCTACCAGAGGTGTCCTGGACACTGTCACTCGCTAGGTTAGTCAGAGTGACATTCCTGGTTGTTTTGCTTAATAAATTTTAGCTATTTAGCGTTACATAGGATTTCCTTTCGTGCTTAGTATTATTTGGCGAAGTATTCGCCATTCTGGCCTACGCTAGGCCATGTAGCCTAGTCGTTTGGTCCTAGTACTTAATGCATGATTTTGGTTTTTCCGAGTGTAATTAAAAGTTTATTAAAGCTTTAGGCTATATGTTATACATTTTAGACTGTGTGGAATATTTCCAAGATTGTATACGTGAGAGTTTCGGTGAATTAGGTAATCGATTCTCTTGGTGCCTAGGTTAATTGCTTATGGAGCCTTAGTATACTTTATTATTCTCCCCGGTTGCTTTCTTTTCTTCGGAGAAGGTATGCAATCCCTTTCCCTCTGTTTAAGCCTTGGGCTTATCCCTAAGTGGTTTTTTCCGAATTTATTTTCGATAAAACTATACTAGGGTGTTACTGTACCTTCCTGTTCCAGCAGAGTCTGGTTCAAAGAGGGACAGAACAACAGAGTTTTTTTAGTCTGGTCCGTGTTGTCTGGCTTGGGGCAGAGTTCCCCTTGCTGACCTAACACTTATAAAGGGAGCTTAGCTCCCTTAGGTCACTATCGAAGGTTTCTGTAGTATGATTCCTCCTTTTGTGATCGACCAGACTAAAGTCCTGTTGCTGTTCTTGGGGAGGATAAAATCTTCCCTTGGGAATAGCAACGCCTTCCTTGCTTTGGTGCTTTGGAAGCTGGCAAGTATTGCTGGCCCTTTCCCTTAGATCTCCCTTAGGCTAAGACAGAGTTCTTGGCTGCGGGTGATCTGTCACTAAAGCAAGGTTGGCAGGACCCTTTTGTCCCTTCCCCCTCTATCTCCGTAATGGCCTTGCCATTACTGTACTGTACCCTGCCGGCCGGCAGAGCTGGCCGGCAGGGGTATTACTGTACTGTACGTCATTCTACTTCTGGACCTAGTATAGGTTGGGATGTGGAATTGACTAAGGCCATTGCCGGCCGGCTGAGATGCTGGCCGGCAAGGGTCTTATGTTTTCGAGTGCTGCCCGGACCTCTCTTGGTCCCTCATCCATGCCTGCCGACAGAGCCGGACGGCATTGGTCAAGGAAGCCTGAATTAAGTTTCTCCCCTTCCTTATATGCACTCTTTCGGTTGCCGGGCTTGGGGGGTTGTGTACACTCTTATCCCGGCATCCATTCTATTTTCTTCTAGTGCTGTACCTGTCCCGGCAGCCGGCCTATGAGGCCGGCTGCCGGCCTGTGAGGCCGGCAGCCGGGCAGGGGTAGTCTTCTGGTTCTTTTGCTGCCGGCTGGCTTCGGTCTTGGACCTTTGCCGGCCGGCTTATGTCAGTCCTTGTCTGCCGGCCACCAAGAGTGTGGCCGGCAGCTAGGTACTACCCTGTGTAGTTACTGGCCGGCAATCATTGCCGGCCAACACTGGCTGTTGCTGGCCGGCAGCTACTGCCGCCGGCACAGGCATTTGAACCAGAAGGCTGCCGCCCTATAGCTGTTAAGTAGTATACTTTAAAGCTAATTGTGGTGTGTGCCGGCCGGCAAAGGCAGGCCGGCACACATCCTCCTATACTGTACTAGTATTCTTCTGTATAGCATATACAGTAAGAAGAAAACTATAGTAAAAGTTTAGGTACAGCACTGTATCTTCTAACACTATTGTGTTTTCTTGCACAGTCCTTTGCTGTTGCCCTCAGACAGGAAGCAGAGTCTTCCCCGTCTATTATCCAGGATTTTAAAATCATTGCCTAGGTGTGAGCTCCACCTGTTTCCTCTGGAAACCTTGCATTGGTTACTCTAGTAGAGATAAACCAATTTTGATTTTATTATCTGGAAAGCTGCAACAATGGGTTGTGAGGGAAACACAAGTGTGTGTCTTTCCTTTATGAATTGTTATGCTATACTATGCATATCCAGTGATACATAGTTCACTTGATACTCATGGAAATTTTTTCTCTTTACAGGAGGACCCTCCGAAGTGCGGAAATGTTTTCTGCAATGTCCGTAGCAGGAACCTCTGCGGACATGAGTGTTGTAGGAGACACGCAGCATGCGCTGTCTCCAAGGATGATCTCCAGTATTGGGACCCTCAGGTATGTACTGTATGCACTAACCTGATTACTGAGGCTTTTGATTCCCCTAGAACGACGGAATCAAGGGATATAGCTAGGGAAAAGCTCCGTACTTGGGTAAGGGGCTTCAAGAAGAACACCTCTGGCCCTTATCTTCCTAGTGAGAAGATGAGGGCGTATCTTTTTCCCCAGGCATCAGCTGAAGCAGTGATTCCCCAGCCTCAAGAGGAGATCCCCCAAGACCTAGTCCAGGTGGACGAGGAAGTCGCAGATGCGATGCAAGACATCCAGTTGTGTGACAGGATGTCTGATGTGGACGAAGGTTTGGAAGAAGACCTCCTGGCAGAAGGTCAGGATCAAGTTCAAACCCCGGATGTCGCAGAGGATGGGGTCGACGAGGTGTCGGCTACTCCGGTTCAGATGCCGGAGCCCATCCCCTCAACATCCGCTGGTCTCCCAGTAGAACTGGGACAGGCCCTCTCTTCGATTGTTGGAATGATCCAACAAATGCAGAAGGAGAATCAGGAGAAGGCGGCTGCAATGGAACTGCGTATGCAGTCCCTAGCAGAATCACATGGGCCCCGGAAAAAGCTCAATGTGAAAGACCTTCCCATATGCTCAGATGCTAACCCATGGAGGTATGCTGAGCACATGCCAATGACGACTGGTAAGATCGTCATTTCGGATAAGCTGGGTTCAGTTCTCCTAGAGGAAGTAGAATTCTGGCCCAGCAAGGCATCATATCCGGACTGCTATGTCCGGCTGAGAAAAGAACCAGCTTCAAGGGAGGAGACAGAGCCGAAAGAGGTCATTATTATGGACCATGCTAAGGCTCAAGCCCTACTTTCATCCTCGATGAAAGAGAGGGGCTTCTCGAATTCGAAGGTAGCAGCATTGAGCAAGAAGCTCCCTTCTTTTGTGTCCTCTTCTGATAGAGCCTTCCCCTTTTTACAAAAAGGGTTTGCGGCTGTCCTAAAGGCAATCGAGGCCGGCAAGCCTTGCCCCTCCCTGGAGGAGTGTAAACCCTTGTCGCTGGCTCTGCCTATGGACCACAAGGACTGGAAGGATGTCCATCTGACATTCTCAGTGGGAAAGTTGGAGGCTGATATTGCCGGACGGCAATTCGGCGAGGACCTCCCCAAGTTGTCCGAATTTCTTTTACGAAGAGAGTTCGAGACAAAAGAAAGACTGGCTGCCTCAATGTCTCATCAGACTACTCTTGAGACGATGGCAAGTGACCCTAAGGTCCATGAAATGTTCATGGTTGTGGCTAAGTCTCACCTAGCCACAGTGACGAAGGACCTTTATGGCTTCGTCAAGGCAAGGAGAGCTTGCAGGGAGTTCGTGTTCACCGGGGCTTCGGTGAGACACGAGCCAAGGAAGTTAATATCCTCCAACATTTGGGGAAAAGACCTTTTCCCTACCGATGTGGTCAAAGAGGTTGTTGATAAGGCCGCCGTGGAGAATAGAAACCTTCTCCAGAAGTGGGGCCTGGCTATCAAAAGAAAATCTTCCCCGGATGAGGGTCCTCAACCAAAGAGGAAGAATATGAGGACTAGGCTACCATCTCGGCCAGCCAAGCCTTATAGACAGCAACAGCAACTGCAATTGCCTTTGCCTCCAGTGCCCCAGATGGTGGCACAAACCCCGACTACTTTTCAGTGGGTACCCCAGGCGGTGCCAGGTCAGTCAACCACATTCACCCCAACGTTCGAAGGACAGTCTTCTTCCTTTCGTGCAAAGCCTAGAGGAGCAGCCAGAGGCTCGTCTAGGCGCCCCTCAAGGGGAAGGGGATTCAGAGGTGGTCGTGGTCAAGGAGGCAAGACCTCAGGACGGCAGTCCAAGTGAAACGATACCGGTAGGAGGGAGACTAATGAAATTTTGGGATCGCTGGACCTTCGATCCCTGGGCCCAAAGCCTACTCAAGAATGGACTGGGTTGGAGCTGGTACAGCACTCCACCCCCATGCCTTCGGTTTTTCCAACACTCCACCCCCATTTTGGAGGAGTACGTTCAAGAACTGTTGGAGAAAAATGTGATCCGAAAGGTGAAGTCCATCAAATTCCAAGGGAGGCTGTTTTGTGTTCCCAAGAAAGACTCGGAAAAGCTCAGAGTCATTCTGGACTTGTCACCACTCAACAAGTTCATAGTGAATTGCAAATTCAAGATGCTAACACTGCAACACATAAGGACCTTACTGCCCAAGAGGGCATACTCAGTCTCTATAGACTTGTCAGACGCCTATTGGCACATCCCAATCAGCCGTCGACTCTCCCCCTACCTAGGGTTCAGGCTACAACGGAAACTGTACGCCTTCAGAGCCATGCCATTCGGGCTAAACATAGCCCCAAGGATTTTCACGAAGCTTGCGAGCGCAGCTCTCAAACAATTACGCCTAAAGGGAATTCAGGTAGTAGCCTACCTGGACGACTGGCTGGTGTGGGCAGCATCCGAGGCCGAATGCTTACAAGCTTCCAGTCAGGTGATCCAGTTCCTAGAGTACCTAGGCTTCAAGATCAACAAGAAAAAGTCTCGACTTTCTCCATCCCAAAAGTTCCAGTGGCTGGGAATCCACTGGGACCTTTTGTCACACAGTTTCTCCATCCCAATGAAGAAAAGGAAGGAGATAGCGGGCTCTGTCAAGAGACTTCTAGATTCCAAAAGGATATCAAGACGCGAACAGGAAAGGGTACTAGGCTCTCTCCAGTTTGCTTCAGTGACAGACCCAGTGCTAAGAGCACAGCTAAAGGATGCAACCGGAGTTTGGAGAAGGTATGCATCAAACGCGCGAAGAGACCTGAGAAGACCAGTGCCGCCTCGGCTACGTACTCTTCTCAGACCTTGGTCCCAAGCCAGACATCTAAAGAAGTCGGTTCTTCTTCAGCCACCTCCCCCGTCGATGACGATTCACTCAGACGCCTCAAAGGAGGGATGGGGAGGTCACTCTCATCGGAAAAAAGTCCAGGGGACTTGGTCCAAGCTATTCAGGACCTTTCATATAAACTTTCTAGAAGCTATGGCAGTGCTCCTTACCTTAAAGAAAGTCTCCCCGCGTCACTCGATCCACATAAGATTGGTGACAGACAGCGAGGTGGTTGTGAGATGTTTGAATCGACAAGGGTCGAGGTCACCACCTCTCAACCAAGTGATGTTAGCCATTTTCCGATTGGCAGAAAAGAAGAAGTGGTACCTGTCGGCAGTTCACCTTCAAGGAGTCCGCAATGTGACAGCGGACGCTCTATCCAGGTTCACACCGATAGAGTCGGAATGGTCCTTAGACGCAGGATCATTTTCCTTCATTCTGAATCAAGTCCCAGAACTGCAAATAGACCTCTTTGCGACGAAAGACAACAAGAAGTTGCCCCTGTACGTGTCCCCGTACGAGGACCCCTTAGCGGAAGCAGTGGACGCAATGTCCCTCGACTGGAACAGGTGGTCCAGGATTTATCTGTTCCCTCCTCACAACCTTCTGTTGAGGGTCCTCAACAAACTGAGATCCTTCAAGGGGGGTAGCGGCAATAGTGGCCCACAAGTGGGCGAACAGTATGTGGTTCCCCTTGGCGTTGGAACTACAGATGAAGTTCGTGCCGCTACCACATCCAGTTCTGACCCAGCGAGTCCAGAAGTCGACTGTCTGCGCTTCATTACAGAAAACCCAGACCCTGCAGCTCATGATTTTCTCGCCCTAGCGGTGAGAAAGCGTTTCGGGATTTCGAGAGCTAGCATAGACTTCCTAGAGGAATACAAGTGCAAATCGACTAGAAGGCAATATGAGTCATCTTGGAGAAAGTGGGTGGCCTTTGTAAAGGCAAAGAATCCGCAGGAGATCTCAACAGACTTCTGCTTATCTTTCTTCATCCACCTCCATGGCCAAGGATTGGCAGCTAACACGATTTCAGTATGTAAATCGGCTTTGATGAGACCCATTTTATTTGCCTTCCAGATCGACCTAGGTAACGAGATCTTTAATAAAGTTCCGAAAGCCTGCGCTAGGCTCAGACCTTCAGCACCTCCAAAGCCCATTTCATGGTCTTTAGACAAAGTTCTTCATTTCGCCTCCCTGTTGAGCAATGAAGAATGTGCGTTAAAGGATTTAACGCAAAAAGTTATTTTCCTATTTGCACTCGCGTCCGGGGCCAGGGTTAGTGAGATCGTAGCCCTCTCGAGAGAGGCAGGTCGTGTTCAGTTCCTGGATGGGGGGGAACTGAACCTGTTTCCGGATCCTACGTTTCTCGCCAAGAATGAGTTACCCACCAACAGGTGGGGTCCCTGGAGAATCTGCCCTCTGAAAGAAGATGCATCTCTATGTCCAGTAGAATGCCTAAAGGTCTATCTTCGTAGAACTTCAGACTTCAAGGGTAGTCAACTATTCAGGGGAGAAACATCAGGCTCAAATTTATCTCTGAATCAACTCAGAGCGAAAATGACATATTTTATTCGCAGAGCGGATCCTGACAGTACACCCGCAGGTCACGATCCGAGGAAAGTTGCCTCATCCCTAAATTTCTTTAATTGTATGGATTTTGAACATCTCCGGTCATACACGGGCTGGAAATCTTCCAGGGTGTTCTTTCGCCACTATGCGAAGCAAGTAGAGGAACTTAAGAGATCTGTGGTAGCAGTGGGTCGTGTAGTTAACCCTACTGTTTAACTCTGCGAGGAACAGTGGTCTTAATTGGGACGATTAAGTCCAGGGTGAGTGTGTAGGTACATATTGTACTACAAACTAAAATGAGGGCACCAAGTGCCCATATAGACTGTTCCTTCCTTCAAAGGTGAACCTCGCATAAGTTCAGACATGTGTGCCAAGCGTTTCTAACGCTAATGTGATTGATTTGTAATACAGATTTTTTATGACCTGATACCTTGGTATCTCATTAAAGTGGTGTTTAATGGTTTTTCTTTCAGATAAACAAGTTCTGTTTACTATCATACTTATGCTTAAAGTTTTGGGTTATCCCCTTTTATATAAATATATATATTTGTTGTTAACCTGTCTGTTTATTATCTGTCAATAAACTTGTTCTTGAGAACCTTGCGTCTCTTTCACCTGTGTCAATTTATTGGTATAATTGAGCATTTAATTCTATGTATCTTATCTGGGATAATTCTGATAGAATTGTTCTGTTTTGCAAGCTATGTTGCATTGGTTTATGTAAGTCCCCTAATGGGAGGACTCCGTCCCATAAAGGGACGAGGGCGGTTTTATTAGTTTCTTCCTATGCGGATATAAACCTTTGTCCAATACAAGTATTGTGCGGATGACTGGTCAATATATTGACGCAGTAGTTCTATACAAACTATGCTTTACTTAATATAGGGCGAGGCCACTATATTAGCTTGCCTGAGATTCATACATAGATATATGTACTCTTCGAGACTTTCCAGAGTCTAGTAGGACTCTTCCCTGTAGGGGGCAGGAAGCTCTAACATAGTTTATAGTTAGTTGAAAAGATGTATAACGGTAACATCTTAGGTCTCTAGGTCTAGTCGACCGGGAATAAATATCTCCGGGGAGTACGGCACGTTCTGAGAATCCACAGATACAGTAATGCTCTGGTACACTTCCATCAGGACGACATGGCTTGAGCCCAAAAAACGGATTTTGAGCGAAGCGAAAAATCTATTTTTGGGTGAGATAGCCATGTCGTCCTGATGGACCCGCCCTTGCCTTTCTAAGAAAGGACTGTAGGACCCCTCCCTACATACAGTATCTGTAGCACCTCGTGTACGCTACAAGGAATACAGATGGCGCCAGGATTGGCGCCAGGCACGCATACGAATCGGGGGATAGGGATGCCTTGGGAGCGGCTCCCCTTTTTCTTTCCCGAATTCGTATCTCGTCAATCTCCCTCCTAACGAGACGAATCTCTATTCAGGTCGTAGATTGCCATGTGACGTGTCTAGAATACGTCCTCTGATATGTCGCGATATCCCTTTCACGAGGGATACTCGCTCCAGGAGTTAGAATTCTGGTACCTTAAGGTAAATTCTCTGGGAATATCGCCGTAGTTGTAATATACCCTAGGAAGCTACCCTATAGGAACTTCCATCAGGACGACATGGCTTGAGCCCAAAAATATATATATATATATATATATTTCAAATATGTCATTTATATTGATACATTAATTAAAACATTAATTTGTTTATATATATATATATATATATATATATATATATATATATATATATATATATATATATATATATATATATATATATATATATATATATATATATATATATAAATATACATATACTGTATATATAAATATATTAGTATATTGACATATATGGCATATATATATATATATATATATATATATATATATATATATATATATATATATATATATATATATATATGATTGTGTGTATGTGTGCCTGAAAAAGAGTATACATGACACCCACACCCGCACACAGGAACATATATCAGGAAATTAGATTTTTCATATATATTACTGATGAATGAGTTAACAAATGTATGTATTTAGCTATATCATAACTTTTGATAATGGATTAAACGATAGAGGGATGAATAAAGTTAGTGATCTCGTAAAAGAAAATGAATAATTTAAGGAGAGATGCCTTATATTAGTGAGCGAAGTGATAGTAAGTTAGTCAAACTGATAAGCTTGCTTAAAGCTCAGACTGAACATTGCCCAGTTCGAGGAGCGAGTGAAGGATTCACTCAATGAGTAATTCACCGGCACAAAGTACGCATGAATCATATGGCGTCACCAGGACACGATCTGCAGAGGCCAGATGAAACAAACGGAAGTCCCGTGATGAGATATAATCTTGCCACACCCTGGCTGGCCCATAAAGTGATCCATGTCACCCCTGCGCCCCACCCCCACCCCCTAAAAAAAAAAAAAAAAAAAAAAAAAAAAAAAAAGTCTTCGCGGGAGGTCCAAGAAGCCGGCATTCCTAACTTCAAGATGCGGTGCAAACTTAGCCGCCCAGTAAGGGAGACGTGGGAGAAGCATGTCCGACCTTCTACCGGTGATGTATAAGGAGCAATTATATCCTTGAAACAATTGACCCCAGGCCGGAGACTATGAAGGGGATTTATCCAGAAGTCGTGTCCTTGGAAGTTCATCTGTCCAAGACAGAGTACCCTTCCTGCCTGATAATGGGGTCCATTGAGTTTGCAACTCGTTGCAAATTGTGAAGTACTAGATTTCGTATTCCATCGCTCCATTTTCAGAAAAAAAAAATTATTTCCGGTTTTGTGTATTAACTTAATTCTGTGAAAATTAAATAAGTTGAAGAAATTAATCGCCATTTTCCTGCACACTGTCTTTTGAGGGATGTCAAATTAATTATCATAAGAAGTGTTACACAGAATAATAATTTTAAGATATCAACAACTCATTTTAACTCATAAAATAACCAAAATCATTATGAAGCTTCAATTAGATTAAATTTAATCACCAGAATCTTCACATCTGGTGGCAGCTGTAATGGATAAAATGTCATATGATATTTATCAGTGCAAGAATTAATGATAAACTGTTTTCAGATACCAGTTGATGACATTTGCAGAGTAAAAACATCAAGAAACCATTACTGAAGCGAGGGAGAGAGACGACGCAAAAGGAAAGAAATCAGGAAAAGGTGTGAGAACATTATCAACTCTCTCTCCCTCTCTCTCTCTCTCTCTCTCTCTCTCTCTCTCTCTCTCTCTCTCTCTCTCTCTCTCTCTAAGTGTGATTGAATAGGTCTCTCTGTGAAAATAGGAAAATTAGTAAATGTGTCTCTCATTTAAGAATAAGAATTTATTTTCTCACTAGGATGTCTTGATGCCTATTTTTTCCCCCTGTGTAAACGAAATGTGATTTTATTTTGTAAGTGATGATGATGTTGATATCAGAACAATACAATTTAGGATTGTAATATTTACAGAAGTAAAATGCAAAACCAAGACGAGAAACTTCCCATAAGAAATGAGTTCAGTAAATTAACCCAGTAACTAACCATGCTAACATGAATTCAGGAGGTAACTAACACAAACAAGTTTCTGTGGAAATATAGGTAGGAATAACCCAGATAAAAGAAAGTAAGATAAATATACAGGGGATAAGTGGTTAGCTGAGCCTGAAGGTAGAACAGTTAGTTAAAGAATAACTAATGAAGCAGCAAAAATCAACCTGGCTATATTAACTGTTAAAACAACTGTATGTGATGCTCCTACAACCTTGAATGGTAAGAAATTTTAAAATGCATCAACTTTTAGTGAGTTTAAAGAAAAATTTTGTCTAATGTGGCGATCAGCCAAAGAGACAGACAGGTTAACAAATCTAGAAAAGTCCCTATGAGGGTGGCTCGATGACTGAGTTTGCCACAAAAATGGAGGATCAAATATCAACAGTAAAAAAGGACATAAGTCCTTTGCTAAAGGAAAAACTTATTGCTAATCATAATTCCATTTTTGTAGACTTAGATGAGGCATTAACTTATATATGTGAAGAAAGGCATCCCACATATAAGTTTATACGAAGAAAAAGGAAACTAGCAAAAACGATAGGAAATCGGGAGATTTAATCAAGGAACAAGAATCCACTAATCCTACGAGTAAAACTCTGAACATTTCGAATAGTTGCAGGGAAGTTAGGACCGTAAATTATAATGAAGGCACAAATTACTCTCGAGTTAATCTGAATAATAGGCAGTTATTTAGGAAAAATACATTTGAAGAAAATAATGATGACACATTTCATTGTAGGGGAGAAAGGTAGGCAAACAAATAAATAACCCCATCAAGAAATAAAATAAGATACTTCTCAGAATATTACAGAAGACGGAAATTAAAAATAGTCATCTGGATATAAAGAAAGACAGGAAGACAGGGATATATTAGATAGGAAGGATAGGCATAAGTAGCGGAAGTAAATCCACGTTGCAATAGGCTATTTTATCTATAGAGCCTCTGGCAATACATTTGATATACTAGGATCCAATGCAGGGACAAACTATTAGAAAATTCCTGCTTCCGATGATAGGGATGAAAAATAAATTAGATAAACGAATGAAATTTTAACAAGTGAAAAAGTTGTATGAACCATCAGGTTAGATATAGAATTATTAGTAAAATTGTGCCAAATGATGGAAGAAGATTTTTGCTTTTTCCTTATTTAACATTTCTCGATAGACCCTTGAGATATCATTCAAAACGATACAATGATGAAGAAAAAATTTCATTTGTAAGAAGTGCAGGTTAGATATAAAATAAGATAGTCAGGAAGTATGTATTTACTTGTCAAAGATAAGTCTTTTACAAAACTGATCACTTTGTAAGAGACGACTTTGATAGAAGAAACATAATCCAGAATTAAGAGATGGAAATGGAAATCAAATAAAAAGGCAAGGAGGAATAAGAAATTTGACAAGTAGGAAGAGCATAATGCATATACACCTTTATAATATATGATAGGCGCCATATAAATAAAAATAAAATGTCAACAGTTAAATGAAGTGAATAGAACAGAATCGGATAAATAGAAAAGAGTTCGAAGAAATATTGGTACAGGCAGATGATGATATACGCTAATTATATCTAAAAGAATTATGTTGCTATAGGCAGATGAAATATAAATGCGGCTATGGACAATATAATTTTACAGAAATATGGATTTGTTAGGCACAGAGATAAAACGAAGATATAGGCATATGAATTAATAAATAGTCATGATCCAAATACGCAAATGAAATATTAATCCAAACAGTACTGATATATATATATATATATATATATATATATATATATATATATATATATATATATATATATATATATATATATATATATATATATATATATATATATATATATATATATATATTCAAATAAGCCATATATATTTTTGATACATTAATGTCTGGATTCTCTTAACGACCTCGGGATCAGAGCCCCAGGCGAAATCACACAAAGACAAGAGCTTGGCTCCGGCCGGGAATCGAACCCTGGTCGGCAAGCCTGTATAAACAGTGACTAAGCCACTTGGCCACGAAGAAGGATAAAAGTCAATGACAATTCTTCTGTACTTATACCTGTCGAATTCAGGTATTTTGTACTTAGAATTGAAATCAACCCATCCTCACCATCTTAGCTAATTGGTAGTTTGTTACTTGGCATTCAATTAATGATAAATTTTGCACATTTTTACATTCAAATAAGCCATATATATTTTTGATACATTAATGTCTGGATTCTCTTAACGACCTCGGGATCAGAGCCCCAGGCGAAATCACACAAAGACAAGAGCTTGGCTCCGGCCGGGAATCGAACCCTGGTCGGCAAGCCTGTATAAACAGTGACTAAGCCACTTGGCCACGAAGAAGGATAAAAGTCAATGACAATTCTTCTGTACTTATACCTGTCGAATTCAGGTATTTTGTACTTAGAATTGAAATCAACCCATCCTCACCATCGTAGCTAATTGGTAGTTTGTTACTTGGCATTCAATTAATGATAAATTTTGCACATTTTTACGTGTTTTTCATATTCAAATAAGCCATATATATTTTTGATACATTAATGTCTGGATTCTCTTAACGACCTCGGGATCAGAGCCCCAGGCGAAATCACACAAAGACAAGAGCTTGGCTCCGGCCGGGAATCGAACCCTGGTCGGCAAGCCTGTATAAACAGTGACTAAGCCACTTGGCCACGAAGAAGGATAAAAGTCAATGACAATTCTTCTGTACTTATACCTGTCGAATTCAGGTATTTTGTACTTAGAATTGAAATCAACCCATCCTCACCATCGTAGCTAATTGGTAGTTTGTTACTTGGCATTCAATTAATGATAAATTTTGCACATTTTTACGTGTTTTTCATATTCAAATAAGCCATATATATTTTTGATACATTAATGTCTGGATTCTCTTAACGACCTCGGGATCAGAGCCCCAGGCGAAATCACACAAAGACAAGAGCTTGGCTCCGGCCGGGAATCGAACCCTGGTCGGCAAGCCTGTATAAACAGTGACTAAGCCACTTGGCCACGAAGAAGGATAAAAGTCAATGACAATTCTTCTGTACTTATACCTGTCGAATTCAGGTATTTTGTACTTAGAATTGAAATCAACCCATCCTCACCATCGTAGCTAATTGGTAGTTTGTTACTTGGCATTCAATTAATGATAAATTTTGCACATTTTTACGTGTTTTTCATATTCAAATAAGCCATATATATTTTTGATACATTAATGTCTGGATTCTCTTAACGACCTCGGGATCAGAGCCCCAGGCGAAATCACACAAAGACAAGAGCTTGGCTCCGGCCGGGAATCGAACCCTGGTCGGCAAGCCTGTATAAACAGTGACTAAGCCACTTGGCCACGAAGAAGGATAAAAGTCAATGACAATTCTTCTGTACTTATACCTGTCGAATTCAGGTATTTTGTACTTAGAATTGAAATCAACCCATCCTCACCATCGTAGCTAATTGGTAGTTTGTTACTTGGCATTCAATTAATGATAAATTTTGCACATTTTTACGTGTTTTTCATATTCAAATAAGCCATATATATTTTTGATACATTAATGTCTGGATTCTCTTAACGACCTCGGGATCAGAGCCCCAGGCGAAATCACACAAAGACAAGAGCTTGGCTCCGGCCGGGAATCGAACCCTGGTCGGCAAGCCTGTATAAACAGTGACTAAGCCACTTGGCCACGAAGAAGGATAAAAGTCAATGACAATTCTTCTGTACTTATACCTGTCGAATTCAGGTATTTTGTACTTAGAATTGAAATCAACCCATCCTCACCATCGTAGCTAATTGGTAGTTTGTTACTTGGCATTCAATTAATGATAAATTTTGCACATTTTTACGTGTTTTTCATATTCAAATAAGCCATATATATTTTTGATACATTAATGTCTGGATTCTCTTAACGACCTCGGGATCAGAGCCCCAGGCGAAATCACACAAAGACAAGAGCTTGGCTCCGGCCGGGAATCGAACCCTGGTCGGCAAGCCTGTATAAACAGTGACTAAGCCACTTGGCCACGAAGAAGGATAAAAGTCAATGACAATTCTTCTGTACTTATACCTGTCGAATTCAGGTATTTTGTACTTAGAATTGAAATCAACCCATCCTCACCATCGTAGCTAATTGGTAGTTTGTTACTTGGCATTCAATTAATGATAAATTTTGCACATTTTTACGTGTTTTTCATATTCAAATAAGCCATATATATTTTTGATACATTAATGTCTGGATTCTCTTAACGACCTCGGGATCAGAGCCCCAGGCGAAATCACACAAAGACAAGAGCTTGGCTCCGGCCTGGAATCGAACCCTGGTCGGCAAGCCTGTATAAACAGTGACTAAGCCACTTGGCCACGAAGAAGGATAAAAGTCAATGACAATTCTTCTGTACTTATACCTGTCGAATTCAGGTATTTTGTACTTAGAATTGAAATCAACCCATCCTCACCATCGTAGCTAATTGGTAGTTTGTTACTTGGCATTCAATTAATGATAAATTTTGCACATTTTTACGTGTTTTTCATATTCAAATAAGCCATATATATTTTTGATACATTAATGTCTGGATTCTCTTAACGACCTCGGGATCAGAGCCCCAGGCGAAATCACACAAAGACAAGAGCTTGGCTCCGGCCGGGAATCGAACCCTGGTCGGCAAGCCTGTATAAACAGTGACTAAGCCACTTGGCCACGAAGAAGGATAAAAGTCAATGACAATTCTTCTGTACTTATACCTGTCGAATTCAGGTATTTTGTACTTAGAATTGAAATCAACCCATCCTCACCATCGTAGCTAATTGGTAGTTTGTTACTTGGCATTCAATTAATGATAAATTTTGCACATTTTTACGTGTTTTTCATATTCAAATAAGCCATATATATTTTTGATACATTAATGTCTGGATTCTCTTAACGACCTCGGGATCAGAGCCCCAGGCGAAATCACACAAAGACAAGAGCTTGGCTCCGGCCGGGAATCGAACCCTGGTCGGCAAGCCTGTATAAACAGTGACTAAGCCACTTGGCCACGAAGAAGGATAAAAGTCAATGACAATTCTTCTGTACTTATACCTGTCGAATTCAGGTATTTTGTACTTAGAATTGAAATCAACCCATCCTCACCATCGTAGCTAATTGGTAGTTTGTTACTTGGCATTCAATTAATGATAAATTTTGCACATTTTTACGTGTTTTTCATATTCAAATAAGCCATATATATTTTTGATACATTAATGTCTGGATTCTCTTAACGACCTCGGGATCAGAGCCCCAGGCGAAATCACACAAAGACAAGAGCTTGGCTCCGGCCAGGAATCGAACCCTGGTCGGCAAGCCTGCCGGAGCCAAGCTCTTGTCTTTGTGTGATTTCGCCTGGGGCTCTGATCCCGAGGTCGTTAAGAGAATCCAGACATTAATGTATCAAAAATATATATGGCTTATTTGAATATGAAAAACACGTAAAAATGTGCAAAATTTATCATTAATTGAATGCCAAGTAACAAACTACCAATTAGCTACGATGGTGAGGATGGGTTGATTTCAATTCTAAGTACAAAATACCTGAATTCGACAGGTATAAGTACAGAAGAATTGTCATTGACTTTTATCCTTCTTCGTGGCCAAGTGGCTTAGTCACTGTTTATACAGGCTTGCCGACCAGGGTTCGATTCCCGGCCGGAGCCAAGCTCTTGTCTTTGTGTGATTTCGCCTGGGGCTCTGATCCCGAGGTCGTTAAGAGAATCCAGACATTAATGTATCAAAAATATATATGGCTTATTTGAATATGAAAAACACGTAAAAATGTGCAAAATTTATCATTAATTGAATGCCAAGTAACAAACTACCAATTAGCTACGATGGTGAGGATGGGTTGATTTCAATTCTAAGTACAAAATACCTGAATTCGACAGGTATAAGTACAGAAGAATTGTCATTGACTTTTATCCTTCTTCGTGGCCAAGTGGCTTAGTCACTGTTTATACAGGCTTGCCGACCAGGGTTCGATTCCCGGCCGGAGCCAAGCTCTTGTCTTTGTGTGATTTCGCCTGGGGCTCTGATCCCGAGGTCGTTAAGAGAATCCAGACATTAATGTATCAAAAAAATATATATGGCTTATTTGAATATGAAAAACACGTAAAAATGTGCAAAATTTATCATTAATTGAATGCCAAGTAACAAACTACCAATTAGCTACGATGGTGAGGATGGGTTGATTTCAATTCTAAGTACAAAATACCTGAATTCGACAGGTATAAGTACAGAAGAATTGTCATTGACTTTTATCCTTCTTCGTGGCCAAGTGGCTTAGTCACTGTTTATACAGGCTTGCCGACCAGGGTTCGATTCCCGGCCGGAGCCAAGCTCTTGTCTTTGTGTGATTTCGCCTGGGGCTCTGATCCCGAGGTCGTTAAGAGAATCCAGACATTAATGTATCAAAAATATATATGGCTTATTTGAATATGAAAAACACGTAAAAATGTGCAAAATTTATCATTAATTGAATGCCAAGTAACAAACTACCAATTAGCTACGATGGTGAGGATGGGTTGATTTCAATTCTAAGTACAAAATACCTGAATTCGACAGGTATAAGTACAGAAGAATTGTCATTGACTTTTATCCTTCTTCGTGGCCAAGTGGCTTAGTCACTGTTTATACAGGCTTGCCGACCAGGGTTCGATTCCCGGCCGGAGCCAAGCTCTTGTCTTTGTGTGATTTCGCCTGGGGCTCTGATCCCGAGGTCGTTAAGAGAATCCAGACATTAATGTATCAAAAATATATATGGCTTATTTGAATATGAAAAACACGTAAAAATGTGCAAAATTTATCATTAATTGAATGCCAAGTAACAAACTACCAATTAGCTACGATGGTGAGGATGGGTTGATTTCAATTCTAAGTACAAAATACCTGAATTCGACAGGTATAAGTACAGAAGAATTGTCATTGACTTTTATCCTTCTTCGTGGCCAAGTGGCTTAGTCACTGTTTATACAGGCTTGCCGACCAGGGTTCGATTCCCGGCCGGAGCCAAGCTCTTGTCTTTGTGTGATTTCGCCTGGGGCTCTGATCCCGAGGTCGTTAAGAGAATCCAGACATTAATGTATCAAAAATATATATGGCTTATTTGAATATGAAAAACACGTAAAAATGTGCAAAATTTATCATTAATTGAATGCCAAGTAACAAACTACCAATTAGCTACGATGGTGAGGATGGGTTGATTTCAATTCTAAGTACAAAATACCTGAATTCGACAGGTATAAGTACAGAAGAATTGTCATTGACTTTTATCCTTCTTCGTGGCCAAGTGGCTTAGTCACTGTTTATACAGGCTTGCCGACCAGGGTTCGATTCCCGGCCGGAGCCAAGCTCTTGTCTTTGTGTGATTTCGCCTGGGGCTCTGATCCCGAGGTCGTTAAGAGAATCCAGACATTAATGTATCAAAAATATATATGGCTTATTTGAATATGAAAAACACGTAAAAATGTGCAAAATTTATCATTAATTGAATGCCAAGTAACAAACTACCAATTAGCTACGATGGTGAGGATGGGTTGATTTCAATTCTAAGTACAAAATACCTGAATTCGACAGGTATAAGTACAGAAGAATTGTCATTGACTTTTATCCTTCTTCGTGGCCAAGTGGCTTAGTCACTGTTTATACAGGCTTGCCGACCAGGGTTCGATTCCCGGCCGGAGCCAAGCTCTTGTCTTTGTGTGATTTCGCCTGGGGCTCTGATCCCGAGGTCGTTAAGAGAATCCAGACATTAATGTATCAAAAATATATATGGCTTATTTGAATATGAAAAACACGTAAAAATGTGCAAAATTTATCATTAATTGAATGCCAAGTAACAAACTACCAATTAGCTACGATGGTGAGGATGGGTTGATTTCAATTCTAAGTACAAAATACCTGAATTCGACAGGTATAAGTACAGAAGAATTGTCATTGACTTTTATCCTTCTTCGTGGCCAAGTGGCTTAGTCACTGTTTATACAGGCTTGCCGACCAGGGTTCGATTCCCGGCCGGAGCCAAGCTCTTGTCTTTGTGTGATTTCGCCTGGGGCTCTGATCCCGAGGTCGTTAAGAGAATCCAGACATTAATGTATCAAAAATATATATGGCTTATTTGAATATGAAAAACACGTAAAAATGTGCAAAATTTATCATTAATTGAATGCCAAGTAACAAACTACCAATTAGCTACGATGGTGAGGATGGGTTGATTTCAATTCTAAGTACAAAATACCTGAATTCGACAGGTATAAGTACAGAAGAATTGTCATTGACTTTTATCCTTCTTCGTGGCCAAGTGGCTTAGTCACTGTTTATACAGGCTTGCCGACCAGGGTTCGATTCCCGGCCGGAGCCAAGCTCTTGTCTTTGTGTGATTTCGCCTGGGGCTCTGATCCCGAGGTCGTTAAGAGAATCCAGACATTAATGTATCAAAAATATATATGGCTTATTTGAATATGAAAAACACGTAAAAATGTGCAAAATTTATCATTAATTGAATGCCAAGTAACAAACTACCAATTAGCTACGATGGTGAGGATGGGTTGATTTCAATTCTAAGTACAAAATACCTGAATTCGACAGGTATAAGTACAGAAGAATTGTCATTGACTTTTATCCTTCTTCGTGGCCAAGTGGCTTAGTCACTGTTTATACAGGCTTGCCGACCAGGGTTCGATTCCCGGCCGGAGCCAAGCTCTTGTCTTTGTGTGATTTCGCCTGGGGCTCTGATCCCGAGGTCGTTAAGAGAATCCAGACATTAATGTATCAAAAATATATATGGCTTATTTGAATGTAAAAATGTGCAAAATTTATCATTAATTGAATGCCAAGTAACAAACTACCAATTAGCTAAGATGGTGAGGATGGGTTGATTTCAATTCTAAGTACAAAATACCTGAATTCGACAGGTATAAGTACAGAAGAATTGTCATTGACTTTTATCCTTCTTCGTGGCCAAGTGGCTTAGTCACTGTTTATACAGGCTTGCCGACCAGGGTTCGATTCCCGGCCGGAGCCAAGCTCTTGTCTTTGTGTGATTTCGCCTGGGGCTCTGATCCCGAGGTCGTTAAGAGAATCCAGACATTAATGTATCAAAAATATATATGGCTTATTTGAATATATATATATATATATATATATATATATATATATATATATATATATATATATATATATATATATATATATATATATATATATATATATATATATATATATATATCAGTACTGTTTGGATTAATATTTCATTTGCGTATTTGGATCATGACTATTTATTAATTCATATGCCTATATCTTCGTTTTATCTCTGTGCCTAACAAATCCATATTTCTGTAAAATTATATTGTCCATAGCCGCATTTATATTTCATCTGCCTATAGCAACATAATTCTTTTAGATATAATTAGCGTATATCATCATCTGCCTGTACCAATATTTCTTCGAACTCTTTTCTATTTATCCGATTCTGTTCTATTCACTTCATTTAACTGTTGACATTTTATTTTTATTTATATGGCGCCTATCATATATTATAAAGGTGTATATGCATTATGCTCTTCCTACTTGTCAAATTTCTTATTCCTCCTTGCCTTTTTATTTGATTTCCATTTCCATCTCTTAATTCTGGATTATGTTTCTTCTATCAAAGTCGTCTCTTACAAAGTGATCAGTTTTGTAAAAGACTTATCTTTGACAAGTAAATACATACTTCCTGACTATCTTATTTTATATCTAACCTGCACTTCTTACAAATGAAATTTTTTCTTCATCATTGTATCGTTTTGAATGATATCTCAAGGGTCTATCGAGAAATGTTAAATAAGGAAAAAGCAAAAATCTTCTTCCATCATTTGGCACAATTTTACTAATAATTCTATATCTAACCTGATGGTTCATACAACTTTTTCACTTGTTAAAATTTCATTCGTTTATCTAATTTATTTTTCATCCCTATCATCGGAAGCAGGAATTTTCTAATAGTTTGTCCCTGCATTGGATCCTAGTATATCAAATGTATTGCCAGAGGCTCTATAGATAAAATAGCCTATTGCAACGTGGATTTACTTCCGCTACTTATGCCTATCCTTCCTATCTAATATATCCCTGTCTTCCTGTCTTTCTTTATATCCAGATGACTATTTTTAATTTCCGTCTTCTGTAATATTCTGAGAAGTATCTTATTTTATTTCTTGATGGGGTTATTTATTTGTTTGCCTACCTTTCTCCCCTACAATGAAATGTGTCATCATTATTTTCTTCAAATGTATTTTTCCTAAATAACTGCCTATTATTCAGATTAACTCGAGAGTAATTTGTGCCTTCATTATAATTTACGGTCCTAACTTCCCTGCAACTATTCGAAATGTTCAGAGTTTTACTCGTAGGATTAGTGGATTCTTGTTCCTTGATTAAATCTCCCGATTTCCTATCGTTTTTGCTAGTTTCCTTTTTCTTCGTATAAACTTATATGTGGGATGCCTTTCTTCACATATATAAGTTAATGCCTCATCTAAGTCTACAAAAATGGAATTATGATTAGCAATAAGTTTTTCCTTTAGCAAAGGACTTATGTCCTTTTTTACTGTTGATATTTGATCCTCCATTTTTGTGGCAAACTCAGTCATCGAGCCACCCTCATAGGGACTTTTCTAGATTTGTTAACCTGTCTGTCTCTTTGGCTGATCGCCACATTAGACAAAATTTTTCTTTAAACTCACTAAAAGTTGATGCATTTTAAAATTTCTTACCATTCAAGGTTGTAGGAGCATCACATACAGTTGTTTTAACAGTTAATATAGCCAGGTTGATTTTTGCTGCTTCATTAGTTATTCTTTAACTAACTGTTCTACCTTCAGGCTCAGCTAACCACTTATCCCCTGTATATTTATCTTACTTTCTTTTATCTGGGTTATTCCTACCTATATTTCCACAGAAACTTGTTTGTGTTAGTTACCTCCTGAATTCATGTTAGCATGGTTAGTTACTGGGTTAATTTACTGAACTCATTTCTTATGGGAAGTTTCTCGTCTTGGTTTTGCATTTTACTTCTGTAAATATTACAATCCTAAATTGTATTGTTCTGATATCAACATCATCATCACTTACAAAATAAAATCACATTTCGTTTACACAGGGGGAAAAAATAGGCATCAAGACATCCTAGTGAGAAAATAAATTCTTATTCTTAAATGAGAGACACATTTACTAATTTTCCTATTTTCACAGAGAGACCTATTCAATCACACTTAGAGAGAGAGAGAGAGAGAGAGAGAGAGAGAGAGAGAGAGAGAGAGAGAGAGAGAGAGAGAGAGAGAGAGAGTTGATAATGTTCTCACACCTTTTCCTGATTTCTTTCCTTTTGCGTCGTCTCTCTCCCTCGCTTCAGTAATGGTTTCTTGATGTTTTTACTCTGCAAATGTCATCAACTGGTATCTGAAAACAGTTTATCATTAATTCTTGCACTGATAAATATCATATGACATTTTATCCATTACAGCTGCCACCAGATGTGAAGATTCTGGTGATTAAATTTAATCTAATTGAAGCTTCATAATGATTTTGGTTATTTTATGAGTTAAAATGAGTTGTTGATATCTTAAAATTATTATTCTGTGTAACACTTCTTATGATAATTAATTTGACATCCCTCAAAAGACAGTGTGCAGGAAAATGGCGATTAATTTCTTCAACTTATTTAATTTTCACAGAATTAAGTTAATACACAAAACCGGAAATAATTTTTTTTTTCTGAAAATGGAGCGATGGAATACGAAATCTAGTACTTCACAATTTGCAACGAGTTGCAAACTCAATGGACCCCATTATCAGGCAGGAAGGGTACTCTGTCTTGGACAGATGAACTTCCAAGGACACGACTTCTGGATAAATCCCCTTCATAGTCTCCGGCCTGGGGTCAATTGTTTCAAGGATATAATTGCTCCTTATACATCACCGGTAGAAGGTCGGACATGCTTCTCCCACGTCTCCCTTACTGGGCGGCTAAGTTTGCACCGCATCTTGAAGTTAGGAATGCCGGCTTCTTGGACCTCCCGCGAAGACTTTTTTTTTTTTTTTTTTTTTTTTTTTTTTTTTTTAGGGGGTGGGGGTGGGGCGCAGGGGTGACATGGATCACTTTATGGGCCAGCCAGGGTGTGGCAAGATTATATCTCATCACGGGACTTCCGTTTGTTTCATCTGGCCTCTGCAGATCGTGTCCTGGTGACGCCATATGATTCATGCGTACTTTGTGCCGGTGAATTACTCATTGAGTGAATCCTTCACTCGCTCCTCGAACTGGGCAATGTTCAGTCTGAGCTTTAAGCAAGCTTATCAGTTTGACTAACTTACTATCACTTCGCTCACTAATATAAGGCATCTCTCCTTAAATTATTCATTTTCTTTTACGAGATCACTAACTTTATTCATCCCTCTATCGTTTAATCCATTATCAAAAGTTATGATATAGCTAAATACATACATTTGTTAACTCATTCATCAGTAATATATATGAAAAATCTAATTTCCTGATATATGTTCCTGTGTGCGGGTGTGGGTGTCATGTATACTCTTTTTCAGGCACACATACACACAATCATATATATATATATATATATATATATATATATATATATATATATATATATATATATATATATATATATATATATATGCCATATATGTCAATATACTAATATATTTATATATACAGTATATGTATATATATATATATATATATATATATATATATATATATATATATATATATATATATATATATATATATATATAAACAAATTAATGTTTTAATTAATGTATCAATATAAATGACATATTTGAAATATATATATATATATATATATATATATATATATATATATATATATATATATATATATATAACGTCTCCTTCTACCCTCAGTTATATTTTGCCAGTCGTCCCTGTCTTCAGCTTTCAAAACAATACGTCTCCATTAGTGCTCAACTTCACGCCTCATAGTACTCAGTCATGTAGGTCTGGGTCTTTAAACTCTTCTAGTGACTTGTTGAGCACAGTTGAAAGTTTTGAGATCTAATCTCTCATGGTGAGTATAAAGACCATGCCCAAACCATCTCCACCTGCCCCTCAACTTGCTCTCATCCACATCTGGCACTCAAGTGATCTCTTTTATTGTTTTATTTCTATTACTGTCTTGCCATTTAACTCGCAAGGTTCTTGTGTGTGTGTGTGTTTGTGTGTTTGTGCGTACGTGTGTACATATTTATGTATTAAAACTAAGAATTTGCTAAGATAAAGATTTTAGCTCTTGCAAAAGGTTTCATTAATCGTCTACGATATTCTAAGCTAATGAAAGCACAGACACATTTAAATAACTCCTGTTTACAAACTTAGAGTACATATGAATAATGATATAACTAATATGGAAAAAAAATAATTGATTAAATGTAAGTCAAGGTTATGCATATTTTCCGCTCATTGTCTGCCTAAGTCAGAATTTTATATGATTAAAATCCTTTGAATACATCTTGAAATGAATTGATATTAATATAGGTCATCAGTTGGGATGCGAAATAACAAATGAAAATTTAAACATAGTCACATTAGAGTAAAGGTCAGGCTATCGATGTACAGCAGAAAAGGGACTCTGTATGGTTGAATTAACACGTTTTATTTAGAATTCAGTAGAACTTAAATAAAATGAGTATTACGTCTCTCTTCGGATATAATCATGAAATGTACTTATATTTGGCTATACTATATGGTGTGATGGAAATACGTGTTTTCAAGAGTATGGGTTTAAAAGCTATTGGTAAATAAATATATCAATGTTTGATGTATGCCTACGGAGATTCTAGAATTTATTTTTGAAGATTAAGTTTTTTGTATTAAAACATTCAGTTCTTCTTCATTCCATTTTTTTTTCTTATGTGTTGCAGTGATTTTTAAATAAATGTAGAATACCCAATAAGAGCGGTACCGAACGCCCGTTAATAGAAATAAATTAGGTGTCTGCCCATATCCGGTGATATACACAGATGCAAAAAATAAAGTGACAAATAAATGTGTAACCTATCACAAATATTGATGCTTATATTTGATTAGATTGAAAAATAAATATCAAATATAATTAGAATATTAGTATAAATGCACTTGTTCTTCGCCGGCTTTAAGTTTAAAACCTTAGCTCATGTAATGACATGGCCCTTTAAATATGAAAGTTTCTAAAATTTATGTGCAAACTCAAGAAACATTAGGATTTCACGACCCATAATATGTTAAAAATAAAAATAAAATCAGTGCTGTATTAAAATCAATAAAACCAAATGTGGATGTGGTTAGGAAAATGGCTCTAAGGTAGAGAGCCTACTATAAAACTTAGGTTGTATCGTATCATTTAACAGGAATGATTTTATTCACCGAAATTGATATTTTTTTTGTTAGGCTAATTAGATTTAAATGTTCAAGAAACTTATACAATGACTTATTATTTATTTTGGCGTACTAAAAATATAGAAAAAATCTAATGGTACATAGCGTCGATTGAAGGAATTTATAAATTGAATAGATAAATTGATTAAATTAGAACGTAGATAGAATCTTTAAAAAATAATAAATATGAAAATTCTTTGAACCAGTTTTAAAAAATGATAAATACAATTTTACTATTAACAGTAGTTTACTGTTTATAGTAAGAAACAATATCATATATATGATCATATAATTCAGACATAAGCTACGTTGCAATATACATTCAAATATAGAATTTATAAATGCAATAATCTTGATCAATTCTAAGGAATGGATCAAAAGAAACACCTACAAATTAGAGTAAAACGAGGAAGGGTAAAGTCACAGAGACTTGAAAGCTCTTCTTGAACACTTTTTATGTCCTACGGTTTTTTCTGCAAAAGTTAAACCTAAATATCCCGGTGCTAAAGTTGGTGTTTTCCTTGTATAAAGAATTAGACTTAATAGAAAAAACACTAGCTTCAGTTAAGAAATTCAAAGTCTTTAGTTTTATGTCTTGATGTTAATGATAAAGCAAAAGTAACATACTTTCTTCAGAAACAAGTAATAAAATAAACACATTTCATTTCCAGCTTGATCATTATGAAACAAATAAAAAAGAAAAAAAATCCGTAAATGTCAGATATATCCTAACCAGTTCCTAGCAATGAGAATAGAAAAAGAAGACATCTTTTTTCTATTCAAAGTCTACATCCTCTATTTAAATATGTCGCCTATTTCCCGAAAATTTCGAAAGTTTAATAAAAACTGTTCGTTTCGCAAAACTGTCTCTTACAAATAAAAAGTATTTTTCAGCCGTTGTATTTACAAAATTATGAAGAACTCTAATCATGTCCGAGGATATTTTTTTATCTATTTTACATTCTAAAACATCTCTTATATATGAGACAAGATTAGCCTAGGTATGATCGTTTTCAAGTTTGTATATTGAATAGGTTGGAAACTCAGATAACAATATTATGAACTGCTCGACATAATAAATTTTGAAAGGATAATTGACGTTATATTGCACATCAAAGGAACAAAATATGCAGTCTAATTTATGAATACGAATAGTCAAACCATATGTGAAATGTAGTCGTCCATAAATTCGTAGTTTCTTTTCCATTTATATAACCTTGTGAAGAAATTATAGTTCAAAATCTTCACTTAAACTATTTCCTTATCCTTTTGTTTAATATTTCCGAAGGACTGGTCGTTTACTTTAGTTTTAAGACGGTTTTACAGTTCCTATTTCATAGGGGAATCCTATCCCCTACAGGACATACAAGATCTACTGTACTGTATTTGTCGCAAATTGTCAACTCCACATTATCGAAGCACTTACAAAACAAGAAACTCATGGGAGTTCTCTTGTAAGCCTTAATATCTTCAATCTTTCCGATGTCTATTTGGACGTTGCCTTATGGTCTTTAGGCCACATAGCTGAAAGATGTAGAGCCTAGAGTAGACATATATCTTACCTCTGATAATTTAAAACCTTATTTAACTATTCACCTATCTACACGATTCGTTGGCTACACTTCTTTCCGACTCTTATCCCAACATTAAATGGTGCCTGATGTCCCCTCTCCAACGCGTTCTGGTAAAGGTATCCTCTTCCCCAAAACCTATTCTCTCCATATCATTCTCCACCTTATCTCGCCAGTTAATTCTCATTCCCTGCCTCCCTCTCGATCTTCTCCCCCTAACAATTCCTGTGAAGCCCTCCTCTCTCCCTTCCCATCATCACTCCTCGATATGTGGCCAAATGACCTCAATCATGTTCCTCTTATCACCTCGATCAAGTTTTCTATGACTGCCATTCTTCTTATTTCATCATTTTGCAATCTTTCTAACAGAGATATTCCATTCATCATCATCAGCATTCTCATCTCTGTTATATTAAGTTTTGCTTCTTCTTTTCATCTTACACCCCAAGCTTCCGATTCATACATTAACATTGATCTTGATTGTGTGATGTAGATCTTAATTTTTAACTTGATTGACATTTCTCACCACTCATGCTACCACCATCCACTTCTATCACCCTGTTTTTATCGTATTCTTAACTTCAGTCTCTCATCATCCTTCCTAACCTATTAAACATCCCAAGTATATAAATTTTCTACTTATTTTATAACAGGTTGAACAATTCTCTTAGTTATTTTGGGCATCTGGTTCTCATAACTTTGTGAGCGATTACAAACATCTCAAACTCTATTCAAGCATTGATAGGAAGTTATTGTAGTTTATTTAATATCAGAGTAATCCTTGCTCATGGTGGAACATCTTTTATCAGTCTTGCTCCTCTGTTTATGTTTATTATGTTTAGGGTAGATTGTAAGATATGGGGTATAGTAGACAATTCTAGTAAAAACACAATTTATCACAGGTTTCTTAACAGAATATTCATTCATATAATTCTTTACAAAAGAAATGTTATTAAGATGATATTCATCGGTCAAGAGCTTTACTACTCGTAGATATCGGGACAAAGCTGTTATTGATATCCATTTGGATGCCACCCAAGTTTCTTAAAGTTTTTTTTTTTATCAAACCACCATTAAATCAGCTTTATTTTTATTTAGTTTTATTTTTTTCCTGTTATCTATTCCCTTATCCTGGTAAGAATCTGATTTAAAGTTCCAGCAGTATCATCAGTCCCATCTAGGGAGAAGTAAAATTATGTAATTTCTGCATATAATCTAAATTTCACTTCATACCTCTCTATTACTTTTCATAGACCTATAGTATAGATACAGAATAAGAAGGAGACCGAGCACACTTTCCTCGGGTCACCCCTCTGTTTTATGGTTTATATGACACATTTAATTTGTACTTTACTGCACGTGTATAATACAAGTTCGGACACTGTAACAGTATTTCAGCTTTCTGTATAACAATCTTAATTGCTCTCTTCTCGCACTGATAACCTGTATGTTCGTGAAACATTGTGTTTGATTTTTTTTGCCATCCTTACCTGGAACTGGTTATATATAAACTCAAGCTCCATCAAAATTAAGTTAGTTACATTCACCTCGTTTCTCAGTTATCACCTAAATGACGCCTCATACATTGAGGAACACCTAAGTGTCCAACTCCCACCTGCGTTCCCCCTCATTGCTGTGTCCTACTGTTTGATGATATCGCCCTCAGACACTGACTCTACTATCAGCAGCACGCCACTAAAACTACTACCCTTCGCCAGCGGAGAAGCGTTCGCCTAGTTCCAGCATACTGAAGTCCAGTTCTGTATCGAGGGCATGAATCAGTCCAGCATCAAAACAGATTACATTCTCGCAGCGATCCCATTGGACACTCTCCCAGAAATCTCTAATTGATTGTGTGAAGAAGGTGACACCCCAATAATGTACAAAGCCCTCAAATCATATCTCCTAGACCAGTAGTTACCATTGCCAACTGCCCGCATAATGATACTTTTTCATCTCTCTCAAAAAGAGTTGGGTAACCAGAATGCTTCGCTCGTCTAAAAGAAATGACCAGTATCGCTCACCTACGCCTGCCTCAGACGGCTCTCCTCATGGATTGGATGTAATTTGTGCCCTTTTGATGTCAATATTTTGCCCATGAAGGATCCGATGACCAAAGTTCACGCCCTTATAGACAGACACTTCACCACCTTCAAGTCCTCCATCAATGCCTCCACTATTGATGAAGTGGATAGCTGTTCAATATCGACCAAAGCTGACCTGAAGGCAGTAAAACACAGATGCCTACCGTGTGACATGCTGGAGTGGCGATAAAATTGCCCACCACCCACCACTAGCTCACGCCCATATCAATGACCTCCACAGCCACTTCTGATGCCCATCAGTAAGAGTTATGCTACTCCCACTCTAGATTCAGGTCTGCTGTGAAGAAATATGTGAATGGTTGTCAGGCAACAAAAATCTTGTAACTAGCCCATCGCTTGTATTGGTAGCCTCTCTTGGTACAAGTCTTCTCTTTTTATATAATACAGGTACTAGCATGCAATTTCTGGTAGACAGTGTGCTTGTCCTTCTCTTCTGCTAGGGACACTCTCCAGGACACAACATAGTCTGTCTAGGTCTTCTGAAATCTGCCTGGGAGCTGTCAATAGATCTGCGATACTAATCCATAGTAATGAAACTCACATTATCGTTTGGAAGTGCCAAATATACTTGGCTGTTTCTCGTGGTTTACATCACGTTGTCAATTCTTGGTTTGGACTTCCTCTCACATTTCCAACTAATAGTTGATGTTGCTCACCTCTGGTTAGTCAACTCAGATTCGTACTACTCGACACCTCTCTAAGCCACTACCTCCGACCTCGCTCTCCACTTACACACACCCATGAATGCCTACGCCCACCTCCTCACATGATACCTGGAAGCTTTTTGTCCAAAATATTGTCAAATACCTACGATCCGTAACAACGTATTTATTACCATTTCAAGATGACGGGGTCCTCAGTGTTTTCCATATCCAGACATCTGGCACCGGATACTTTGGCAACCGCTAAACAAATGTTCAGCGAAATGGAATAAATGGGCATTTGCCAAAAGTCCTCAAGCCCATGGTCATCACCATTACACATCTTATTGAAGAAAGATGGCTCTCTGCATCTGTGTGGGGTTTCCTAGTGCCTAAATATGCAGACAGAACCGAATCGCTACCCCATCTCAAACATCAACGATGTGACCTCCTAGTTGCACCTCTGCAAGGAGTATTATCAGAAGTCCTTGAACCCAAAAGACATTCCCAGACCACCATCACTACCACCTTCGATATATACAACTTTAATTGCCTTTCAACATCTCATGGATGACATCTTAGGGGACCTCCTCTTTTGTGTATGTTACACGTACAACAAACTTATGCTACCTTCCTCCAAAGTGGAACACTTCGGTCATCTATGCATCGTGCTCTACTGCCTACAACATAACTGTTTAGTAGTGAGTTATGTCAAGTGTACCTTTAGCGCCAACGAAGCCTCATTACTGAAGGAGTCCAGCACCCACTCTTAACTTTCAAGGCAATGAGAATTCTTGAGCATGATTAACTATTATCACCGTTTCCTGCCAGCCATCACCAGCACTCATGTTCCCTTCTACCTACCCCTCAAGGGCAAGCCACGAGACCTGAAGTGGGTCTGCTTCAAGAAGCGGCCTTTTGCAGTGCATGAAATGCCCTATTAACTGCTGGTGCTCCCAATTTTCCAGTGCTCCATGCACCTCTCCTTCTCTCCACCGATGCCAGCGGTGTTGCTATTGGGGAAACACTGGAGCAGGTGATCAATGGGTTGACCTGCCCATTGGCCTTTTTCAGAGGAAAACTGTCCAAGGTGGAATCCGGCTACTCTTCCTTTGATCACGAATTGCTTACGATGCACTAGGCTGTCCGTCACTTTCACCACTTCTTGGAAGGTACGCCCTTCGTCACTTGCACAGACCACATGCCTCTTGTGCCTGCCTTCATTCGTCAGTCTTATACCTGGTCCGCCCGTCAACGTCGACATTCTTCCGCTGCGGCTGAACACAATTTTCCCTTCAACCCTATTCTGGAAAAAAAAAATGATTCCTTTTGCTGCTGATGCCCTGTCAGGAAAAAAAATGGCTGCCATTCACCTGTGATTGAATTATAATGCCTTGGAAGAAGCCCAACGAAAAGATCTAGTGTACGATGCATGTAGGATATCCTGCACGTCCCTCCATTGGGAAAATGTCCCTCTAGACGATTCCAACGCCAC
Organism: Palaemon carinicauda; assembly: GCF_036898095.1. Taxonomy (NCBI): domain Eukaryota; kingdom Metazoa; phylum Arthropoda; class Malacostraca; order Decapoda; family Palaemonidae; genus Palaemon; species Palaemon carinicauda. The sequence continues at coordinate 44,127,384 of NC_090733.1, forward strand.
CCTCCTCAATGATGTCAGTACTGGTAGACCTAGTAGACCTCGGATACCTGCTCCCCTGCGCCGACAGGCGTTTGATTTCGTTCATAGTCTTTCGCATCCCTCGAGCCATTCTACTGTACAGCTACTGACGGAGTCTTTTCAGGTGAGGAGGGAAGGGCTACAATTGGAAATGGGACTGACGGCGGGGAACTGGGGGGACGTCCCTGGAAAATAAAATTAAAATACGAGAAAACACATAATTTCCGATTTCCTGGCATACTACCACTAGAGAGTTATGGGATACATTGTCTGACTACACAGTACTACATTGGATCCTTCTCTCTGGTTATGGCTCTTTTCTCTTTGCCTACACATACACCTAATAGTCTGGCCTATTCTTTACAGATTCTCCTCTGTCCACTTACACCTGACAACACTGTGATCACCAAACAATTCTTCACCAAAGGTGTATACTACTGCACTGTAACTGTTTATTGGCTAGGTAAGGGTAGAAGAGACTCTGTAGCTATGGTAAGGAGCTCTTCTAGAAGAAGGACACTCCAAAATCAAACTATTGTTCTCTAGTCTTTGGTAGTGCCATAGCCTCTGTACCATGGTCTTTCACTGTCTTGGGTTAGAGTTCTCTTGCTTGAAGGTATACTTGGGCACAACATTCTATCTTATTTCTCTTCCTCTTGTTTTCTTAAAGTTTATTTTGGAGTTGTTATTGTTCTTACAATATCTTATTTTTCTTTGTTTCCTCTCCTATCTGGGCTATTTTCCATGTTGGAGCCCCTGGGCTTATAGCATCCTGCTTTTCCAAATAGGGTTGTGGCTTAGCATGTAATAATAATAATAATAATAATAATGATAATAATAATATTAATAATAATTTGAGAAGGCATTATCAAGGATTCGAAGGATTGTGTCCACTCCTGTACTTCATGCCAAATCTCAAAAGTACATCCACACACGGATTCAGGAGTGGGCATCTTTCCTCAACCTCAACAGCACTTAGTCCATATTCACGTCAGTATTGTAGGTCCCCCACCCACATCAAAAGGAAATTTTAACCTGCTTACTGTCATCGACCGCTCCACTTGTTGGCCTGAAGCCCTATCCATGGAAACTGCAACATTTGGATAGTGAGATTTGGTACCCTGACCATATTTTTTTCTGACAGAGATACCACTTTGACCTCTCATTTGTGGACAGCCTTTGCAAATCTCTTAAGAATCTCCTTACATCGAACAACTGCATACAACCCTACTGCCAACGGACTGATTGAAAATTTTCACCGCCCCCTCAAAGCAGCATTGATGTCTTGCTGCAAGGACTCCAACTGGTTTACTCAGGACTACTCATTAGGACACTCTGGATATCTCAATAGCCTAAGTTATGTAGGGTAACCAGTCGGCCATCCCTGCAAAAATTTTTCCTTTGATAACCACACACATTTGTACACTGTAACAGTATTTCTGCTTTTAGTATACAATAGTTATCGTTCTCCCCATGCACTAATAACCTGTTTAATCCTGGACAGGTAACGCTGGGCATATATGCCCAGGACGCTGCGCAAAAAGACATTTTTTCAGAACTGCGCAGTTGTGGTTGCTATTAGTCTAAATGTTAGTCCGTGAATCGGCAGTTGAGGATACGCTCTTGCAGATGTCGGACGTGCTGTAGCTGCTGCTCTATTCACCTCGACGCCATAACACATTTTTCACGGGTATACCGGTCATTTATGACCCAGCGTTGCGTTCCACGTGAGTTTAGTGAAAGTCAAAGTTTTCATATAATTGATTATAGCATTATTGTCATTATATGTGTGTTATTGATGTTTTTATACAACTTTTGTCAAAGATTTACCAAACTTCTAGAACCACCGGCAGCCAGCTGGCATGCTTCTAGAAGGAAATATGGCGGATATTCTGATTTCCTAATTTTGATGATTTTTTGTTTTTTCAGAGCATGGCTTCTTCGAGCGAACTTTACGACGAAGACTCGTTCTTCAACCTTCCAGGAAGTGAGAGTGAGGAAGAAGAGGATGCCCCACATGAGGTTGATGAAGACCACGAGGACAATGGAGTATTTCACTTCGGTACTTCGAGATTTTATTCAAGCAGCTCCAAAGTGTCCCTCTCAGCTTCGACAAGTTCCTACAACCCTTTGCCCTCTTCCAAACGTTCTAAGAAGTCTAACCCTGTGGTGTCCGATGTTACTATGTCTGTTAATATTATTGTGGATGATTTGGAAATCCTGCCAGCAGACGAGGAAGACTTTTATGACCCTGACGACCCGCCTTCAAGACCCTCTACATCCCATGATATGTCTCATGACATACCATCAGAGCACTTGACGTCCGCAGAACTACGCAGCAGGAAAAGGAGAAGGGGCCAGTTGCATGGTGCAGTAGGAACTGCTATCAAGAAGCTGAAAGAGGAGAGTGTCAAGGGAAGGGATGGCACAGTTTGGCACCGGGATCCCAATCTAGACCTGCCTAGATATGATACCCATTACATCCCCAGGGGGAGTTCCAGCACCATAGTACAAGGCATTACAAGTCCCTGTGATTTCTTTGCTCTCTTCTTTGATGACACAATGATAGCCACCATTTGTGTAGAGACCAACCGGAAGATAGAGACTCTGAGACCACGATTCAAGCAGGCTGATAGCTACACATTTGGGGAAGTCTCTCTGATGGAACTGAAGGCCTTCCTTGGTCTTTTGATCCTGTCGGGGATACGGAAGGACAATCATGTGGCCACATCAGACATGTGGTCTTTGCTAGATGGCTCTCACGTCTACAGAGCTGTCATGACTGAACGCCGGTTTGCCTTCCTTCTACGAGTCATCCGCTTCGACGACAGTGCCACTTGACAGGAACGTCGCAAGACTGACAAGATGGCCCCAATTCGCAAGATTTGGAATATGCTCATCCAGCACTGCAAGGAGAACTACAAGCCAGGACCTCATATAACTGTTGATGAGCAGTTGATTCCTTTCCGTGGACGATGCCCTTTCAAAATGTAAATACCAAATAAACCAGCAAAGTAAGTAAATTTATGACAAATAATTTATGATAATACTTGTTTTATATATATGTTTGTGATATATTTTGTTTATTTATTTTCATTGTTATTATCTTTATTTTTATTATTCTATTTAGTGATTTTTATTTATTCATAGTTGCTATACTTTTACTAATAGATTTTTCTTATCTCCAGGTATGGGTTGAAGGTGGTCATGGCATGTGATGCTGACACGCATTACATGATCAATGCAATCCCTTACATGGGCAAGGGGAGTGTTGAGCTTCCGAAAGGGATGACGTTAGGAGAGATTTTTACTATGGAGCTTGTTCAGCCATACCACAGACGAGGAAGGACAGTGACAACAGACAGTTGGTTCACATCCCTGCCCTTAGCCCTGTCGCTGAAGGATGTTGGCATGGACCTGGTAGGGACCATCAGACAGAAGCCCTATATTCCTCAGTGTGTCATCAACAAGACGATGGAAGTTGGTTCTTCTGTGGCCGCATTCTCCTATGCCCACAACGTCACCTTGCAGTGCCAGAGGGTCAACTCCAACAAGTGGGTTCTTCTGCTGTCGACATTCCACCACCAGCCTTCAGTCATGGAAAACTACAAATCTGATATTCAGATGTTCTACAACACAACTAAGGGTGGAGTTGATTGCTTTGATCAGCTATGCAGCATCAGTTCCTGAGCAAGAAAGACGAGACGGTGGCCTCTAGCATACTTCTTTGGAATGCTCAACATGGTGATGGTAAACTCCTATATTCTGTACACCGACAACACGAGTCTTCCAAAGAGGAGTAGGCGGCAGTTCTACAAGGAGCTGATGGAGGGCTTGTGCTACGAATGGGTCAATCGTAGGTACAGGCTCTTCACTTTTCTCTCTCGTGATCTGAAAAATATCATGAGAATAACATTCAATCATCCTGAAATAACACAAGAAGCAGCGTCCTCGAGGTTGGAAACGCGCACAAGATGTTTCCTGTGTCCCAGCAACACCCACAAGAAAAGCAGAATTTCTTGTGTTCATTGTCATAAACCTGTCTGTGCCAGCCACCAGGTTATCTGCTGTTCCAATTGCAAAAATGTCTAGGTAAGACACCACATATTTTCTTTCATGTTGCAGTAAAGTTTTGAGAATATATCATTTTCATGAAAAGTCGTCCCTCTCAATTTTAGTGTTCCTTCGGGGTTTACAGATTCCTCTTTTCCTAATTTTTTTTTGCTCAAAGTTATCGTGTATCATCTGAAAAGATGCATGTAGAATTTCAGTCAAAAGTAATAATGTTCAGTAAGCCTAATTGCCTCTTGAAAGCATACATTATAATAGCTTGTCCCTCTTCCCACAGATGCTGCCTGCGACATGCACACCTCTTCTACCTTTGCTTGCCCTGGGACTCTGTTTTTATGGTAAGTGCTATAATCTTGTTATATTCCTGTTCCTTATGAAATTTTCTATAGATTATGTAATATTCAGTGTGATTGAGCTCGTGTATTGAGAGGTATGTAGCACTTTCTAAGAAAAAAGTGGCTGATAACTCGGCCCTCTCAAATTTATTGTCCCTTAGCGGATATATTTTTATGTTATTTTGATTATTTCTTACTTAAAACTGACTGTACATCTTCTATAATTGTCCAGGTGAAATTTTAACGAAATATAGCACTATTTAGTAGGTCAAATGACGTCTTGAATGCATGCGTTCATTCACGCTCCTAATCAGTTGTTTTTCCTCCAACAGCTGCTGCCTGCGACACCCACACAACCTCGGACTCTGCTTGCCCTTGTGACTCTGTTTTTATTGTAAGTACTATAAACTTGTTATATTCTTGTTCCTTATGAAATTTTCTATAAATTGCGTAATTTTCTGTGTGATTGAGCTCATATGTGATGATGTACCAGATATTTTATTTGAAGGAATTGCGTGAAAAATCATCCCTGAAAAGGTGGTACTATCATTTACTTGTCTTTTTCAAACTAAAGTGCGCAAATATATAATTTTTCTATGATAATTGTATTCTTAGATCATATACCAATATATTACATAACTTTAAGTAATTTTCATATGTATACAATGGTCATTTGGTAGCCAATAAAAGGATCAATTTTTTTTTTTTGCAAAAAATTTTAATTCACGTTTTTCTCATGCTTGCAGATCTCGTCATTTTCAACAAATTTGCTTCAGATTTTCTCCAGTGCTCAAGACACCACCTGGGATGAAGTCCTGTGAAGATTTTGTAAATATTTGAATTCTTTGATTTTCTGTAAAATTTTTACTGTAAGTGATTAAAAAATCATACTTATTTTTTTGAAATATTTAGTAAAAATATTTGTTCTATTCTTTGTTTGATTTAAACACCACAGTAGTATTAAGGGTTGTTGAAACCAATAAGCCAAACCCTAATTGCCTTTACAACTTATTGGGAAGTATTTAAAAAAAAAAGATTTTTACGGCCGGTCATATATGCCCAGCGTTACCTTAATAGGTAACGCGATTTACCGTTACCTGTCCAGGGTTAAGGCTTATAATTGCTTGAATCATTGTGTTTTGATTATTGTGCTGTTCTTGCTTGGAACGGATTGTATATAAACTCATACTCTGTCAAAGTAAAGTTAGTTGCATTCACCCCACTTCTAAGTTATCACCTAACTGGTGCTTCGTACAGTACACAGTAGTATTTTCCAACCACGTAATTCTTTAGATTCTCAAAGGCAAGATCTTTAATAGGCCTACCAATAGACCGTAAATCATTAAGTAGCAGTTCAGGTGCAACTGTATTAAAAGCAGCATTTATATCGAGTAACATCATGATACCACCTTTTTTCTCTTCCATCATTTCCAAATATTATTTACAATATAATAAATAACTGTTTCAGTAGAATATTTTTTGTATGATTATTGGATGTCTGCAAATTCTTTGAATATTCTTAAGTAAGTAATTGGTGGTTTAAGAGTAACATATTCAAGCACTTTTGAAATAAAATATAGATTTGAAATAAGCGTGTGATTTTAATTCTTCATAATCTATATCAATATTCAGAACTTGTGCAACTATGGTCTTTTTCTAATTCTTAGATTCAGGGTAATTATTATCATTATTATAACAATGTCGCCAGGACTTAAAAAGTTTTCTAACCCAATTACTTCGATTATTAGTATCGATTCAATCGTAGAAATTTGCTTTCTTTCACACCTTAGTAATCCTTAAGTCTCGTTAATCGTATCTGTGTATCGGATATGGTACATATACATACATATATATATATATATATATATATATATATATATATATATATATATATATATATATATATATATATATATATATATATATATATATATATATATATATATATATATATATATATATATATATATATATATATAAATGACCTAATTATTATACCTTTTTTCCATTTCAACAGAACTCTAGAACTTTATTAAGCAGTTCTTGATCACCATACTCATTTATGTGTTTTTTTTTTCTCTCGGTTACATTTCCCATTACACCTTTTATAAGACGATGTATGTCTTTCATATCTGTTGCTGATTTTTGGATCTTTTTTTATAGTATTCATGTTTTTTTTTTTTTTTTTTTTTTTTTTTTTTTTTTTTTTTTTTTTTCCAAGTTAATAGGTGATTATATTGGCATTTCACCGTTTTTTATTCTACCTATGCCAATTAGGTTTCAAACAGATTCAACTTATTTTTTGTCTTTATTTCCCTCTTTTTCTCTATCCTTTCTCATCAGTGAACACTAGGTATGATATCAAGGGCATAGGAGTCTTTTCAGGTGAGGGTGGAGGGCTAAAATTGGAAACTGGACTGACAGCAGGGATCTGGATGGCCTCCCCAAGAAAGAAATATAAAATACGAGAAAACACGTTATTTTTGATTTCCTGGCATCTGAAAATAGATTGTAGCAGCAACATTTTTTTTTTTTTTTTTTAATTACAATTTGTAAGTGACCAATTACAATTTATACACAAAGGCCATCGTGAAATACTGATTAACGTACTTCATGAATTTACCAAAAATTTGCTAACGATTTTAGTTCTTTCTTATAAGCTCATTCCAATATCGATCAAGTATGGGCTATCAGTTTTATAATCCTACCATAGTTTACACACGATATATATCTATCATTATGGTTTCAGTTCCAATGTTATCTTCAAATTTTCAGCAGCTTGATATTTATAATTTCCTCGAAATTCCATTTGACCGGTGACAATAATATGTTTTGTTATATAATTATTTTATTTATCTTTAATTTTAAGCTACGGTATGAAGAACACACCTTAAAAACAGAGAAGCAATCCATAGATTTGATAAAATTGCGTTGGTCATAAAAATTCAATGATTTTAAAATACCCCTCTACCAGCAAAAATATCTATATATTTATCTATCTATCTATCGGTCTATATATATATATATATATATATATATATGCGTGTGTGTGTGCGTATGTATGTGTGTGCTATATATGTATGTATGTATATATATATATATATATATATATATATATATATATATATATATATATATATATATATATATATATATATTTGTATATATATATATATATATATATATATATATATATATATTTCACTAAGACTCGTGATTTTGATATAAGTAAATATCAACCACACTGGTATTTCATTCCGTATTCTACCTTGAGAATATGTATTCACTGTATTCCATTTATAATTATAGCTTTTGGCTGGGCAGGGATTCGACCTTCTGCCTTGTCAGCCGAAACCATGCGACAGGGACTCTACCAACTGAGCTATAGAGAGAGATATGAGTTTAAGACATGTCACAGTACATATTCCTGTCGAATTCAGGAATCAATACTTAGAGTTGAAATAAACCCATATCCAACAAGATAGCTCATTTGTTATTCCGCAACACGTGGTTATTTATGATGAATATATATCTCCAACACTTGTGATTTTAATCAATGTAAATATCAACCAGTGACATTTAATTATTACTGAATTCTACCTTGGTATATATATATATATATATATATATATATATATATATATATATATATATATATATATATATATATATTCACTTGATTCATTTATGATAATAGCTATTGGCTTAGAAGGGATTCTAACCCCTGCCTTCCGACCGAAACCAATCCTGCGTGGACTCTCCCAACTGAGCTAGCAAGAGAGATACGGGTTTATGACAATTCAGAAAACACAAAAATCTAATAAAGGTAACGTTGGAAAGAGGGCAAAATCCAAGAAAGATTACATATAATTATCAAAATATGTAGACGAACAAAGAGAATAGGATATTTGTATACACAATCAGACCAAATTTAAGGAAACACTGAAGAAAAGGAAGAGTCATCAAGTTGATGTAAAGAAGACTTGGACCAAGGTTCCAACAATAGAGATGGAGCAATGAAAATTGCAAAGGACTTTCTATGCAATGTTATACAATAGTGATATAAGAAATATCTTTAAGAAATAAAAATAATGAAACACCCAAGCCGGTGCAGAAAGTAGCAGTAGAAAGAAAGAAAGCATTAAAAGTCATGAAAATAGTCAGAGCAGAAGAAGAAAGCCAAACAATAATTATTTACTTATAGATGGGGGAGATTTCATGGCAGCAAATCTCGCTGAACTTTTCATATAATGTTAGCAAGACTAATCTATACCTTCAGCTTAGAAAGGGAGAGACACAAAAGACCTTAAAAATTTCCACTCATTAAGTTTACTGACATTAATTTTTAAATTATTTACAATGCTCATATTAGGTAAAATGGAAAGAGAGATGTAATTTAATCAGCTAATAGAGCATGGAGGTTTTAGAAGCAGATATAAAACCACTGAGTAGGATAAAAGACTATGTACGGTATTTAAAAATTATGAGAAAGCTTTTGGCCTTTAAATACAATGAGAAAAAATATAGGATCTGAAGACTATGGGATTGGTTTGTTTCTGTCAAATCTTTAGCAATAATGGAAGACCTTCAGAGACGAGGTATAGTTGTTATATATTTATTACACTTGAAAATATCTATGCGGATAGTAGAGCTATCCTAAAACTTCATGCATTTAAAGAGGAAATTCCAATTGACAGAAAGAGTTAAACAAAGACACCAAATCTCGTCTAAATTATAAAAAACAAACGTTCCTAGGAGAACGTTTTATGAATTTAAGTTGGTAAAATGTAAATATTAACATTAATGGGGAATACCTTAACATCTTAGATATTGAAGATATCCAAATCCTATGTAGTGAATCATGTAAGGAATTGCAAAGGGTGATAGAACATTTTAATACGGAAAGCAGAAATGTAGGATTGAAAATCAATATGACCAAAACAAAGATAATATTTAATAAAAATACAGAAATAACAAATAAGGGATGAGGACGAACATCTAGAGATTCTTAATGAGTATGTGTACTTTTGGCAGACAGTGTTTCCAGAGGACATGACACCGAAATTAAAAGAAGGATAAGCATGGGATGGAAAGCTTTGTTAAACAAAGGAGATAATGATAAGTAAAATCCCTCTTTTCCTAAAAAAGAATACTATTTAATCACATGGTCTTACCAGTATTAACTTATGCATCCGAAATTTGGAGCCTTACTAAAACCGTTGAATATAAGCTACTTAAATCTCAAAGAGCTATGAAAAAAAAAATGGGGCAGAAAAAGAACAGCACGGATACGAGAGCAAACTAAAGAAGAGGATATTTTAACAAATAAGAAAATGAAATGGACATGAGCAGGACATGTAATGAGAAAGACGTTGATATGTGGGCTAAAAAGAATAACAGAATGAATCCCTAGAGATTCCAAACGAACCGAGGGGCAGAAGAGAAGACATTAGATTCACGAGCCCAAAAATTTTTATATATATATATATATATATATATATATATATATATATATATATATATATATATATATATATATAATATTTCATATAGTATAGATAAGTGCTTTGGCACTATATATTATCAAGTTAGATATAAGTACTGATACATATGTAATTGTATATTTACGGTAATACGTTTATATGTGCAACACTATGTATATACATGTTAATCATGTGCACAAACATGTTTATGAAAGTCTCTGTATATATATATATATATATATATATATATATATATATATATATATATATATATATATATATATATATATATATATTAGGTATTACCATAATAATCGTATATTTTAAGTTTTGACAAGGCAGTGTTGCCAGAGACATTTGTTGGCCACCTCTCCGGTATTGTAGTATGAATTTTAATATGTATTACTAACCCAATCTGTTGTATTCTTTACAAAGCTGCTAAGGATTATGGAGTTTGACTAGCAGTTTCTTCGTCAGTGTGTTTATGCTGTCATCATGGGGGAGAATGATTTCTTCCTAGCCAGGAGAGAACGATAAAACACAGTTTGGGCTAGACTTGAATGTCTCCCACTCCTTTTTACTACAGCTATTATTTGGATAGTTGGGATCACCTCATCTTGGATCTTCGGATTTACCTTTAGGGTAGTTTGCTCAGGAACTGCCACCCACGGTGTATCTGAGCCTTTCAGCCTTGACTTGGCTGGTGTTGGGTGTGGTCTTCCTGCGGGCTCAGGCCGTAGTCCAGGAATTTTTCCCAGTCGAGCGGATGCAGGAGGGGCACCTCTGCATCCTTTCAGCAAGTCTTTTCGTCTCTGCAGCTGTGTGGGGAGCTTGATAGCTCGGGAAGTTTGGGAGGAAGCATGTAGGGAGACTGAGTCCAGGTAATAATTTTCTAGCTATTTTATTTCTGAGAGGACGTTGCTGTGCTTATGTCTCATGTTAACCCGTTCTCCAGTATTCCCTCTGTAGGCAGTGCTTTGATGTGTGACTGGTTATTTTGCTGGGAATCTACGCCAGAGTTCCCTGAGGCTTTAAATATTAGCCTAGCACCGGGAGACGCCCGCCGTGTTGTAAATAAAACTTCGTTCCTTCTATAATTGGAGAGTATGTTTTTTGTATCATATACAGTATATATATATATATATATATATATATATATATATATATATATATATATATATATATATATATATATATATATATATATATATATATATTTATACTTTATTAGTTTCTTTTCGTATGGAGAATGTTTTTTTTTTTCTTTTTTTTGGGGGGGGGGGTTTACTACTGATATTCATTATAAGGTTTAGCTTTATATTATAGTTAGGAGTTAAGTATTTCCTCACTGTGCTCTCCTCCTTCCTTCCTAACCTTATTTAGTAATAGGTAATTGTTCTAAATTTGGGCCCCTGATTTACTGTTTATGTGTTATATATTAATTCATATATCTTAGGGATTTATATTTTAGAGGTTAGGTCATCCTTTCAGATGTTTATTCTAAGGACGTGATTTTTGGTCCTGTTGTCACAAGGCTGACCAATATTTGTATATGTTCTGTTAATTTTCATTTGTTGTTTTACGTGTATATTAAACATTGTTAAGTTTTTCTCGTGGTTTCGTTTCCATTGGTCCTTTTTCATTGAGCATTTAAAACACTGACCTCTCTTTCTGAGTGCTTTAAATATCTTGCACCACTGCCTCACCCAAGGTCGTAATAAAATGGCGACCGTGAAAGGATAGAGAGCTCAGGGTGTTCAGTGATTGGGTCAGTGGAGCGGGACTCAAGTGATTACTTCAGTGTTTGGTATCTTTTAGAATATTGTTGCCTTTCCCCCCCAATCATTTAACTTTTTTTTTGCATCATGGAGGATTTTGTTTTCGATCTGGCTGAGTTTTTTGGATCGACTGATTGTTTGAATCATCGGCCATTGTTGAATAATGCACTTTTATTAGGGTTTGCACGGTGGTTGGGTATTGTAGTGATGGCTTCGGACTCGGGGAAGGAAGTTTTGATGTTAGTCCTGAGTAAGGTTAGTCAGCATATGGCTGACGGAGAGCATTTGATTAATGATATGGAGGATGATTTAGGAGGTGTTAGTGAAGGAGTGAGGAGGTGGAGAGTGACAAGGTGAGTGTGTCAGCTGGTCTAACCTTGTTTGAGGATCCTCCTCGTATCGTTACACTGTATAAATGTCCTGCAAACTTTCCAAAAGGGCCCCTTAAAAGTATTGGGAACATGTCTAATAATCCGTTTTTGCTCTTTTCCAATGTAACCGTAGAACCCGTCCCCCCTTCTAATGTTTTGGGTGAGTCTGAGGCAGACCAAGAGTTTAAATTGATAAGTAAGCGTATATAGTTGAGAAAATTGGAATTTGAGGAAAGTGAATGGGTTAGGCGTCATGAGAGGGAGATGGCAAATATAAAGTTAGAAATGGCTAGGCTGTAGAGTGCAAATTAGGCTAGCTCACCAAGGGTAGGGCTGGAGGAAAAATTTAATTCAGGGGCACCACTTGAATTAATTCCAATGTTTGATGACAAAAACGTCCCCGAGTTCTTTAAGGTATTTGATCGTGTGGCTACCCGATTGTCTTGGCCCACAGAGATGTGGACCGTTCTTATACACTGTAGTTTAGTTGGCAAGGCAATTCGGGTATATAATGCCTTAGAGGAGGGAGTAGCACGAGACTATCGTAAAGTTAAGAGCTTGGTGTTTAAAGCATATGATCTGGTCCCAGAGGCCTATCGCCTCAGGTTTCCTTTGTCGAGTTTGCCTGCATAAAGGAGGAACAGTTCGATGACTGGTTAAAGAGTCGACAGGTGGTTACTTTCGCTGCGTTGCGTGAGCTGCTACTCCTTGAAGAGTTTAAGAAAGCCTGTAGAAGGGCGTTGAGGGTACACCTGGAGGAGATAAAGGCTAGTAGGTTAAGTAATGCCGCTCATTTAGCCGATGAGTATGAGTTGACGCATCAGTCTGGTAGTGGTACATTTAGTTATGAAATGTCAAATAACCCTTCGGTTCCCACACACATGGGTGGTGGGAGAAGAGATACCTCTTCGTCAAGTCCCCATATCCCTAGAAATAATGTTAATTCTAATTCCTTTTCAGGTGGTAGGGATATGAGTAAAGGTCAAGTAGTGCCTCCTACCCCTAGAGGTTTTGTTAATAGAAGTTACGCTAATGTAGGTAATACCGGGCCTAATAATCAGGAAAATAAAGGTTCAGGTCGTCGAGGAACTTGCTATTGGTATAAAAAGCCAGGGCATTTCCAAAGCCAATGCCATGCTCGTCAACATTACCTGGAACGTAATATTCGAAGTCCTGTAGCTATAATTCCTGATAGGTCTAATGTAGATGGTAATACTGTAGACAGATCTGTAGTAGATAGTAGTAGTGTAAGTAGCAATGTTCAGAATGTTTCTAATGCTCAAGCATGACTTGAGTTTGACAAATGTGTATGGCCTGATAAGTTGATTTATGATAACCGTGTTGTCCAGGTTAAGTTTCCTAGGGACACCGGTTCTGCCCGGTCGTTGGTTGTAAAAACTACTCTTAGTAATAATATTAATCATATGGGGAATTTTGTAGTGTTAGGAGGTTTCCCAGACTCATTTGTGTCGGCTCTGTTGGTTAATGTCCACTTTTCCTTTCCAGGATATAGTCAAATAACGGAATTGGCTGTGGTGGGTAGTTTGCCTATCCTTGGAATAGATGGTATTCTGGGGAATGACATGCTGGATGGGGAAGGTCGGGAGCTGTTCTCCATATTGTCGGTTAATGCCTGTCCTGTAGCTATAACTACTGGGTCCGCAGCAATAGCTGCTAATTTACTTGATGGAGATAATAATGATGACTTATTATTAAGTAGTAGAGAGTTAGATGTAGAAAGGACCGGGTCAGTAGAAAGTATTGGAAGTGATGTAGTTAATCCTTTTAACTTTGACCGAGCTGCTTTCATTAAAGCTCAGAAAGGCGAATTTAATTTTGAGCTGGGTGATGTCGATGATCTAACTAAGCCTAGGTTTGGGATTGTATAAGGTCTATTTTACAGGGTTAGTCGTCCTGCCACTGGTGAGGCGAATAAAGTTGTTCATATTAAGCAGATAGCTGTGCCAGTTCAGTTCAGAAAATCAATGTTGGAATTGACTCACACAATTTCTTTTTCAGGTCATTTGGGAATGTTGAAAACTTTCCACAGTTTGGCTAGATATTTGGGGTGGACTGGAATGAAAATGTGTGTAAAACAATTTATCCGAGAGTGCAAAACTTGTCAAGTCATGGGGAAGCTGAACCAGTGTTTTCCTAAAGCCCCGTAGTATCCTATACCGGCCATAGGTGAACCATTTTCAGAGTTGCTTATTGATGTGGTAGGTCCTTTACACAAGACCAAAACGGGTTTTGTATATTTATTAACTATTATGGATAGAGCCTTTCGTTTTCCTGAAGCTATACCTATGAGGCATATTACTTCTACAATTGTTTTTGAAAAATTGATTGACTTCTTCTCCAGGTATGGTCTTCCTCGTGTAATTCAGACCGACTGTGGGACGAATTTCACGAGTAAGATATTTAGGGGTAAGTGTCCTGAACTGGCCATTCAGCACAATACCAGGATACCTTATCATCCGGAGAGTCTGGGTTTGGTGGAAAGGTTTCATCAAACCCTAAAATCAGTACTAAAAAAACCTTGTTATGACTATGGTAGCGAGTGGGACAAAGCCCTTCCTTTTCCCTCTTCGCCATTAGAAGTCATCCTAATTCTTCCACAGGTGTAGCTTCTTTTGAGTTGGTATTTGGGCACAAAGTTCAAGGACCATTAGAAATTAGGTTTGAATTGTTAAAATCCCGCCAAAAAGGGGAAGTAATATTTGGAGGATTGGGGGAAGACTTAAGGTCTAGGATGTTAATTGCATGGTAGTTTGCTAGGGAGAATTTGAAACAATCTCAATCTTGAATGAAGGAAAATTTGGATGGAAAGGTTAAGGTTCGTTCATTTGAACCTGGGGAATTAGTGTTAGTACTGAATATGGAACCAGACTGTTTTCTCGAGCCGAGGTATAAGGGTCCTTGGAAGGTTCTGAGGATATTGTCTGATGTCAACTATGAGGTGGAGTCTTCTGTTTCGAGTTGTAAATGTAAAGTTTTTCATATTTATCGTTTAAAACCGTATGTGAGTAAAAGGGCCGATCCCTTAACTATATTATGTGAACCGATGTTAGTGGTAATTGATGTACCTCCAGATGAGTCCGATGATTTCGTGTGTCAGGTCACATCGGATGCATTAGGGGAAAATATGGAAAATTTAGAACTAGTGACAGGTAATTTAGATTATTTAAATATTAACCAAATAAAAGAAGTGCTGAATTTAATTCATTCTTTTCAAGAACTGTTTCAGTATGCACCAGGTAGAATCCAGGTTTTGAGTCATGTTGTTGATGTGGGGGTGCTTCCCCTGTTAAACAGAGTCCTTACCATCTGAATACAGTAAAATTGGATTTGGTCCGTAAGGAGATTAATTATGTGTTGAGGCATGACCTTATTCGGCCATCAGTGAGTCCCTGGAGTTCTCCTGTAGTACTGGTAAAAAAGGGGGATGGTAAGTTCCGTATGTGTGTGGATTATCAGAAGGTGAATGCCCACAGCAAAAACGATTCGTTTCCATTACCCCGTATTGATGACTGTCTTGATCGGATAGGGTCTGCCAAGTTTATGACTAAATTAGATTTGTTGAAAGGGTACTGGCAGGTTCCTTTGTCCGATCGTGCGTGTGAGATATCTGCCTTTGTCACTCCTTTCGGACTTCATGAATGTATGGTTATGCCCTTTGGCATGAGGAATGCTGCTTGCTATTTTCAGAGGCTAATGAATAGGGTTATTTGTAGTCTGTAAAGAACTGAAATTTATATTAATGATTTGATATTTTATAGTGATGACTGGCATACCCATATAGTAAGGCTTCGTAAGGTTTTAGAAGCTCTAAGACTTGCTGGCCTTGTAATTAATTTGGCCAAGTGTGAAATAGGGCAGGCTAAGGTTTGTTATTTAGGTCACGAGGTTGATTTGGGTCAGGTGGCTCCAAAGCAAGCTAACCTCGAGGCTATTGTAAGTTTGAAAAGACCTGTTAATGTTAGAGAGGTAAGAAGAGTGTTAGGCATGACCGGGTATTACCGCCGGTTTGTCCGTAATTATTCTAATCTGGCTCATCCTATTACCAGTATGTTAGAAAAGGGGAAAAAATTCTTATGGTCTGATCAGTGTGAGAGGGCTTTTAATTAACTAAAGTCGGTATTGGTGACTAATTCTATTTTAACTGCTCCCGATTATCACAAGCCATTTATCATTGCTGTTGATGCTAGTGACGTGGGTATAGGAGGTGTTCTTTTCCAACGGAAAGAACATGGTGAAGTTCATCCAGTGTCCTACTTCAGCAAAACTATGTTGGCAGCTGAGAGGTGGTATTCGAAAATTGAAAAAGAAGCTCTCTCTTTGGTCCGATGTTTGAATTATTTTAAATCCTATGTAACTAATTTTTCTTTTCCAGTGGAAATCTGGACAGATCACAACCCGTTGGTGTTCATCGAACAGATGAAAGGTGCTAACCAAAGGATTTTGCGATGGGCGCTTTTCCTACAGGAGTTTAATCTAGTAATTAAACACGAGAAAAGATCGGAAAATAAGATTCCTGATGCTCTATCCAGGTTTAATTAAACATGTTTTGCCTACCCCTCCTCATGGGCTGCCCAGTTCCTTTTTTTTCAAATTGGGTTGGTATGTTAGGTTTCAGGCTAACAGTAATTTTATGTCAGGTGATTGTCATTTTTGTTATGAACCCTTTGGCTAGTTTTGCAAATTTGGTTTGTGTGTTATCACTAACTGGCATCCAGTTTAAGGGGTTTATCATTGTTGTTTATGATTTTTTTGTATCTAACTAATATAGTCTTTAGTGTGTTTTTTTCAGGTCTCCTATCTTAAAAAAAAATATATATTTTTTTTGTAGTCGTTGTTTTTTTGTATTATGGTGCCAGTTTTTTTTTTTCCTTCGGTAAGGGGGGGGGGGAAGGAATTAGGTATTACTGTAATAATCGTAAATTTTAAGTTTTGACAAGGCAGTGTTGCCAGAGACATTTCTTAACCTCCTCTCCGGTATTCTAGTATGAATTTTAATATGTATTACTCACCCCTCCTGTTGTATTCTTTAGAAAGCTACTAAGGATTATGTAGTTCGAGAAGCAGTTTCTTCGTCAGTGTGTTTATGCTGTCGTTATAGGGGAGAATTTTTTCTTCCTCGCCAGGAGAGAAGGATAAAAGACAGTTTGGGCTAGACTTGAAATTCTCCCCCACCTTTCTACTACAGCTGTTATTTGGATACTTTGGACAGTATGGTATTCTTTTGTGCTCAGAAACTTTGGTTTCTAATATGAGGCACTCATCTGAGCTCCTTATAACTGGTTTTAAGAAGCCAATAGTGTTGAAACGTGATGCCATCCCTAGGGCCAGGGGAATGGCGGTGTATATTAGGACCGAGTACCCTGCTTCTCATAAGTCCTGCTATCAATGTGGATGTCATGAGATTCAGGTAATAAAAGTTTGTGGCAGGCATAACAACTTTTATTTGTGTTCGATCTACCGGAATCCAGACATAGATGATTCTATCTTCGATTGTCTTCTTACCATTATGGCTGAGATACAAGAGGATGATAGAAAGGCTTCTTTTGTCTTTGTCGGTGATTTTAATGCTCACCATAGGGAGTGGTTAAGTTCTATCTCTCCTACCGATCGCCATGGCTTAAGAGCTTTAGACTTTGCCTCTGAATCAAGCTGTGAGCAAATCATAAATGAAGCTACTCACAGGTCTGGTAATTGCTTGGACCTCGTATACACTGACTCCCCTGGCATTATAACTAGTAAGGTTGGTTCTCCAGTCGGGACATCTGATCATGCCTTGATTTCATTATTAGTGAAGACTGAGCAGCCTGTCCCTAATATATCATATTCTTGTAAAATTTATATGAAATCCAAATCAGACTGGAATGGGATTTTACATGATCTTTTGTGCTTGAATTGGTCACAATTATATAATAGTGTAGATCCTGTTGTCCCTTTGAATGAGAATCTAGTCAACATAATTGATAGGCGTATCCCTTCTCGTGTGCTAAGGTACCGAGTGAAGGACAAACCGTGGTTCAATGATGATTGTAGACGTGCTTATTTGGAGAAACAGGAGGCCTATCATCTTTGGAAGGAGAACAGATCAGATTTGACCTGGAACAACTATACTCAGCTTCGAGCTTTTGCTCAGAGAGTTTATGCCTCAACTGAAAAGGAGTACAATTTAACCATAAAAGAAACACTTTCTGGTACAACTCAGGAACATAAATGGTGGTCTACCCTTAAATCTGCTCTCTTTGGTGTAGATGCAACAGTTCCTCCTTTACTTAAACCAGATGGCTCAGTCACTCACTGTCCAAAGGAAAAGGCAACCCTTTTGGCTGATGTTTTTGACAGTAAACAGAGTAATGAAAAACTTGAACTTCCTCATTCCTGTTTTCCTGAGGCTAAACTAACTAGTTTAGCTTCTCGATCTCGTGAGATTAAAGCTCTGTTGATGGACCTTGATGCTTATGGAGGTGTAGACCCAAATGGTATTTTTCCTTTGTTTTTCATAAAGACAGCAGATTTCTTAGCTCCAAAGTTATCTGTTATTTTGCGCAAGTTAGCAAGAAGAGGAGCTTTTAGCACTAGTTGGAGAATTGGTATTGTTACTCCTCTATGTAAATGTGTTTGTGGTAGCTCAAGTCCCACTGATTACCGCCCAATTTCCATAACTCCCATATTATCTAAAGTTTTTGAACGTCTTCTGGCAAAACGTCTTAATAGGTTTGCTGAAGGTAATCATCTACTCCCTAGTTTGCAATTTGGTTTTCGTAAAGGCCTTGGAGCATGTGATGCCCTTCTTACAATCTCCAATGCTGTACAGAAATCTCTTGATTGTGGTCGGGAAGTTCGTATGATTGGCCTTGATTTTAGTGCTGCCTTTGACCGTGTTAATCATGAGGCCCTTGTTTTCAAACTGAAACAGTTGGGAGTGGGTGGGTTGTTTCTTAGCATTATTATTGATTTTTTAAGTAATAGATCTCAAAGAGTTGTTGTTGATGGGCACCATAGTGATTATAGGAATGTGATATCCGGTGTTCCACAGGGTAGTGTTCTTGGCCCATTACTTTTCATACTATATACACATGACATGTGGTTTGGCCTAGAAAACATGCTTGTTGCATATGCAGATGATGCTACTATCTTTGCATCAATTCCATCCCCTGAATGTAGATCTAGGGTTGGTGAATCCCTTAATAGAGATTTAGCTAGAATTAGTGCATGGTGCAAATTATGGGGTATGAAGTTGAATCCTAACAAAACTCAAAGTATGATTGTAAGTAGGTCAAGGACGGTGGCTCTTCAACATCCGGATCTCAGTATTGATAATGTTTCTTTAAATATGTATGACTCTTTCAAAATTTTAGGTGGGATTCTCGACAGTAAATTTACTTATGAGAAACATATAAGGTCTGTGTCTTCTTCAATTGCACAAAAAATAGGCTTATTGAGAAAGTCTTTCAAGATTTTCGGTGATCAATCCATTCTGAAGAAGTGTTTTAATTCTTTCATTCTACCTTGTTTTGAGTATTGTTCTCCTGTTTGGTCTTCAGCTGCTGACTCTCATCTTAATTTGTTGGACAGAAGCTTACGGTCTATTAAATTTCTTATTCCTGATCTAGATATTAATCTCTGGCACCATCGTTCAATTAGTTCATTATGCATGTTGCATAAGATTTTTCATAACTCTGACCATCCTTTACATTCAGATATCCCTGGACAATTCTATCCTGTTCGTAATACTAGGCAGGCAGTTAATTCTAATAGCCAGGCCTTCTCCATCACGAGGCTCAATACTACGCAGTACTCTAGAAGTTTTATTCCAGCTGTTACCAAGTTGTGGAATGATCTTCCTAATCGGGTGGTTGAATCAGTAGAACTTCAAAAGTTCAAAGTTGGAGCAAATGCTTTTTTGTTGACATGAGTCTTTTTATAGTTTATTTATGACATATTTGTTTTTGATGCTGTTAATAGTTTATATATGACATGTCTGTTTTGACGTTGTTACTTTTTTTAGAATGATTTATTGTTAATTTGTTCTCTTCATTTATTCATTTCCTTATTTCCTTTCCTCA
>NC_090733.1:44152520-44165020 GCF_036898095.1 Palaemon carinicauda
GGGAGATGTGCATGAGTGTTGTAATTCAAGAGGTATTAGTTTGTTGAGTGTAGTTGGAAAAGTGTATGGTAGAGTATTGATTAATAGGATTAAGGATAAAACAGAGAATGTAATCTTGGAAGTACAGGGTGGTTTTAGAAGAGGTAGGGGTTGTATGAATCAGATTTTTACAGTTAGGCAGATATGCGAGAAATATTTAGCATAAGGTAAGGAGGTGTATGTTGCGTTTATGGATCTGGAGAAAGCATATGATAGAGTTGATAGGGAAGCAATGTGGAATGTGATGAGGTTATATGGAGTTGGTGGAAGGTTGTTGCAAGCAGTGAAAAGTTTCTACAAAGGTAGTAAAGCATGTGTTAGAATAGGAAATGAAGTGAGTGATTGGTTTCCGGTGAGAGTGGGGCTGAGACAGGGATGTGTGATGTCGCTGTGGTTGTTTAACTTGTATGTTGATGGAGTGGTGAGAGAGGTGAATGCTCGAGTGCTTGGATGAGGATTAAAACTGGTAGGCGAGAATGACCATGAATGGGAGGTAAATCAGTTGTTGTTTGCGGATGATACTGTACTGGTAGCAGACACAGAAGAGAAGCTTGACCGACTAGTGACAGAATCTGGAAAGGTGTGTGAGAGAAGGAAGTTGAGAGTTAATGTGGGTAAGAGTAAGGTTATGAGATGTACGAGAAGGGAAGGTGGTGCAAGGTTGAATGTCATGTTGAATGGAGAGTTACTTGAGGAGGTGGATAAGTTTAAGTACTTGGGGTCTATTGTTGCAGCAAATGGTGGAGTGGAAGCAGATGTACGTCAGAGAGTGAATGAAGGTTGCAAAGTGTTGGGGGCAGTTAAGGGAGCAGTAAAAAATATAGGGTTGGGCATGAATGTAAAGAGAGTTCTATATGAGAAAGAGATTGTACCAATTGTGATGTATGGATCGGAGTTGTGGGGAATGAAAGTGATGGAGAGACAGATATTGAATGTGTTTGAGATGAAGTGTCTAAGGAGTATGGCTGGTGTATCTCGAGTAGATAGGGTTAGGAACGAAGTGGTGAGGGAGAGAACGGATGTAAGAAATGAGTTAGCGGCTAGAGTGGATATGAATGTGTTGAGGTGGTTTGGCCATGTTGAGAGAATGGAAAATGGTTTTCTGCTAAAGAAGGTGGTGAATGCAAGAGTTGATGGGAGAAGTACAAGAGGAAGGCCAAAGTTTGGGTGGATGGATGGTGTGAAGAAAGCTCTGGGTGATAGGAGGATAGATGTGAGAGAGGCAAGAGAGCGTGCTAGGAATAGGAATGAATGGCGAGCGATTGTGACGCAGTTCCAGTAGGCCCTGCTGCTTTTTCCGGTGCCTTAGATGACCGCGGAGGTAACAGCAGTAGGGGAGTTAGCATTATGAAGCTTCATCTGTGGTGGAAATGTGGGAGGTTGGGCTGTGGCACCCTAGCAGTACCAGCTGAACTCGGTTGAGTCCCTGATTGGGCTAAAGGAACATAGAGAGTAGAGGTCCCCTTTTTGTTTTGTTTTATTATTGGTGTCGGCTACCCCCCAAAATTGGGGGAAGTGCCTTGGTATATGGATGGATGGATAAAACCTATGAAATTGTATTTGCATTACACAGTTTTGTGTTCTTTACATTGACTGTACGAAGTAAAATATTTCATGTATTTTTATATAGATATTAGCACCGTCAGCATCTCTCTAGCTAATTGTAGATGAAAGAAACAAGCTCTTTCCAATTCCTTGAAGATTAATAACCATTTATTTCTAATGAAAAATTATTTTGTAGAATCAATAGTGAGAAAATGTAAGAATCCTTTTATTCATGATACAATTTTCTAAAATATTTCACTTATTCTCTATAAAGATTTCACATATTGCTAAATAATTGCTATATATGAGTTATTCCACTCATTATCTATTATTTGATTTCTATACTGTTAGTGTTTGCTTCACTTAAAAAAATGTCTCGCCGATATTATTATTATTATTATTATTATTATTATTATTACTATTATTATTATTATTATTATTATTATTATTATTATTGACTAAGCTACAACTCTAGTTGGAAAAGCAGGAGGCTCCAACAGGGAAAATTGCCCGGTGAAGAAAGGAAAAAAAGGAAATATAATATAAGAAGAGTAAACGCATTAAAATAGATGTCTCCTATAAAAACTATAGAAACCTTAACAAAACAAGAGGAAGAAAAATAAGATAGAATAGTGTGCTCGAGTGTACCCTCTAGCAAGTGACCTTCTCCTAGAAGAGCTGCTTACCATAGGATAGTTAACAAAAGTCTTCAAAATGGTGTCAGGATTACATTTTGAGGGAAAATGTATCAATATTTTATGTCAAAGGTCAGAATTATATATGTTTAAGAAAAAAAAATTCCCATTAAATGAAATAAGAGCCTGTAGTACTTTGAACTTGAAGTAGGAAGAGGATTAATCGCCTCGTAGCCGCTAACGTCGAAGGAAAAGCGAAAGCCTCATCCCCCACAACGAGGTAGGAATTACAATGTTTTTTTTTAGGAATGGTAGGATTCTACCGATGTTTTTGCCTGAACTTTTCGGCTGTAGTCACTCCCTTGACGAATTTGACTAGCCCAAAGAAAAAATTTTTTATGGACCAGCAAGTGCCAGGTATCCTTCGACAGGATGAAGGCCATATTAACTTCAAAGCCGATACAGCGAGCAAAAGAAAATTCCTAATCCAAGTGGATGTGTTGGATAATGAGATTGCAAGAAGACGAGGAAAGAATTCTTCACCATGTTTGCTTTATGTCATCGAAGCCGAAAGAACATCAATCACCCTACTCGACAGTTAAAAAGAAAATATTAGTGGTAATCACAATGATACAAAATTTTAAGTATACTTGAATAGACCAGAGAATGAACAGATTATAGTGTACTTGGATCATGATCCTTTAACTTTTGTTAATAAGTGAAGAATGATATGTTTGCAACCATATTATAATAATGGAAATCATATATCAGGTAAAGAGAACATAGTTACAGAGTATTTATATCTGTTTGAATCGATGGATTCAGGCCCTGAATAGAGAATCTTTTTTGGGGGGACCTATCTTACGAAGCTAGTCTCGTGTAAAGTAAATATTTATTCATGTATTTCATTTGTGTATTTAGATGTGTATAGCCAGCTCGTAAGGTGAGCTCCTCTCTTGTAGGTATAATTAATTGTATGTAAATAGCATAATACTTTCGTCGGTCATGTAATAGTATTTTTCATTGAAGTCAGTATATGTAAATTTACATTATTTTTAAGGATCAACTTTTTATTTCACATATTTTTTTACAAAGTTTTATGCAATCTCGCATAAGTATGTTGTACGAACCATATGAGGTATGAGCCAGTGCTTATGTAATTTCTAATGTTTATATGAGGTGTTGCGTCATGTTTGTGAGAAATTGCGTATTTATTATATTTTCCACATGTTTGAAATAATCTTGAAAACCCAAGAGTTAGTTTTTACTTTTTTTTTATTGTTCCGAGGACGGAGATGGGTGGAGCTTGCTAATAGAGGGTTGACTTGCAAGCGAGGATAGATCTATTCGATAGATATAGTTGGCAACTTTGGCGTCAGTAGAACCTGTCCCCTAAAGGGACGAGACTAATCTATTTAGAAGTATCTGGAATGATTAAGTCAATATATATGTGCCCCTTGGAATACATAGGAGCAAAAGAGATCCTGTCTATCCCTTCGTAAGAGCCAATAGCCTCTCTCCTCATGTGCCTCGAGTGAGTGCCTTCTCCAAAGGGAAAAACTTTTCTACCCAAAATATCTTGTGTGTAGTTTGTTCAAACGTTAATGAAACTTTGGAGGTGATTTCAAACTCATTGTGTTATTATACTTGGTGCATATCATATACATTTTTTGTAACTGGTCGTATGAGATTCATTCGAAAACATGAAGTTAATTTGTATTGCTATCTGATCGGAATATATATATATATATATATATATATATATATATATATATATATATATATATATATATATATATATATATATATATATATATATATATATATATATATATATATAAAGGGCTTATATATGCCCATAGATTATGTTTTTTTAAATTTTTTTTTCTCTTTTCTTTTACCATTCCGGCTTATATATTTTATTAGATGCCGAGAGAAAAAAAATGATTTATTTTTTAAATGTTTTTTAAATGTATTTTTAAAAATGCAAATGTTCTGTAGTCTCTTCAATTACATATTACTAGCGTACTAACTGCTTTTCGTACACACGCTATTCCAAGACAAATTCACTCCTTTTAGCGAATGAAGTGGCCACTTTCAAACGGCTTTAAATTGAATTGAATAAGGAGTTTTGTCTAGACATGGCAAAACGTTCTGTTTTAGCTGTAAACTGTTCCTTAACCTACGCCAAACAAGGATGTTAACGGCGATAAATATCATCACTGTCACAACTGTTCCTGCTAGTAGTATGGGGTGAAGAAATTCTTTAAAAGTCGGTGACAGGTGGTCCATCTCGGTTAATATCATCAACCGCTTGGCTACCTATTTGTTGTATGGGAGAGGTAGTGATGGCATTGTAATCAACCACATGAAGTTCGCGAAGTAGGCTCGTTCTCTAATGATGGTCTTGATCCCGGTCACCATGGAATTAGGGGAAGTCCCGATGCAACCATCTGCTGCAACGAAGATTTGGGAATAGGACGTGGATCCGTCCGGGCATGATACATTGAAGCCGTCCTTGCCGTATCGTATCCATGAGCCGTTGTTCAGTCTGCAATTGAACTCATTATTGTCAAAGGGATAAAGCTTATCCAGACAATTTTCACTTGTATGGGAGAGAGCACCGTCTAGCACTATACCTAACTCGCATGAATCCATTAAGTTTTTATGGAATTCAAATGAGTCAGCTGTAAATATTTTTCTATCCATTGCGTCTGAACAGTGAATTAATTGATTTAAGTCTTTAATGACCGTATATGTTTCCTTGTCTGGGAAAATCAATACGTGTCCTGTCAAACTGGATATTACTGGATTTGAGAGATTCGTCATGAAAGTCGGAAATGGTGGTATCCTGTAAGATTGCCAGGCATCAGAAGAATCAAAGGGAATTGTAATCATAATCTTGTTATTTTCAATGCTTACTGTAATTAGGATGTAATAAAATTCTAACCTACGTGCGTCTAACAATGGAATATAGCCTAGTTTCTCCCGTCTCTTCTCCAGAACTAACTTTAAGTATTTTATAGGCAATGAATGGGGCGACAGTACACCTTTAGTTGCTAACGTGATAGCTTCTACATAATCTTTTGATTTCTCAACAAAATGTGCAATTCTGTTATGTATGTGATCTATTTTTGAATCATAATACGTTAACGTTGCCAACAAATCCTGTACTTCCATAATCTGACTGATATTACTTGAATGTTCATTTACTAAATCCATAATTTGATTGATTGAAGCTAACTGATTCCTTAGTTCTGACATAAACAATTCATCTTCATGAGTCAAGAACTCAATTTTCTTATTTTGATTACTAATCTTAAGACGATTGGAAATTCCTAAACCTAAACTTGCAATAGTCCCCAAAGATGCTTAGTGCAGTAAAAAAAAACGGGTTACGCCTCTCTTTAAGTTCGTGTCCTACAGTCCACAACAAAAGGTCACGAGCCAAAGATTCTGTCTCGTAAGTCTAATTTTGCAAGTCATCAGATAGCATCTCTGCAACTTTTAGTGTCGATCCAAGCGAACTCTCTGTAGTCAAATGAAAATGTCTTCTATGCAACTCATCTAATAAGACAGCAAACCTTGAAATGGCGCTTTTTAAGCTAGTGACGTCATTCTCTGGAAGAAAAATTGATTGCATATGCACTTCTACAACTACGTTGCTCGATGTAATAAAAATGTCTTCTTGTCTTTCAACCATAGTGCCATATTTAAAATCTATACTTTTAGTTTTAGAGCTCATCCCACACGAGTAAAATGTCTGAGCGAACAACATCACTCCCAACATCAAAAAATTCATCTTGGAAACCTGTAACGAGAAAAATATATGTAATTACTCCTGTATTAAGAAGAAACTTTTAACATACAAATAAAAATCTTTCCCTCAATTCTTTCCCTCTCTTTTTTTTTTATTTTTTATGTGAGCCAATGGTACAATTCTCTCATCAGTGGGTTGGGATACGTTTTGAACTCTAAACCTATTGGCAGTTAATGTTTCCAAAATGTTAAATGGCCCTTCAAACTTAGGTGTTAGTTTATAATTGAGTCCTTTATGTACATTTACCTGTATGTATACATTATCACCCACGGTATATGTTTTAGTGGGCTTCGCTATTTTATCATGATTCCTTTTCATTATGATTTGTGATTCTTCTAAATTCTTTCGAAGGATATCATAACGACTTTTGCTTGCATTTATACATTCTTTTCAAGGATTTGATAGATTAGTTGTAGGCGTTAATACATGGAAAGGCGTTCTAACTGGGGTACCATACAAAGCTTCATGCGGTGACATTTTAATTGATATATGATATGAATGATTCAGAGTACTCAGTACCGCAGTTATTGCAATATCCCAGTTGGGGTCTGATCCCTCTAGGGTTACTCTTAATATATTTAAAACCTTCCTATTTGCTCTTTCCACTAGCCCATTCGACTCTGGGTGATATATCATGGTATTTATTTTCTTAATGCTAAGGAATTCACACAATGAGGTAAGAAAGTGATTATTAAATTCTCCACCCTAGTCTGAGATTATCATGTGTGGATTTCCATGTTTACAAATGTAACACTCGTAAAACTTCCTAGCGTATTCAATCGCAGTTTTAGTTTTAAGCGCTATTAGTTCTGTATATCGAGTTAAAGCATCTACAATTACTAAGAGGTGCTTATTTCCTCTGTCTGACTCGTAAAATCCTGTTAACAAATCTAAATGTATTCTTTCAAAGGGTTGATTGGGCACGGGATAAGCCCCTAGGCTGACAGGTGTTTTCGTATGCCCTTTGTTTTCCTGACATGTGCGACAATTAGCTATGTGTTTTTTTTATATCTGTAAGCATTGTATGCCAATAAAACAATGATTTGGCTTTCTGTGACATTAATGAGAACCCCGGGTGTCCATGTAATGGATTTGCATGCAACCAATTCAGGACAGTGGAAATAAGTGAGATTGGTACCACTACCTGGTCGTTAGTTACATGTGGTGTATTGCGGGTTTTCCTTTTCACGGTCCTACACAGAATATTATCTTTGATAATATAATTCTGCTGCTTATACATTATATATCCCTTTTCCTTATGATTGCCTTTCAAAGCATTTATGATTGTTTCTTTTTTCTGATCTTTTCTTTGCTCAGTCTGTAATATTTCAGCGCTCCAGCCTAAATCTTCTTGTTCAGATATCGTTTTAACAATAGGCATGGATGTTGATATATCTATTAATTCAGCTAAAGGCTCCGTACAAGATGACACGAGGTTGCGTGATAATGCATCCGCAATGATATTTGCTTTCCCAGGTAAATACCCGATTCTCGCGCCAAAGTCTTGAATGATCAAATGCCACCGAGTTCGTTTGGGGCTATGGTTGAAGCCTTTAAAGAACTCGGTTAGTGGTTTATGGTCAGTAAGAACCTAAACGGGATAACCGTATGTTATGAACTTAAAATCCACTAGTGAATTAACAATAGCTAGCCCTTCCTTGTCTATTACTGCATACTTACTTTCGGAAGTTCTCAGTTTTCGAGAATAAAAAGCTATCGGGAAAAACTGTTTATCATATTGCTGAAGCAATACCCCTCCTACTCCTAAGTCTGAGGCGTCTGTTGCAATGAAGAATTCCTTACCGAAGTCAGGAAATTTTAAGATAGGAGAACTACACAGTTCATCTTTCAAGGTATTAAATGCCTGTTGATGATGCTCAGACCATATGAAATCTACGCCCTTCTTCGTAAGATCAGTTAAAGGAGCGGCTATTATTGAATAGTTGTGTATAAAACGCCTGTAATATCCACTACAACCCAGAAATTGCTGTATTCCCTTGACATTAGTAGGTATGGGAAAATTACGTATAGCCGACACCTTATCATGGACTACTTTAAGACCTTGGCTTGACACCATGAAACCCAAATATATTAATTCTGTTTTGAAAAATTCACACTTACTAATCTTTACCCTTAAATTATGTTGTCTTAATCTCTGTAGTACTAGTTCTAACTTACGTAGATGTTCTTCTAAGGTGTTGGAAAAGATTACAAGGTCGTCCATATAGGCATGCAATATATCCCCTAGCAAGTCTCCAAACACTATGTTAATCATTCTTGTAAATGTTATGGGAGCACAACGTAAACCAAAAGGCACCCGTAAAAATTCATAATGTCCCCTGGCTGTGCTGAAGGCTGTGTATGGGATACTATCTTCTTCTAATGATATCTGGTGAAAACCTTTAAGTAAGTCCAAACTGGTAAAATATTTATTCTGACCTAACAAAGACAAAATATTGTCAGTACAGGGCACTGGGAATCGATCAGGGATCGTCTCCTAGTTTAGACGACGGAAGTCTACACAGATACGCCATGTTCGATCTTTTTTCGGTACAACTATTAATGGAAAATTATAAGGGCTGTTTGATTTTCAAATGACTCCTTCTTCTAGCATTTTACCTTCTTCATCATTTATTTCATTCTGGAATTTCATAGGGAGTCTGTACAAGGGTACATAGATAATTTTCTGCTTGTCCTTTAACCTTATTTGATGCTCGATCACATCTGTTTTTCCTAAGGATCCATCCGTAGTGGAAAAAACATCATGATATTTAGTTAAAAGTCCAAACATTTTCTGCTGAATTTCTTCGTCTTGAATGTCTTTATTGATTTTATTTTTAATAGATTGCAAAAGGGATTCATCCGCAACTGATTGAGCGTGATTGATTTCAGCAACGGTAAGAATACGATGTTTATAAACTTCTACATCCAAGACATGTTGATTTTTATGAATTACTAAAGTGTTATTTAAATGATTACAGACTTCAATATCACATTGTTGATGTGAGCCTACTGTATAAATAGCTTGTGTGACAGACAATCCGTTAGTTTTCAAATTGTCGGAAAGGATTAATATTTCAGATCCCAGTAATGTTTTCTTTAATTGCACTATTAAATTCGAAGGTACGTTTGGCTCGATAGATTGTGTGCAAGATGATATTACGGGTGAACGAGAATTCTGCTGGGTCGCGTATATTATTTCTTTATTAGTGAGACAAGTTATTGGTTCTTCAACGTACGTTACGGTTACATTTGCCGTATCCTTTTTATCCAAAACTGATTTTAAGGTATTAGAAGACTTATAAAATTTTCATTTGATATACACACCGTGCTTGGCAGGGGCTAAGATAATGTTTTGATTTCCCATAGATGGGTATCCTATAATTACAGCTGGATACATATCAATGTTTTGTATAACAACAAATGTATCGGCAAAGGTGCGCTTACCAACCTTGAACTGTACACGAGTTATGCCTATTACATTTAATACATTATTTCCTATACCCAAGAGTCTCACTCCGGATTTTTCTATCGGAAAGTTCGAAAACAACAAATGATGTCTCCTCAAATCCATGATATTACGTGGACTACCAGAGTCAAAAAATAACGTAAAAGATTTGTGTTCTAAATTTACAGCATATAATGTTGGTCGTAACTCATTTTGGCTTATTATTGTATGAATTCGTTGCAAATCTACGGGAGCATGCACTGTTTCACTTAATTCGGCCGTGTGTTTCATAGGAAAATCTATTGCCTCACAATGATCTGATACATTAAATTGATTATTCAATACTATTGATGTTGACATGAATGACCTTGACCCAACATCACTCTCTTCCCCACTGGAGTTAATTATGTGGTATTTGCTTTGCTCTGCACATTCTGAAAATTAGTCTGACCTTGCGAGGTCTGGTTTGACGACCCAGGCTCAGCGTTATTCGAAGAAGTGTTTGTTTGTTTCGGATTCTGAACTACATTGACGTTTGGCTGTTTCTTCTTATTGTTAAAATGAGGATTTTTCTTTTTATTTTCATATGGAACTGACTGTGGAATTGACTGTGTATTTCTAGGATTCTGCTGTGTCTTACCCGAGTAGCACTGACTATATGAATGAGTCGAACTATTATGTATCGAACAGAATTTTGTTCTGCAGTCCGCGATCAAGTGACCTTGACGTTTGCAATTATAACACTTCATTCCGGCAACTTGACTATTATTAACTACATTTCCTTGTTGTGGCTTTGTTTCATTCTTTGCAAAAACTTGAGTTAACACGGGATCAAGGTCAGGACCCTTCGACATGTGTTTCTTTATCTGTTTATATACATCCAATTCCGTACTTGCAGGCGTTAACTTTTTATCAAAACACCGCACTAAAGCTTCAGGCAACATAAGTGTAATGCAAGTTAAATACATTAATCGTAAAAAATCTTTCACGGAGATGTTATCTCTAGTAACCCAAGTGGAATTACCTAAAATATCTTGATATTCATTAAGCCTATCAGCTATGAGAGCTGCTCTCTCAATAACATTAAGCCGAGTGATAGTGGCTTGATTAAGTGTATTTCTTAACGTTAATACTACATCCAAGGCTTCTTCACCCCCATAGACCGCGCGTAACCTAACTTTGAAATCATCCCAGGTAACTGCTTCTCGAAATGAAACACCTCTTAAATACTCATTTGCATCCCCCTTGGAAAAATCTATAAAACTTTTAGCTTCTTGTAATTGTACAAAAGGGTCTACGATTTGTTTGGGCATCGACGGATGAAATCCATGACTCCACATTTTGAGGCAAGAACCCATTAACCCGACCCTGAAAAGGAAGGATTGCAGACCTGGCATTTACAAGCGTCACAATCGGGAGAGAATTAATTTGTCCTACGCCACTAGGTCCAGGGATGGGGCTCACAGGGGGCGTCATGACTACTGTATTTCTTTTCCTATCTCTTCGACCCCTTGCAATTCTATCAAAATACCTATATGAATACAGACGTCCACTGCGTAAAAGCATAAGCACCTTATGATAAAGATTATAACAAAATTCTCCAAAACAATGCTACTAATCCCAAGACATTTCCCGAGAATTTCTGAAAGAAAACGGAACACAAAGATATTTCCCGAGAATTTCTGAAAGAAAACAGAACACAGAGATATTTCCCGAGAATTTCTGAAAGAAAACGGAATTAGCACAAAGAGAGAAAAATTCTAGATGAGAATTAGGAGTTGAACACAGTTTCCTTTAATGAAAGGAAAATAAAAGATTAGCAAACCACTCACCCCGGTAATAATCGACTAACGACTCGTGATAACTACACTTCACTGCCTAAACTGAAATGAATAAGAAAATTGTACTTAGCTTTATATGGTTTTGTGTGATGTCGTCATATCCTCTCTCTCTCTTGATGTTCGGGTGAACGTATTCGGTCCGATTTCCGTTGAATGTAGTGCTTCCTGGATATGTTTTGTAAGCGTTGAACGTCAGTCCATGGGTTTCCTAGGATGTTGATTGAAGATCCAGTTCATCAGTTTGTATGTATAACATTCATTAAATGTTTTCTTCTTTGATGAACTTTGATACTTAGTCAAAATTGTAGATTCATTATTGTTGATTTCTTGAAGATCTTTCTCTGGTTTTTACAGCTTTATTGTTGATTTCTTGAAGATCTTTCTCTAATTCTTAGAGTTTTATTGTTGATTTCTTGAAGATCTATCTCTGATTCTTAGAGTTTTATCGCTTCCACCATTTATTAGTGTGCAACTCTTATTAACACACATTGAGTATGTGTTGTTTGAGATGTTGAGTCTTGAAATAAAGTCAAGCATGTTAACTTTAAAATGGTTTATTCTCTAAAAACAACAGTGTTAACATCTCCATCACAGGAGTATAGCTGGTTTGGTCGGATGACCATTTCAGGTGAAGTATAGATAAGAATTGCCTAAAATATTGATATCACAGATATCGTATATTTAGTTATCTCAGCATTTAAACACAATATGTAAACTTTACATTAGTCTAGGAAGACACCTGCATCCGGTGGCGACACAACTCTTTCACACGGTTCGTATTTGTGTTTATGCTTCATAAAAATGTTACATTGCTGAGACCTGCAAAATGCATCCTGTTATGATTATTGTCTGACTACAGCAAATCTCACGCTAGCTCCTTCTTCCACAATGACATATTTCGTCATGTGATTTTAACATGTAATAACTGACTATTACATATGTATTTCTGTCTCTTGGTACGGGAATATTTTCGGATAACAAGGCCATCTCCAAGTGCTAGTTTCATATTCCCTTGAATGCTGGAAAGGAAACGAAAGACATCAATTATGTTCAGAATGAGGAATGCTGGTTGTGAAGGCAAAGGCAACAGTTTCCTCGGAAATGTGAAAAAAATGCACTGAGGATGTATCTCTTCTGTTTTAATTCTTTTCATAATCATTGTTGCATTGCGT
>NC_090733.1:44170020-44182520 GCF_036898095.1 Palaemon carinicauda
GGGGGATAGGTGTCTTGTCTCTGCAAGAGAAACATGAAAGGGGTTTAAAGTCTATTACAGAGGGTCACGAGAGGGAAGCAATGAAGTTGGGGGTAATAATAGATAATTACTGCATGAAAAAGTAACACCGTTAATGAGAATAAATGATAGGCTTTTAAAGTTCCCAATGATAATATGGGATTATATAGTAAATATAACATCCGCCTATGCACCTCAGATGGATTGTCAGAAACAAGAAAAATAATTAGGTATACATGAGTTTGAGGCTGCACTTAGAACAGTTGAAGAGGAGGATAAGCTGCTGATAGAGCGGACATTAATGGCCGAGTTGGAAAAAGAAGGAATGGATAAGAGGAAGTATATGGAGGCCATATGTTTGGAATTAGAAATGAGTATGGAAGTATATATTACAGATGATTCACAGTTTT
Source organism: Palaemon carinicauda (assembly GCF_036898095.1). Taxonomy (NCBI): domain Eukaryota; kingdom Metazoa; phylum Arthropoda; class Malacostraca; order Decapoda; family Palaemonidae; genus Palaemon; species Palaemon carinicauda. The sequence continues at coordinate 44,170,449 of NC_090733.1, forward strand.
TAATTGGGATATATGAACACCTGGTTTAAAAAGTTGGATAAGCATCGGACAATCTAGGAAACGAATGGAGAGGAAAGCCAAATATATTGCATATTGGTTAGAGAAGCAGACAAGAAAACTGTGATGAACTGTAAAATGATTTAAGGGGAAGCTTGTGTTTAACAACATAAACAGGTAGTGATGGATTTGAAAATGAGTGATAGCAAACCAAAGAAGAGATTTTGGGAGCTTAAAGGAAAGAAATGTGAGTAATTAAAGAGGAGAGAGAGAGAGAGAGAGAGAGAGAGAGAGAGAGAGAGAGAGAGAGAGAGAGAGAGAGAGAGAGAGAGAGACAGACAGACAGACAGACAGACAGACGGCGGTGACAGTTGAATTTTGATATTGGACAGGGTAACACAGTAGAATATATCTTATTTGTTAGGAAAGAAATATTTATAAGGGAAACGGAGCAATTAGTGGAAAGAACCAGCGTATATGGTGTACTGAAAGGAGAAAAGTGGTGTTGAAACATTTGTGCAAGAATCAGTTGAAAGATAGTGTAAGGGATTTGAAGACTAGAAAGTAAGACAGGTGCAAGGAGCAGAAAACGGTACAAAGAAGAGACATGGTTCTAGGAGAAAAGTAGGTATAGCTACCAGAAGAGCGGTATATAGCAGACAAGGATATCTATAGGATTTCAAACATGAGGAAAACGCCAAAACAGGAATTGGGTTAACTGGTAGTCATCAGGCATAGAGATGGAAATATAGTACAAACGGATGATGACATTAAGAGGAGATGGAGAGAATATTTTGAACAATTAATGAATACTAAAAATGAGAAAGAGGAACTGTTAGGAGCACAAAGGTTGGAATGGCCATTGATGAAGATACGGAATACAGGAGTGAAGCAGACATTGAGTAAAATGAAAAATGGTAAGGCACCAGACGCATTCAGAGTTTCAAACTAAATGATCAAGATACTAGCTACAGAGAGGGAGGAATGGATGCTAGATTAATTGAGAGCAATATGAGGAGAGCAAATAATGCCTACAGACTGGGAAGAGAGTCTAATGGTATCTATATTTAAGCAGAAAAGTTGACATCATGTAATGCAGTAACTATAGGAATATTTAAGTAAGAGAACAGGGTTTGAAGATTTAGAGAGTACAGAATGAGAGATTGAGAAAGATTATAATAATTGGGAAACAGCATTATGGATTTATGATGAGGACAGAGACTATGGATGCCCTCTATATAGTAAGGCAGTTACAGGATGAAAGACTAAAGGGAACCCAGGTCTCTTACTCTTTTGTAGATTTAGAGAAGGCTAATGATAAAATAGCAAGAGAAGTAATGTTTTGGTGCTTAAAGAATAGGTAACTCCCTGAGTAGTTGGTTAGAATAGTAGAGATGATATAACAAGAAAAAAAAAAGGACAAAAAGTGATAAAAGCTGTTAAAGAAAAAAAAAATCTTTAAAGTTAATGTTGGTTCACACCATGGGCTAGCATTAGGACCGGTTTTATTTGTGTTGGCCTTAGGTTTGTTAATTGAAGCGATCAGAAACAAAGAGTTATCGGTGTTGCTGCATGGTATGATTTGGTGACTACTGATGAAAATGAGGAAGAACTACAGAATAGGGTAGCGGGTGGCAAGAAACTTTGGAAAGGAGTGGCTTGAAGGTAATGTGGATAGGGCTGAAGCTATGGTGACCAGTAAGAAAGGTAGAGACAAGATAGCTATACATAAAAGTAGAGGAGCAGTAATAAAACAGGTAGAACAATTTAGATACATGGTATCTACTGTGGATCAGTATGGAAGATACGAGGATAAAGTCGAGAATAGCTTAGAAGCAGCACGGGGTAAGTGAAGGGAGGTAGCAGGATTGATATTTAATAAGAAAATGTGAAGTGGAAAGTAAAGATATATAGTACAGTAATAGGACCATCGCTAATGTAAAGACCAAAAACTTGGGGTTAAAAAAGAATAGAGGAAGAAAAGCTTGAAAGAACAGAGAGGAAAATGGAAAGGTGGATTATAGGCATAACACTTCTCGAAAGATTGGAATATGATAAAAGAGGAAGAATGGCACTTATAGTAAAGATTACAGAGACGATAAGAGTGTCATAACTGAGAAGGTGTGGGTAGTGCTGAGGATGGACGGTCGGGAGGGAGTAAGGAGGGTTTGTGAGGAACCTGTTAGTCTGAGAAGATCAAGAGGGAGGCAGAGAGCTACATGGAGAAATAAGGTGAAGAGTAAGGTGGAGAGAAGAGCTTTGGTGAAAGAGGTTGACTTAGATAGAAAGCATTGAAGAGGGTGCATCCACCCACCTGTCCCTTAATGTATGGGTAACGTTGGGGAAAAGGAAGAGTTCTTCACAATATCCAATTTGGTAAGCAATAATACCCCATAATGATACTTGTGTAATTATAATTTTAGCATTTCTGATGTTCAGTTTGTGATTGGTAACGGATCAGCGGTTTGTGGAACGAACATCTCTCTCTCTCTCTCTCTCTCTCTCTCTCTCTCTCTCTCTCGTGTTTTACGTTTATATGTTACCATGGCATTTTAATGATTCTATTGGTTATATATACCATAGAGGGGAGAGGAAGGAACTAGATAAAAAAGTGAATAAACAATGTATTGTGATATATTGCTGATTGAGGACAGGGGAACAAAATGATCGAAACTACTGTACATAAAGATTTTACTTTGAATACAAGAGAAGAAAATTGAGAGTACGTGTTCAGATACTACCCGTAAAAAGATATTGGATCTTTTGACTTGCCAGTTGTGCTATGTCGCTCTCTGATTATGGCTATTTTTCTCCCTTGCCTACATATACAGGAAATGGTTTGTTCTCTTCTTTACATACCATCTTCTTTCCTTATATACCAAACAATAGTAAGATAACTGAATAATTCTTCTTCACTTAAAGAATTAACTACTGCACTGTAATGTTCAGTGGCTACATTCCACTTTGCAAGGGTAGAGGAGACTTTTTAGATATGGTAAAGAGCCCCGAAAGGAGAATGATAATCTGAAAGCAAATTTTCGCTCCATAGACCTGGGTAGTGCTATTATCTCTTGACCGTGATGTTCCACTGTCTTGGGTTAGAGTTTAGGGTACACTCAGGCACAGTTTTCTATCTACACCCTTATATTCTTTCCTTATTGGGTTATTTCCCTGCGGGAACACTTTGGCATATAACATCCAAATAGTGTTGTAACTGTGGCAATGTAACTGTTAGGTCCTAACACAGAGGTGAGGTGAATGCAGGTAACCTTTATTGAACAGATAATGGGCTCAAATACAATCACATCCGAGCAAGAATGTCACAAAAATGCAAAATAAAAAAATCTAAAAAAAATTGAAACATGACATAGATACTATCAGTGTGGAAAAGAGCAAGATAGAAAAACAGCAATAATATTACATTTTATGAGAGTTAGAGAAGCATGTGCAGTACATGACTCTGCCCTAAAAAAATACATACATGTTAAAGAAGGCACCCTGATTTAGACACGCGAACAGTAGGCGGGTCATATCACCATGAATGGTAATTAAGAAAGCCTTCGGTGTGCAATGTATCATGAAGAAATGGTTTGTTTAAAGGGGGTCTCAGAGGTGGCTTGCTAATGTTGTTGTACAGGAAGATGAATATTGCAGCGTGTAAGTCTTTCGGTATGTGTTGCTTTGCTGGCGGATCGTATGATTGATTGTTTGGAGTAAATTTTACCACAATGTCATGTATGGACTGGAGATTGTCGGAGGAGGTTCCAGAAAGTAGAAAATCAGCAGGGACAATTAGCAGGAGTAGTTCTTAATCCCAGTGTGACCCAAGGAAGCTCAGTAAAGCAGTTGGAGTCATTGCAGTGGGATATCAAAAAGGCTTTGAGGGTGCGGTAGAAACATTCAACCATTTCATTGAATGCAGGGTTGTAGGCGGTTGACTGATTTAGGGTGATTCCCAGGAGCTTTGCTAATGATGTTCACAATTGAGAGGTGAGAGTGGTACCCCTGTCAGAAGTAATATGCTCTGGCATACCAAATCTCGCTATCCACCTTCAGGGTCAGGCAGGTGTATATGAAGCATATGTTGAAGATTATATGGAAATAGCTTCAGGCCAACGAGTGGAGTAGTAAATGATAGAAAACAGGTAACAATGACCTTGTGATGTGGATACAGGACCTACTATGTTAATGTGAATTGGGGCAAAACTGCTGAAGTTGAGGAAAGGTACCCACTCTTGAGACTATGTGTCAATGTACTTTTGAAGTTCGGCATGAGGCACAGGCATGTATACAATCCTTTGCATCCTGAGTAATGTCGTGCCCAATGATCTTCATCTCCAATATCTGTGCTGTAGATTGTCGCAACAGGGTGTGAGAGGCCATAGATGGAATAAAACACTTGTTACCACATGGCAGCAGGTGTTCATTATTGTGGTCTACCAGTGTGAATGTCACAGAGAAGTGTGGCATTGGAGTTGTCGAGGGCACCATCTTTCCAAGAGAGGGATGTGCAGGATGTCCCAAAGTATATACTTGGTACTCTGGATCTATACACCAGGCTCCTGCTAAGGCGTTGTGATATAATTACGGGTTAATGGGTGTCAATGTGTTTCTGAAAAGGGTATCAGAAACGGGATTCATTTTCCTAGGGGCGTATTGAGTGCAGTTGTATTCAGCCATGGTCGAAAGGTGCTGACACTGACAGGCTGACCAGGGATCAGACTGTTGAGTGAAAAGTATGCACCATGTTATGTGGTACGTATAAATGACGAAGAGCATACTTACTAATTAGCGAAAGTGACGGACAGCCAATTACACTGATAGTAATTCAAAGCCGAAGTTAGAGTAGCTGGTTTCCACCTTGGACAGTTATCTACTGAAGAAGGCCAAATGGATGGGACAAGCTGCAGGCCACCTACTCGAATACTGCACCAATAGCAACATATCTGGCATCAATTGAGAGAAGGAGAGGGAAAGGTAATAGCTGAAGCAGTTGATATGGCATTTTTTCTACTGCAGAACGCCATTTCCTGAAGGGGACCCCAATTTAGGTCTGTTGTCTTGCCCTTGAAGTAGGCGTAGAGCAAGGAAAGGATGGAAGTGGTTGCTAGCAGGAATTGTTGATAATAGTTCATCATGCCCAAGAATTTTTGTAGTATTTTGATGGTTAAGGAAGCTAAAACATTCTGAATGGCTGATACCTTCTCAGTAATGGAGTGGGTGCCTTCATGAGTGATGCGGTAATCTAAGAACGATACTTTGCAGGCACCAAAGGTACTCTCTGTGTACTGAGCTACAAGAATTTCCTATTTTAGGCAGTTGGGCGTGATACATAGGTGAATCAATGTGTTCCTCTTTGGAGGAAGAGAAAACAAGTATGTCGTCCACGTAATATACACAAGAGGGGGAGGTCCCCTAATGTGCCTTCCATGAGCCATTGAAAAGCAGGTCCAGAATTAATTGAAGGTATACCGAAGGTGTTGGGGATGGTGGTCTTGGGGAGGTCTTCTGGCTTCTTGGGCACCAGTTACTACTTTTTCAAGAGGTCAAGCATTGAGAAAACCTTTGCTTTGTGCCAGTAGGAGGTAATTATCTGCAAGTTCAGATGCCTGTAACCGTCACAAGGGAACAGGGAACCAACTGCCTTCACGACAATGTGTAATGGTGGCAACCAATGGCTTGAGGTCCTTCTGCTAAGACCCTTTACTTCCATTTCAGTGATAGTTTGTTTAGAAGCTGCCAAACTATCCGGGAATAGACACTTGAATCTGGCGAAAACTAACCTCCACCATTTTAATATGTATATAAATATCTGGCTTGGCGAGAACCATAGGTGTTTGGCAAAGTTCAGGACAGAAACTTCCAGGTACGGCGTGAGAAACGGGTGGGCGCAGGCCTCCATAGTTGCGCTGATGTGTAGAGTGATCTTTGATGGGGTGTCTTCTTCAAGTGACAAAGAGTATGAGTCCATATTAAATAATCTTTGATATCCAACATCAATATGATGGTGAAAATGTGCGAGGAAATGCTAACCATATAATGACAATATTACATAGGCAATGAGAAATAGTTAGTGGTATTTAGAACTCCCAAACAATAGTGCGAATGTCTCTACCCCTTGAATGGGTTCTCAGTTTCGTTTTCAGATACTAGGCAGACATCAGCAGGCTCAGAAATACTATGCCGCTTCTACCAAAAACCGCAAACCCATACCTGGGTCATGTAAAAAGAAAAGTCTAGTGGCAGGGAAGGCCACTGCCTCAAGTGATGGCCAAATTACATAGTTTTTGGCCACTGACAGCTGTCCACACATTTCTTCCCAGCAGCCATGAATCTGGAGTGGTATTATTATTATTTCTAGCCAAGCTACAACCCCAGTTGGAAACGCAAGATGCTATGAGCCGAAGGGCTCCAACAGGGAAAATAGCACAGTGAGGAAAGGAAATAAGGAAAAAAATAAATGAGGAGAACAAATTAACAATAAATCATTCTAAAAGCAGTAACAACATCAAAAGAGATATGTCATATATAAACTATAAAAAGACTTATGTCAGTCTGTTCAACATATAAGAATTTACTGCAACTTTGAACTTTTGAAGTTCTACTGATTCAACTACCCGATTAGGAAGATCATTCCACAACTTGGTCACTATAGAACATCAGGATGGAGAAGGCCTGTCTATTAGAATTACCTGCCTGGATAGTATTACGGACAGGATGGAATTGTCCAGGAAGATCTTAAAGTAAAGTATGGTCAGAATTATGAAAAGTTTTATGCAACATACATATTGAGACAAGAGCATCATGATGGAGAAGGACTGGCTATTAGAATTAAATGCGTGGCAAGTATTACGAACAGGAGGAAATTATCTAAGAAGATCTGAATGTAAAGGATGGTCAGAATTATAAAAAATCTCATGCAGCATACATAATGAGCTAATTGAACGACGGTGCCAAAGATAAATATCTAGATCAGGAATAAGAAATTTAATAGACCGTAAGTTATTGTCCAACAAATTCAGATGATTATAAGTAGCGTAAGACCAAATAGGAAAACAATACTCAAAACAAGGTAGAATGAAAGAATTAAAATACCTCTCAGAATAGATTGATCACCGAAAATCTTGAAAGAATTTCTCAATAAGCCATTTTTTATGCAATTGGAGAAGACACATCTAATGTCGAGAATTAAACCTAAAATTTTAAAACAGTCATGCAAAGTTAAGAAAATATTATCAATACTGAAATCTGGATGTTGAGGAGCCACTGTCCTTGACCTACTTACAATCATACTTCGAGTTTTCTTAGGATCAAATTTCATAACCCATAATTTGCATCATGCACTAATTCCAGATAGATCTCTATTAAGGGACCCAGCAGCCTCAGATCTACATTCAGGCGATGGAATTGATGCAAAGTGAGTAGCATCATCTGCGTATGCAACAAGCTTGTTTGTTCGGGCAAACCCTATGTCATGTTTATATAGTATCAAAAATAATGACCCAAGAACACTATCTTGTAGAACACCAGATAGCACATTCTTATACTCACTATGGTGCCCATCAACAAGAACTCTTTGAAAACTATTACCTAAAAAATAAATAATGATGCCAAGAAACGACCCACCCACTCCCAACTGTTTGAGTTTGAAAACAAGAGCCACATGATTAATACGGTCAAAAACAGCAATAAAATCAAGGTCAATCATACGAACTTCCTGACCACAATCGAGGGATTTCTGTAGAGCATTGGAGATTGTAAAACGGGCATCACATGCTCTAAGGCCTTTACGAAAGCCAAATTGCAAACTAGGGAATAGATGATTATCTTCAACAAACCTATTAAGACGTTTTGCCAAAGAAGTTCAAAAACTTTAGATAACATGGGAGTTATGGCAACTGGGTAGTAATCAGTTGGACTTGAGCTATCACAAACACATTCACATAGTGGAGTAACATTACCAATTCTTCAACAAGTTCTAAAAGCTCTTCTTCTCGCTAACTTGCACAAAATAACAGAGAACTTTTGGGCTGAAAAATCTGCAGTCTTTATAAAAAAAAGAACAATGGAAAAATACCATTTGGGTCTACACCTCCATAAGCAGAACTTAAATTTTACAAGATTGATAAGCTAAACTAGTTAGTTTAGCCCCAGGAAAACAAGAATAAAGAAGTTCAAGTTTTTCATTACTCTGTTTATTGTTAAAAACATCAGCCTCTTCTTTTGGACAGTGAGTGACTGAGCCATCGGATTTAAGTAAAGGAGGAACTTTTGCGTGTACACCAAAGAGTACAGATTTAAGGGTAAACCACCATTTATGTTCCTGAGTTGTACCAGAAATTGTTTCTTTTGTGGTTAAATTGTATTCCTTCCCAGTTGAAGCATATGCTCTCTGAGCAAAAGGTCTAAGCTGCATATAGTCATTCCAGGTCAAATCTGTTTTGTTTCCCTTCCAAAGATGATAGGCCTCCTGCTTCTCCAAAAAGCATGTCTACAATCACCACTAAACCATGGTTTGTCCTTCACTCGGTACCTCAGCACACGAGAAGGGATACGCCTATCAATTATGTTGACTAGATTCTCATTCAAAGGGACAAAAGGATCAACACTACTATATAATTGTTACCAATTCAAGCACAAAAGATCAGGCAAAATCCCATTCTAGTCTGCTTGAGATTTCATATAAATTTTACTAGAGTATGAAACATCAGGGACAGGCTACTCAGTCTTCACCACTAATGAAATCAAGGCATGATCAGATGTTCCGACTGGAGAACCAACCTTAGTTGTTATAATGCCAGGGGAGTCAGTGTATACGAGGTCCTAGCCATTAACAGACCTGTGAGTAGCTTCACTTATGATTTGCTCACTGTCTGATTCAGAGGCTAAGTCTAAAGCTCTTAAGCCATGGCAATCGGTAGGAGAGATGGAACTTAACCACTCCCTATGGTGATCATTGAAATCACCAACAAAGACAAAAGAAGCCCTTCTATCATCTTTTTGTGTGTTAGCTATAATGGTAATAAGTCAATCGGAGATAGAATCATCCATGTCAGGGTTCCGATAGATCAAACATAAAAAAAAGTTGTTATGCCTGCCAAAAACTTTTATTACCTGAATTTCATGACATCCACATTCAAAGCAGCACTTATGAGAGGCAGAGTACTCAGTCCTAATATACACTGCCATTCCCCTGGCCCTAGAGATGGCATCACATTTCAAGATCATTGGCTTCTTAAAACCAGTAATAAAGAGCTGAGATGAGTGCCTTATATTAGAAACCAAAGTGTCTGAGCACAAATGAATATCATACTGTCTGGGCACAACTACAAGGTCTTGAATATTTGTACGAAGATCACGAATATTGCAATATTTTAGAGGACATTGACGAAATCTAGGATATACTGGTCCCGGATTTCGCTCAATGTCTCCAGACAGCATAAGAATCAATGATAATAAAAAAGAGACATCATACTTAAAAAGTAGATTAGCAAGAATTATAATAAAAACAATAAGTACATAAATATGTAAGAAAAAATCGGCAAAACTGGTCAACATGGAGGAGTCGGTACACCATGCAAGGCTAGATACCCTCCAGGATAGCCACTTCAACTGAAGGGAGGATAGTAAGGATGGTTCTTAAAAGAAAAAGAATCAGATAAGGAAAAGACAACCTCTTGATAAACCACCAGGCATCCTTGGTCCTTCTATTAAGCCTGCCCAACGCACCAATTCTAAAAAAAAAACAAGAGGAAGAGAGAGACAATAAAGGTAGAATAGTGAGCTAGAGTGTACCCTTAAGCAAGAGAACTCTAAGCCAAGACAATGGAAGACCCTGGTACAGAGACTATAGCACTACCAAAGACTAAAGAACAATGGTTCAATTTTGGAGTGTCCTTCTCCTAGAAGAGCTGCTTACTAAAGATAAAGAGTGTCTTCTGCCCCTACCAAGAGGAAAGTACATTGAAAAATTACAGTACAGAATTCAACCCCTTGGGTGAAGAAGTGTTTATTAATCTCATTGTTGCCAGGTGTATGAAGAAAGACGAGAAACCGTAAAGAATAGGCCTGACTATTCGGTGTATGTGTAGGCAAAGAAAAAATAAGCCGTAACCAGAAAGGGGGATCCAATACATTACTCAGGCCAGTCAAAAGATCAAATAACTCTCTAGTGGTAGTATCTCAACAAGTGACTGGTGACCTGGACAACCTACTGCCTATAACTATAGCTGATGGGCCTCAGTAAGTAATTGTATAGGTTATTTGGTTGAGTGTGAGCAAGAGGCAGCATAGGTGGCTGGTGGGCAGTTTTGTCAATGCTCCAGCACATCACGTATTAGATGTCTGTGTCCTACTACATTCAGGTCAACTTCTGTTAAAGATGAATATCTGTTTTCTTTTTCAGGAGTGGAGGTATTGATGGAAGTGTTGAAGGGGTTAAGTAGCTGTACATAAGGGAGTACATCTTGGTCATGAGGTTTTTCATGGGCAAAATATCGACACCATGGAAGGTTACAAACGAGCGATATTGTTCATATCCCTAGGGAGAGCGAACCCTTTTGGTCCCCCAATGGTTGTTGAGATAGCTGAAAAAGCAAGGCAATACAAGCGGCTAGTGATGGTGAGTACTAATCCAGGAAGTATGTTTTGTCACTGTCGTGTGCTATTGGGGAATCTCTTTGATTGCATAGCCGATCATAGCTTTACGGGTAAGTATCTTCAGGGATCCCCTCATGGACATTGTCTGCTTTAGTGAGTCATGGCCTTGATGCATAACTGAATTTGTTGCTCTGAAACCAGGTGATTGTCTCTGAAATAGCCAGGGGTGGTAGTATTATGGATGCAACTTAGATATAAGAGTCAGGATCATAGGGCTGCATTGTCAAATAGTAGGCATCAGCAGTGAGATGGAAAGCCGGGGAGGTGGGGGGCGGGTAAGTGGTTCTCTAATTTTGCGAGGTGGCTAGTAGGTACAATACTGGGGATAAAGGGTTTACCATAGCCATACCAAAAACTTGTGCATAAAATCTCCCATTGAATTCAAATTTACAATCTTTTATACATAGTTTAATTAATTCTATTAAAGTGTTTTTGGAAAATGGTATATTCAATTGCCTATTATCTTAGGTTTCAGATAAAAATTCTAACATGTCATCAATAGGTACTTTAGTGAATAGTGAGAGTACATCAAAACTGACAAGCCTATAGGTACTGTTAATCTGTACTTCATTCAATCTGTTAATCAAGTCTACATCTTTATACGGAATTTTTTGAAAGTAGAATATTAAATAACATCATACCTAATAATGTAAAATGGTTTCGCTATACTGACGACATAATATATGTGTGACCACGAAATGAAAATTTAGACAACTTTTTTCTTAGATTGTATAGCTTGGTACCATCAATAAATTTCACTATGGATCTGGAGAATAATTGTACCTTACCGTTTTTGGACTGTCGCATACACAGATATAACTATAGATTAAAGTTTAGTGTATACAGAAAGCCAACGAATATCTCAGCATATATCCATTACTGCTCAAATCAAGGCAACAAAGTTAAGAAATCTGTATTTACTTCTATATTTTTAAGAGCATTTTGAGTCTGCACCCCTAAATATGTTTATGATGAAATAAATGATATTAGAGCTATAGGTAAAAAACTGAAGTACCCTGAAATTGTGTTAGATGATGCATTATGGACAGCAAAAAAGACTTTTTTCGGTAATGGTAACAGGAAAAACTACAATACACAAAATTTACTTGTACTGCCTTATAGTGATTCTTTTAAAGAAATTCCCCAACTGTTGAAAAATTTCAATGTAAATGTAGCATTTAAGAATAACAATACAATAAAAACACACTTAATAAAAAATTCTCGTGACATTACCTAGCGATGTGTATATCGTATTCCATGCAATGCTTGTGAAAAATTCTATATTGGTCAAATAGGTAAAGCCCTAGAAAAGAGAATTGAACAACATAAGAAAAGTGTCAGATATCCTCAAGATAATAATGCATTCTTTGCCCACGTTAGAGATAAAAATCGCATTATTAATTGGTCGAGTGCAAA
>NC_090733.1:44195020-44202520 GCF_036898095.1 Palaemon carinicauda
ACTTTTTGACAAAAAACGTAGTGAACTTATAATATGGCAATTATATATATATATATATATATATATATATATATATATATATATATATATATATATATATATATATATATATAATATATATATATTATATATATATATATATATATATATATATATATATATATATATATATATATATATATATATATATATATATATATATATATATATATATATATATATATATATATATATATATAAATTACCTATAGTCAAGCCAAGCGAAAGTGGTGGGTGAGAGAAGCCCTCTTCACAATGCATCGTATTTAAATCAAAATATTTCGGACATCACACTTTCAAGACCGCCTGTTGAAGATATAACGAACAATCTGAACTGTGGACTAATTGCTTCAACCTGTGTCTTTGTCCGATGGGAGTTTGATATTTAAATCTTAACCTTTTATTTTCGCTTATTTCTTGAAGGGAAGATACGGGTTACTTCCCTATATATAGCTTTAGTTCTCAGTTTACTGGAATTATCTGCAATCACATTAGTGTTATGTACATTTTGCTTCCTTTATGACAAGCTCTCTCTCTCTCTCTCTCTCTCTCTCTCTCTCTCTCTCTCTTAGACGATCAAAAGTTACCATTGTAAGTCCTGTCGACTCAATGCCTGTATTTATCATAAACATTGTTTTTTTTATTTGGAGAGATGAATTACCACTTATAAACAATGTTGTTTGAAAGGACTTTTATGTTTATATTGGAGTTTTAATCTTATAAGCTCAGGATATGGATGAATGTTTTATGAGATTTACGGCATAGTTCAAGCGTTGGTCATTATAAATGTCATTCAGCGGTATACTGAAGCATGAGTATTATGAAGATAGGAAAACAATCCTGTGAAGAATATATTGTATATGTTTTACTAAGATTTTTTATTTTTTTATTTTCATTAAGGAAATATACACTTTACAAGTTCATTTTTACAAATATATATTCATAATATAAACATATACACTTCAATATTGGTTTTCCCGATGTGGTTTATAATTCATCATTTGCATATACTAACATTAGTCACTTAGATTAAAATTTACATAACATAATAAAAGACTAGCTGATAATGCAATACATAAAGATGACTACAATCTATGTCTTTAAACTTCAATTATGATTAAGGAATTTCTCACTTACAGTGAATTTATTAATTTTCACGTATATTAATATAATCTTTAGTAAACTGCTAAAGACATTTATCCTCTAGTGAATTTAACAATATAAATCTTGTCTTAAATACTCTACTCTTAATAAAGGAGTTCATACTTAATTCATCTGCTGAGGGCATTACCTCATGAAGGTACCAGATCCCTGTTATAAATTCAATTATTATTAATATTGTTGTATTTCTATCCATTTTTTAATATGCCTGAAAATCAAGTTTTAAAACCTTTAGAAAACTTTCTGTGTGTGTTTTACAAACCTTGTTAAAAATTGTTTTTGATCCAATCCACAACTGTTGTTTTAAATTTACAAAAATATACTAAGTTCATAATTCTTTCAGGCTCTCCACAATTACTACACAAATAACTGCCCGTAATGCTCATCATAGATAACATATCCTTTGTAGCTAAGACTTCGTGGCTGTATTTGAGCAATATTTCTCCATTTACTGGATCAATCCACTTATTATTTGAATTTTCCTATATTATATACCAGTTAAACAACGGATAACTTTCTTCAATACTTGGCAGAACTGATTCACCTCTCAGCATGTGACAGAAAATGTGTTTTAGTTTCATCAAAGGATAGGTCTTTATCTTTACTACAGAATGAAATATCGTTATCATTTTGCCATAATATGGAGTGCAAAAACTGGTAGATTCGATAAATCTAATAAAATCTACAAGGTAAGGCAGCCTCAGATTACAATAATAGGCAGTTATTTCACATCCTATTGATCTATTGATAACACTTTTGTAAAAGCTGTTGAATAGCGTACAATTTGCTTTTCCAGTTAGATTTACAATACCACATCCTCCTTGACTCTTTAGAAGTTATATAGTTTTCCTTTAAATAGGTTGATAATTCTCTTTCCAGATATATTTGAACGTACACTTTTCTATATATTTACCAATATCAGCTGGAATTGGATATACCTGAGAAACATACTATGCCTTTGATAATACAGTTACATTGATTATTACACTCTTTTGGAGTAAAGTTAGTCTTCGTTTATAAAGTGGCCCTATCACTTTTAAAATATTATCCTTGATATTTTCCGAGTTCACCCTTACAGACAGTTCATAATCATTGTTGTGGATTATACTTAGGATCTCAAAACTGCCTTGTTTCACTTCTATCCTTTTTTCTGACCATTCAAGTTTGTCTTTCCACGATCCAATTCCCACAATGTACGTTTCTTTTTGTTAAGTTTCATTCCACTTGTTTCTTCGTACTCATTAATAACCCGTGAAGTTTCCTCAATACCTTTCAACTTATTTACAATAATAGTGCTATCATCAGCAAAGCTAACCACTACAATTTTTCACCCATTTGGGAGAACTGGAGAAAGAGTTCCCAACCTAACCTTCCGCATTCTATATAATGGCTCTTGAGCTATAACATATAAAATCATCGATAATTGGCAACCCTGTCGAACATACTTGCTTGTAAGAAAAGGGTCAGATATATGGACATTTGTAGATATACAACTTTTGATATCGTTATACAACATTCTAATCAAGTTTACAAACTCTAAAGCAAATCAAAGTTTGGATAACGTTCCAAATAGAAACTTCAGATTGACCATATCGAATGCTTTATACCAATCAAGATTTATCAGGGCAGCTTTCTTGTTTTCAATTTTTGGAAGTATATTAAATCTCTTAGCAAGGTGTTATATTTATTAATTGACCTTCCAGGGACAGCAAAAACTGTTCCTTTGATACGAATAGAGATAGCACTGGTTCAACCTGTTAGCTAAGACCTTTGTTATAATCTTATAATCTACATTAAGCATAGTTATGGGCGTCCAGTTATTAAGATTTCATTTATCTATTTTTTTTTGGGGGGGGGATAAAAGCTTAATAACACTTTTATATGAGTCTTTCCCCATTTTAAGACTAGTAAATGAATATTTCAGTACTTTCTTAAAGTCATTTTTTACAATGCTCCACATAGCTTTGTAGAATTCGTCGGCTAATCTATTAACACCAGGACATTTCCCATTTTTCATTCCCGATATATCTGCCCAAACTTTTCTCTGTTAATTCAGCCTTCAGGATTAAGTTGATATCATTATCTTTGACACTGTTCATATTTTCAGAAAATTTATATTTAATTGAAAATTTACATATTCTTCTTTTTACAAATTTTCATAAAACTCTGATACATACATTATCAATACTTGTTTTTACATTCTTTTCTTTCCCAAGTAAATATGTAGATATTTTCTCCCCATTCATTTTTTCATCAATTCTAGCTCTTACATTGACCCCTTCACATATCTCATTTTCAATTAGATTTATTCTGTCTAAGTTCCTATATTTTGTAAAACTTAACAAAGTTATCAGAATAGATCCAATAATTCCTCCTTATATCAGCTTTCAGAAGATTGAGTGAGCCAAATCTCTCTTGATTTATAGTCTTTGAAACTTTAACGAAAGGGAGTCTAAGCTGATCTTTTGCATAAATCCACCAGTCTAAAATAGAATGAAACTGTACATCACCCATCTTTCTTCTCAAGTGGCTCCAAAATTGGAGCAAAGTTTTCTATCACTACTGTATTTTTCAGAATACTTGTATTTAATTTCCAGTATCCCTTGCCAAAGCTAATATCATTGTCCATCTTAAACTTAACCCTAACAGAATTAGGATCAGACCAGCTTAATGGAATATTTTCAGATTCACTTACAATGTTCTTCAGATCTCTAAAGTATATGCGATCAATCCTAGAGCCATACTTATGCCTAACATACGTACATTCTATCAAATGGTTTGTCAAGAGCCACAAATCTTTAAATATAACATAACATTTAAAAACAGTTCCTCTCTTTCCTTTTTCATAATTATCCCAGAAGTGGCATGCATATTTGTTAATAGAAAATCTGTTCCCTGGTATGTACATTTTACACTGATTATTCGGCCTTTTATATCCATCACCTTATTCACAACCTTCACTCTTGACTTTTTATTGAAGAGGATAGCAGTGCCTCCCTTCAACAAGACAGTTGGATTCAAAATTATATCACAATGCATTTCAACAAACTTAAGTTGCGAAATTCCTTTGACACTGTGTTCTTTTACAAATATTACATCCAAATGATAAAAGTATATAAAATCAATACATTTACTTTGCTTATGACACATATATAATTCTTTAACATTAACAGTTGCTAAATTTAGGTAAGTGGAGGTTACAAATATAAAAGAGAAAATCTTCATCATTCATCCAATTTGAAACGTTTATTCACTGGCAATAGATTGATTTCGTGTTCAGAACTACTTTTAGGTTCATCGAACACTAATGTATCTTCGCCCGTGTTCGACTCAAAAACCACAATATTATCCTTTGTTAGCCTCAGTCGAATGCCTTTGCTCGGTTCGTCACTAATTGTAGCTTGCCACATTTCGGCGTCAATTGTTACCCAAGATTGAAAACACTGTCTATTGTAGGTTGTCTACCATCGTCAACATTTTTCTCTTCATTTTCTTCACATTCCTTATTTTCACTTATGGGCTTGTCGATTGACTCCTCTTTAATTTATACTACACAAAACTGAACGTCCATTTCCTTTCCAATATCTGCATTGTAAGCGTGGATTTCTGCTTCAACTTTCAAAATAACGAGTACTTCGTTAGGTGATGCGGGAATTTCCACAAGCCCTTCAGCTGCTTCCTTATCTTGTCCTTCGTTGCCCGTTTCCACTTGGTCCATTCGTCCATCGCCAGTCCTCGTCAGGGTGGTCGTTTTGATGTTTTCATGGCCCAAGTCCGAATAAACGTTTCTTACTTCGGGTCCCTTTCTCTCTTTTATTTCGCCGACTTAGCTCCACCTCCATGCTCTTCTCACATTCCATTATTGTTCGCATTAGATAAACTATTCTTTCCATTCTAAGATATTTCAGGGAAATCTCCCTCATTGAAAATGTAATTGCTCTCACTAATATTCAAATTGCAGTCCTTCACTAGATGACCTTCTTTCCCACACTTGTAACATGTTCTCTGTCCACTATATAGGAAGGTTAAATTATAGCCACCAATATAAATTGATGAAAGGATATTTTCGTTAACTCTCATCTCTGCCGTGCGAACGCTATTGAATAAAACTTCAAAGGGCCCAATTGCTAATTTTTTATGCCTTAAGTGCCCTACCTTTATATACCTATTCAATATATCTATTATCGCTTTATCATCCATCTCGAACGGTACGTTCCTTATCGATACATAAGAAACTTGTGAACTTAAATCTATAACTTTCACCGAGTCTGTTTCTCTTAACTTCATAACTTTATACTCGAATTTCTTCAAAACATCGGCAAATACATTTGCTGGGATTAGCTTGACCACAATCTTATTTCTATCAATACTCTGAATACCTTTTATGTCACTAATTCTTAATTTCATGTGATTAAACGACATTAATAACACTTATGGTCACATAAGGCGCTGTAAAATGCAGGCCAAAGGAGTCTTTTCTCATGAGAGCATGCTGTCGATTAAAAGCCAACTTAACTAACCTGTTTTTATGTTCTGTGTTTATCCGGGAAGCGGAGGGAGAGCAGGAGGGAGATACTGCAAGCCCTAACCCCCAAGGCAAATCGCCTCAGGGCATACTCGTTCACCGGCCAAGAATCTGGTTTGGTGTGTAATCGAGTGTAAATTTGCCTAAATTACAACACCGCCTTGGCACATATAACACTGGATACACAACGCTAATATCACATCACTTTTATACACTGCAGGAATATTAGAAAAACGAGAAAGAGCCCCTGGGATAATCTCCAAGCTGAGAAAAAAAGGAACACTTGAAAACACATATTCCGTTTTATTCTAAACCATAGTTGGATAACAACCTTTCTGCA
The DNA here is from genome assembly GCF_036898095.1 of Palaemon carinicauda. NCBI lineage: Eukaryota > Metazoa > Arthropoda > Malacostraca > Decapoda > Palaemonidae > Palaemon > Palaemon carinicauda. The sequence goes on from NC_090733.1 coordinate 44,201,086, forward strand.
AAGAAAGAACCAATTTTTGTTGAGGCTATTTCGAACTAATTGGACAGGGGATTAGTTGAAAAATGTATAGAGCTGCCATATATTGTAAATCCTTTGACAGTTTCTATTCAAGCCAAGGGAAAAAAAAAGATTGATATTAGATCTCAGGATAGTTAACCAACATTTATGGAAACAATCCATAAAGTATGAAGATCTAAGGTTAGTTTTAGAATATTTAAAGCCAAATTCTTTCACATTTAAGTTTGATATTCATCGCGCCAATCATTTTGTTTCAATTTATCCTCCACATACTGGTTACCTGGGCTTTGCAAGGCAAAAAAAAAACTGGGTGAAAAACATTTTTTTTTTTAATTTCTAGTACTACCGTTTGGAGTTTCAACTGCACCATATTGTTTTGTTAAATTAACAAGGTCTCTTATCTCCAAATGGAGAGGTGAAGGAAAAAAAGGTTGTTATTTCTAGACGAGGGCTTTGGTTATAATGATACATACGATCTTTGTTTAGAAATGGCCAATTCTATCAAAAATTATCTGATTGCCTCTGGTTTTGTTCCAAATGTTGAGAAATCTCAGTGGGAGCCAGTACAAAAAATTGAGTTTCTAGGGGCATGTTTAAATTCTAAGGATTTTACTATTTCCATACCTAAAAAGAGAATCGATAAAGCTGTGAACACTATGTTAGAGATTAAAAATAGTATGTGACAACATAGACGAGTTCATGTTAAAAAAGTTGCCAGTTTTGTAGGGCAGGTTATTTCTATGTCAATTGTTGTTGGTAATTTGTGCCAGTTCATGACAAGATATTTGAGCATCGATATTTCTTTAGAACCAAATTGGTCATATTTCATAAAGTTATCTACTCAGAGTTTGGAACAGTTATCGTTTTGTTAGAAAAAATTGACTGAAATCAATTGTAGGCATCTGAATCACAATCCTTCTTACACCAAAATTATTTATACTGATGCAAGTACAATAGGTTATTCTGGATATGAAGTGAATACACCAAATGGCAAGGTTCATGGGGCTTAGGGCATTGAGGAGGCTGTGAAGTCTTCTACTTGGAGGGAACTTATGGCAGTATTTAAAGTGCTTAAAGATTTAAGCATCGTTCTTGCTTCGAACAGGGTTAAGTGGTTCATAGACAACCTAGGTGTTTGTAGCATTATTGAAAAAGGACCAATGAAAACAGAATTACAAGATCTTCCTTTCAAAATTCATTACTTCTGTGTTAAATATTCAATTATTGTAGATATTCAGTGGATTCCCAGGGAAAAGAACCAAATTGCAGATTACCTTTCTAAAATAATAGAAAGAGGTGATTGGGGCTTATCTCCCTTTATAATTAATCTCATTATTGAAAAATGGGGTACAATTGATATTGATTGGTTTGCTTCTCCTCACAATGCCAAGCTACCTGTATTTTATGGTAGATTCTG
>NC_090733.1:44210020-44215020 GCF_036898095.1 Palaemon carinicauda
TGAGGCTGAACATTTGGTTAGGGAGTATGAAGTTTCAGGTAGTAGTGACTCTGAGCGTGAGGGTAGTATGATTAATGATGATGACAGAATAAGTGTTAATGGAGGTCTAACTCTGTTTGAGGATCCTCCCCGGACAGGAACTATTTATGAAGGTCAGGCTAACTTGCCTCTGAAACTAAATGTTTCCACTAATCCATTCAATTCTGTAGTAAACCCTGCGCCAAAAGATCCTCAGGTTCCTGTTTGTCCTTTGGTGGAGTCCAAGGAGGACGGTGAATTTAATTTAATATGTAAACGGATAGAACTGATGAAACTGGAATTTGAAGAGAATGAGAGGGCGAGGCGGCATGAATTGGAGATGGCCAATATCAATTTAGAAATTGCTAGGCTGCAGGGCACCTCTAATCATTTTAGTACACCTCGGGGCAACTCACAAGATAAGTTTAATGTAGGCGCGGCCTTGAAATTGGTGCCAGTATTTGAAGAGTTGAATGTTCCAGAATTTTTCAAGGCTTTTGAACGTGTTGCCACTCGGTTGTCTTGGCCCCCAGAAATGTGGACTGTACTAATTCAATGTAGGTTGGTGGGCAAGGCAATTAGAGTGTATAATGCCTTGGAAGAAGGTATTGCCCGAGATTACCATAAGGTTAAAGCTCTAGTCCTCAAGGCATATGATTTGGTTCCTGAGGCCTACCGCCTTAAGTTCAGAAATTTTACGAAGCAAGCCTCCCTTACTTATGTGGAATTTGCTAGGCTTAAGGAGGAACAATTTGATCAGTGGTTAAAAAGCCGCCAGGTGGTCTCTTTCTCCGCTTTGAGAGAACTCATGCTTCTAGAAGAATTCAAAAGGTCATGTAGTAAGGAATTGAAAATTTATCTAGAAGAGGTAAAAGCTTTTAATTTAAGTAATGCCGCCCAAATTGCTGACGAGTTTGTATTGACCCATCGAACTGGGTCTGGTAGTTTTGGAAATAAAGATGTGAATTTCCAATCTGCTAGGCCAGTTAATTTTCAGAGGTCAGGCTCTTTTGTGAATACTCGTGGACAGGGTAACCCACCAGATAAAAATCATAAGCCTGATAGTAACCAGGGAAAAGACTTGAGTGGACAGGACACTCGTGTCTTTTCTGAAGATAATAGGTTTGGTTCTGGCCCAGGTAATATGAATAATAGAGGTAGAGGGACTTGTTTTTGGTGTAATAAGCAGGGACATTATCAGGCACAGTGTTATGCCAGAAGAAGGTACCTCCAAAGGAATAATAATAATAATCCTGTGTCACTAATATCTACTGATAAACCTGTTATCAGCGATCCCGTAGTTGAAAACCGTCCAGTAGCTAACACTAGTAATGGTGGTAGTAGCAGTAGTCAGTCTTCTAGCAGAAAGGAGTCATGACTACTTTATGATAAATATATTTGGCCTGGTAAATTAATATCTACTTCTAAAACTGTTGGTGTGAAATTTTTGAGGGACACAGGGTCAGCTCGGTCTCTGGTTTTGAAAGAATCTTTGAAAAATTTAGTTGATTATACAGGAAATTTTGTTGTTCTGGGAGGGTTCCCGAACACCGTTGTTTCGGCTCCGTTAGTGGAGGTCAGATTGTCTTTCCCTGGTTATGATAAAGTGACAGAATTAGCAGTTGTTGAGTGTCTCCCTATTCCTGGAATTGACGGCATTTTGGGTAATGATATGTTAAATACAAAAGGACAAGAGTTGTTCCCCATATTGTCTGTGCATGCCTGTCCTGTTGCAGTAACAACCCGGGCAGCAGTAAAGGCTGCAAATTTAATTGATAATGACGAAGATTTAATCTTAAGTAGTTTAGAAGTAGACATAGAGAGGCCCGGGTCTGTAGATAGTAGTGGTAATAGTGTGGTTAGCAATGTTTTGAGACCTGATTGGGACAGGTCTTCATTTATTGAAGCTCAGAAAAAGGAATTTAATTTTGATTTGGGTGACACTGCAGATTTGACTAAACCCAGGTTTTGTGTGATCAATGGTTTACTATACCGGATTAGTCGTCCTTTAACTGATAATCTGAGCAAGACGTCTCGTATTGAACAAATTGTTGTCCCATCTCAATTCCGTAAGTCTGTCTTGAGTCTTGCACATGATGATTCTTTTTCTGGCCACTTCGGTGTATGTAAAACTTTTCGAAAGTTGGCAGAATGTTTTTGGTGGCCAGGATTTAAATCATCTGTGAAACAATTTATTAATGAATGTGAGGTTTGTCAAGTGATGGGGAAACCCAACCAAATTATTCCTAAAGCTCCCTTAAATCCAATTCCTGCAATAGGGGAGCCTTTTGTGGAATTAGTTATCGATGTGGTTGGGCCTTTGCCTAAAACTAAGTCTGGGTTTACCCATCTCTTGACAATTATGGATAGAGCATCTCGATTCCCTGAGGCCTTCCCAATGAGAAGGATAACCTCTAAGGTTGTATTTGACAAACTAATTGAATTCTTTTCCAGGTATGGTCTCCCTCGTACTATTCAAACTGACTGCGGTACAAATTTTACTAGCAAGGTATTTAAAGGTAAATGTGCAGAACTGGCCATTCAGCACAAGACCAGTGTACCATATCATCCGGAGAGTCAGGGCCTGGTGGAAAGGTTCCATCAGACCCTTAAATCTATTTTGAAAAAGTATTGTTATGAACAAGGGGAGGAATGGGATAAAGGGCTTCCCTTTGCTCTCTTTGCTCTAAGAAATCATCCAAATTCTTCAACTGGTGTAGCTCCTTTCGAACTGGTATTTGGACACAAAGTACGTGGGCCTTTGGAGATTTTTCATGAGATGCTTGAGACTGATCGAGGTGGGAATGCAAACGTAGGAGACTTTGTGGAGGACTTGAGGAAAAAATTATCTAGAGCCTGGAAATTTGCCAGAGAAAATTTGGCCAGTTCTCAGGCTGCTATGAAATTAAATTTTGATAGGAAATCTAAAGCACGGTCGTTTGAGCCCGGAGAATTAGTTTTAGTTTTAAGTACTGACTCTGACAATTTCCTTGAACCAAGATATAAGGGACCCTGGAAGGTGTTGAGGAAGTTGTTGGAGGTGAATTATGAAATAGAGGCTCCTGGGACCAAACGGAAGTGCAGAATATTCCATATAAATAGGTTAAAACTCTATACTTCTAATAGACATGATCCTCTCGCTATTGTTTATGAGCCTGTGGTTGAAAGTATGGATTTACCTTCAGAGGATTTGGAGGATTTGATTTGTCAGGTGTCTTCTGATGCTCTTTTTGATAATATTCAAAATTTAGAAGTTTTGAAGGAAGGGCTGGGGCATCTGGAGATTGCTCAAAGGAGGGATGTAATTAATTTAATTTCTTCTTTTCCAGATTTATTTCGGAATTCTCCAGGTCGAACTAATTTTCTTGAGCATGATGTAGACGTGGGTAATGCTTCTCCTGTGAAACAGAGTCCTTATCGGCTGAATCCCATTAAGAGGGATATAGTTGATAAGGAGATTAAATATATGCTGGAACACGATCTCATCCAACCTTCCGTTAGTCCATGGAGCTCCCCGATAGTCCTGGTTAAGAAGTCCGACGGAAAGTTCCGTATGTGTGTGGACTACCGTAAGGTTAACACATATACTAAGAATGACTCTTTTCCTTTGCCTCGGATAGATGACTGTCTCGATCACATAGGGGCTGCTAAGTTCATTACGAAATTGGATTTATTGAAAGGGTATTGGCAGGTTCCCCTGTCTGATCGAGCAAGAGAGATCTCTGCATTTGTAACTCCCTCTGGGCTTTACGAGTGTAAAGTAATGCCCTTTGGGATGAAAAATGCCGCGTGTACTTTCCAGAGGCTTATGAATAGGGTTATTTGTGGTTTAAAGGGAACTGAAATTTATATCGATGACTTGGTTGTATATAGTGATGATTGGAGTACGCACATGGCGAGATTGCGTAAGGAATTTGAGGCCCTTAAATTTGCCGGTTTGGTTATTAATTTAGCAAAATGTGAATTTGGTAAGGCAAAAGTTTGTTATTTGGGTCACGAGGTTGGTTTGGGTCAGGTGGCACCCAAACAAGCCAACCTTGAGGCTATCGTGCATTTAAAGAGGCCATGCAATGTCAGAGAAGTTCGGCGAGTGCTGGGCATGACTGGTTATTATTGCAGATTCGTGCGAAATTTCTCGGACATTGCTCAGCCACTTACCAAGTTGTTGGAGAAAGGGCAGAAGTTTACGTGGTCTCCTCAGTGTGAGGAAGCACTTCTTAAACTTAAGATGGTATTAGTATCTAATCCAATATTGACTTCTCCTAATTTCCAGAGACCTTTTATTATTGCAGTGGATGCCAGTGACATAGGTATTGGGGGTGTCCTTTTTCAAAGGAACGATATAGGAGAGGTTCATCCTGTATCGTATTATAGCCGAAAGCTACTGGCCGCCGAAAGAAAATATTCCACCATTGAATAGGAGGCCCTCGCCTTGGTGCGTACTCTTGTGCATTTTAAGCCTTATGTAACAAATTTTTCTTATCCCATAGAAGTATGGACAGATCACAATCCACTGGTTTTCATCGAGCGCATGAAAGGTACCAACCAGAGAATTTTACGTTGGGCTCTGCAATTGCAAGAATTCTCGCTTGTGATTAAACACGTTAAGGGATCGGAGAATCGAATTCCCGATGCCCTTTCAAGGATATAGATTTGATCACGACTTGGCCCCCCTCCCCTCGCCCTTCTCGTCTCTTCAATTGGTTTGCGTTATTCTTAGAGATGTAAGGATGAGTATGAGTGTGTTTTTCGCTGGGAGTTTGGTTTGTTAGTCATTAGGTTTTCTTAGTGAGGTATTTTATAATTTGTCTGTTTTCTTTTGAATCAAAGTAAAGCCTGTAGTGACCAAAGTGTGGGCGGTCATACTGTGGTAGTGTCTGTTATGTGTAAACTCAATGTTATTGGCTGAATTTGAGACAGTCAGTGTCTGGTGGTTAATATTTGGTGCTAAGTTGACCTTATGGTCTATTTTTCATTTATGT
>NC_090733.1:44222520-44237520 GCF_036898095.1 Palaemon carinicauda
AACCCAACATACACAAAAAAGGGGGTTTCGTCCAGAAGGCAAGTTTAAAATACTGGCATGTGCTCTTACAATAATCAAACAATATATATAATCTCCACAGGAAGAAGTTTGACAACAATGGGATGTTACGTCATTTTATCTGATCTAGATGAATAAAATTTGCAAGAAAGTTAGCTTATTTCTTCAAATATTATTATGCTAATTCATACAAACTCATTGATATAGTTAATATAATAAAACTACTTCTGTGGAGTAAAATAATCACATTTAAACATATTCATAAAAACTAGGAAATACATTAGAAAACCAACACTCTTAAAACTAAGAGTACTTTTATTCAAGGGGAATAAATGTCAATTTTTGACATTCTCCCCCAAGAAGAATCATAATTAGAAATAATGCAACTGTACCCAAAATTCCAAATCAAAACATACACTTAGAGTACATCCATAGAAATTAAATCCTTTCTCTCTTGATCACAGCGGATTGCTGCTGCACGCCGAGGTCTCGCATCATTCAGAGGCACACTATCTGGCTCTTGAGTTTCAACACTATCAAATTCCCTCTCAGGCACCTCCAGAAGTACGATCTTCGTGATTGATCTCATGTATAGTTTATTATTCACCTTCACTTCTACAGACCTAATCATACCATCAGACGACGGAAACAGCTGGGTTATCTTACCCAAGGAGAGGAGGGATCTATAGCCTTTACTCAGATGATCTTCTAAGTCTACCATCACTATGTCCCCAACTTTCACATTTGCAGAGAGATTATTACGAGAGTTATTATGTCTCTCTCTCAAGGACACTAAATAGTCTCTTTTCCAAGAGTTCTCAAATTTCCTTAGCACTGATGATAGTCTCAAATATTGTGCTCTAAGATCACTTGAACTCGTGAAATCTGGGTCATCATTTGCTAAATTGTTAAGAGGTGAAATACAAACATTTCTCCCATAAATTAACATGGAGGGAGTCAAAGCCTCACAATCTTTATCAGAGGAGAGATAAGTCAGTGGTCGAGAATTTATCACAGCTTGAAACTCAACAGTTAGAGTTCTCAGCTCTTCAAAGGGTACACGTTTGTGATACAAAGCCTTGGACAAACATCCTTTTAGAACACCAACAAGACGTTCATAAAAGCCTCCAGACCAGGGGGCTCGCGGTGTAATGAACTTCCAATTAACACCGTTTCCTTCAAGGTATGACCTTACCTCTGATTCCTCCATAATTTCTTTCAGTAAATTATCAAATCCAACAAAATTCCGACCATTGTCAGATATAATCAGACTCGGCAGAGAATGATATGCTACAAAGCGTGGAAAAGCCAGTAGGAAATCTGAAGCAGTCATGGAATGAGTCAATTCAAAATGAACTGCCCTGCTCGTAGTACAGGTAAATAGACACACAAAGACCTTCTCCTCCAACCAGTCTCATGATCAAAAATATTAATAGCACAAGTATAATCAACTCCTATTGATTGGAACGGTCTATCATATCTCACTCGTTCCGTGGGTAATGGTGGGTAAGGAGGCAAACACAACTGTTTCTTAGTTAACTTCTGACACAAAACACACTTTGACAGAATCGATTTGATTACTTGACGTGCTTTAGGTACCCAAAAGGTTTCTCTCAACAATACCAGTACAGAATTGACACCACAATGGTGATTATGTCTATGCAAACGTTCAACTATCAATACTGCTAAATAACTTCTGGAAGGCAATAACATTGGGCACTGGGTATCATAAGACATGGAAGCGTTTTTCATGCGACCCTGAGACCTTATTAGGTCTTACTCATCAACAAATAAGTTTAACTGATTACACAAATTCTTAATATCCATGGACACTCCATGTGAATTCTTATCACAGAGGTACATTCTGGTAGTAGAAAAATGTTGCTTCTGTTCATGGAGAACAAGTGCCTTCATTTCGTTAACAACAAACTTAGAACCTTTACTGCGCTTATTAAGAAAAAGCAAAATTGACCTCATGATACGTTTAACCCTGGATAGGTACGGTCCTCGGACACCCCTTTAAGGGTATACTCGGACGCGAACGACCCCGACGCCAAAAAAAATTCTTGAAAAATCAGTTTTTGCAGTAACCTCCTTTTTTCTTTTGCCAAAAAAAACTTCAATGAATGCTTAAAACAACTGTAAAGATAAATACTACTCATCTGCAGAAAAACTATTTATTATAAATATTTTAAAAAATTAAGTAGAAAAAAAAAAGACCTGACATAAAAATTCATAAAAAAAAAGTTTATACATATATACACAAATCCTTTTAGGAATTGATTCTTGAATGTTTAGGACACATCTTGATGTATTTTGGATGAAGTCAGACCCATGGAGGTGAAGATCTGAAATGAGAAAAAAAGGGTAACTTTTTTTTACCAAAAAAAATTGTCCAAATTTCATGAATTTTTTTGGGTACCCAAATGAAATAGGAAGTGGCTAATTTTTTTAGGGAATAAAAATATGTTATCCTAAAATAGAAATATGTAAAAAAATCTTCATTATTTTGTAAATTACATTTATATCAGGGGCCATATCTAAAGGTAATTTTTTGAGTACTTGGAAATTTCGTAAAAAAATACATATATTTAATATATAATATGATATTTATGCAGGTAAAAATATACCAAAATATCACAAATTCTATAGGGAACAAGAATATATATAGATAGGGCAGCTTACGCTTCGGATATGTCCACAAAATGGCCGCCAACCACACTGACTCAGACTCCCTAATCTGCCACTTGAAATGTAGGAAGGGTATGTCAATTTCGGTGTTATTTACTAATCTAATTATTATTGGATATGCATAAAAATTGTATGGTGGGTTGCTGGATAATTGTCGATTATTTTACGACTATAAAATTAAAATTCTGGCCCAAAAAAATTTTTTGAAGGGAAATAAAATCGAAAAAAAAAAATGTAAAACAATATTTTAGCTAAAAAAATTTGATGATATTCAACCAAAAAAAAAGTAAACAAAATTTTCCGACAAATAAACATCTAGAGGAATCATTACTCTGTGATAGTTCCTTAGTACGTAGTAATTTTGAAAGAATTGGGAAAAAACGAAAAAATGGCAATCACCGGAAAATCGAACACATACCTATATATACGCCATATCTGGCTAAAAAAAAGATAAGCATGGGTAGCCAGATCATCTAGAAACACTTTCCAACACTATAAAAATATAAGTTTTGCGACACTACTTGCCAATTCCTTACGGTAACATGACTAAGCAAAAAAATGCAAAACAAATAAAAAGGGGCACTCGTGGAAAAATGGCCATTCTAATATACGGCATTTCAGAAAAAAAAATTTCAGCCACGTGCTAGGCAAACCATCAAGGCATATTTTCCGACAAATAAACATATAAATGAAATATTACTCTGTGATAGTTCCTTAGTACGTAGTAATTTTGAAAGAAATGGGAAAAAACGAAAAAATGGCAATCACAGGAAAATCGAACACATACTTATATATACGCCATATCTGGCTAAAAAAAAAATAGGCATGGGTAGCCAGATCATCTAGAAACACTTTCCAACACTATAAAAATATAAGTTTTGCGACACTACTTGCCAATTCCTTACGGTAACATGACTAAGCAAAAAAATGCAAAACAAATAAAGAGGGGCACTCGCGGAAAAATGCCCAACATTCTAATATACGGCATCTCAGATAAAAAAAAAGACATGCACGTGTTAGCCCAACCATCAAGGCACACTTTCTAACACATAAACATGAAAAAAAAATCAATAATATACGGCAATTCCTTACTACGTAGTAAATTTTTACAAATATTGAAAAAAAACAGAAATTGGCAACCGCAGTTAAATACCCAATATACCAATAACTACGTCGTATCTGACAAAAACAAAATCACGCATGGGTAGCCAGATCATCTAGACACACTTTCCAACATTAAAAAAGCAAAAGTTTTACGACACTATTTCGCAATATCTTATGGAAAAATGACTTGGCAAAAAATTTTAAAAAAATTAAAAAGGGACACTCGCGGTAAAATGCCCGACATTCTAATATACGACATCTCAGATAAAAAAAAAGACATGCACGTGTTAGCCCAACCATCAAGGCACACTTTCTAACACATAAACATGAAAAAAAAATGAATAATATACGGCAATTTCTTACTACGTAGTAATTTTTACAAATATTGAAAAAAAACAGAAATTGGTAACCGCAGTTAAATACCCAATATACCAATAACTACGTCGTATCTGACAAAAACAAAGTCATGCATGGGTAGCCAGATCATCTAGACACACTTTCCAACACTAAACAAGCAAAAGTTTTACGACACTATTTGGCAATATCTTACGGAAAAATGACTTGGCAAAAAAATGAAAAAAAATGAAAAAGGGGCACTCGCGGTAAAATGGTCCTCGTGGTGATGAACGACATTTTAACTAAAAAAAAAAACATGCACATGGTAGCCAAACAATCCACCAAGACTTTCCACAACTGATAACCTATACAAGTTGCACCATTCTACGACAATTTCATAATACGTAATAACTTTGATAATTATGCAAACTACCTCAGAAGGGTAAACTCGGACGCGAACGACCCCGACGCGTCTCAGAAATCGGGGAAGGAGTACAGCTACAGCAATGCACATCTGGACACTACTAGAGCGTGTAGGGGAGACACCTCCTGCAGGTCGATCACCCACAAATTCAGTCACAGGGGTGAGTCACGTGAGAAAAACCTGTTTTTTTTTGACGCTCGGGGTCGCAAACGACCCACCGTACCTATCCAGGGTTAAGCTTACTTAAATTACTGCAACGTGGGATGTCAATTAATGGGGGTGGAGGTTGTACAAACTTAGGTTCTGAGAGAATTTCATTAACATGCACAGTTTCTGTAGCTAAAGATTGAGGGTAATCACCAGTTAAAAGCCATTTTGGACCATTCCACCACAAGGAATTTTGCGATAAATCTTTACTATTACTACCGCTGGATAAAATATCAGCTGGATTATCCTTAGAGGGGGTATACCGTAGGGGAAACTTGAACTCATTAATTTCAGTGACTGTTTCGTACATAGGGAATTTTACTATTATTGTTCTTCACCCAACAAATAGAAACCATGGAGTCACTTCAGAGAGTGCAAGAACTCAATCTTAAATCCTCATTCTGCATTGATCTTCCAGCAAGTTTCGCACCCAAGGACAAGGCTGTCAATTCCAAACGAGGAATATTCTGTTTAGGGTTTGGTGCCACTTTACACTTACTGACCAGTAAATTGCTTACACTTCTCTTGGAATCAGTCACATAGGCAGCAGCTCCATATGCCTTGTTAGAGGCATCACAAAATACATGTAAGTGGGAACATTCAGGATGTACAACAAACCTAGGAAACCTTAAACTTTCTACATTTCTAAAACACTTACAAATTTCTTCAAACCTTGAACATAACGATTCTGGTAAAGGGTTATCCCACTCGTAGTTACTCCACAAACATTTCAGAAAATATTTACTTCTCATCTGTATTGGTGACAATAATCCTAAAGGATCAAACATCCTAGCTACTACTGATAAAACCTTTCGTTTGGTTAAAGGTCCTTTATGCTCACAATTTACTTCCTTTAGTGAAATCTCATCTTGTGCTAGATACCACTCTAAACCCAAAACGTTTACTCTTTCTTTGCTAACGTCTATGGTTCTGTTGAACTCTGAATCATTACTAACCCATTCTTGTAGAGGCATATTAGCGTCTTCAAGAATCTCACTTATTACTGGATACTCATCCATCAAGACTGACACATCCTTGTAAGTTTTACTAAAATTATCTACATAGAAATTCTTCATCAGAGATGATGCAAGAGGATTATCATGTAAAGATAAATGATGCAAGAGGGTTTGCTGCAGGCGAAAGGGTGAGCACGTAGCTCCAAAACAAACTACACAAAACCTGTAAGTTACAGTTGACTTCAAATCTGAGGGATCAGTTATCCATAGAAATCTGCAAAAATCACGACAATCAGGTGAAATGCCTATCCTTAAAAAGGCTTTACTGATATCTGAATTCACAATCACAGCTACTGGGTTTGTACGGACACTCAACAGGGCATCGAAAAGTTTAGTAGTTAATGAGGGACCAGTTAATAAACAATCATTTAAGGAAAGTTCTCCTTTAGCCTTTGAAGAAGCATTAAAAACTATTCGAATGGGAGTAGTTTCGGAATCCTTCGATACAGCACGATGGGGTAAATAAAGCCCGATAATAGGGGAACCTGCAAGAATTAATTCTATAAACTCAGACTGAACATAATCTTTGATAATCTTATCATATTTAGCTTAAAAGGAGGGGTCAGATTCAAATCTATGTAACAAGGAATTTAATTGACCGATGGCTATTCTATAATTAACAGGCGGTCTACTTTCGTCTTTAAATGGTAAGGACACTAAATATTTATTGTCAACCCTTTTAACTTTATCCTTAAAACACTTAACTGATTCTCTTTCTTCAGGACTAATTTCAGATTGACGAATACCAACACTTTCTAAATCCCATAATCTTCTAACTTCACAACACGAATTAATAGGAATTTCCTCTACTTCGATTCTGGAACAACATACATTTGATGTAGTAATCTCATTAGATTCTACGTCGTCATAAGACCAACTAGGAAGGGGTCCAAAAATTAGTGCACTACCAGAACTATTTGATATCTGTATTCCAGAGCAAATTTGACTGTTCTGAATGAATTTTCCATAATAATCAGCCCCAATGACTAATTCTATACCATTTACTTCATCTGAATTTAAATCATTATCTGCTAATTTTATGCCTTTACTCGTCAAGAATGCAGCTGACTTACATAATCCTGGAGAATAAATTCTGGAATTAACTCTATTGAATGAAATGGCATTAATGACAGTACGAATTTTACCTAGTCTCACCACAACTCTTACTATATCACAATCAACTTCCATGGCATCACTGCCAAATGGTTTTACCTTTAAGGCTACCGTTGCTATGGACGATAGATTAAGCTTATGGGCTAATTCCGTTGCAATAAACGTTCTTTGCGCACCAGAATCAAAGAGTGCTCTCTCAAAAGAACGATGTCCATTGCCTGACACAATTACGCTAGCAGTAGGAAGAGCAGTCGAAAAAGAAATCTTATTATTCTGAGAATGATCAATTCCCAAAGAAGCAGTAATAACTACGGGGGAATCACCTTTACTAACAGCACCTTTGGGATCCTTATGAGAATTCCCATTAACATTTTATTGACTAACAGCACCTTTGGGATCCTTCTTAGGACACCCATTAACATTTGATTGACTAACAGCACATTTGGGATCCTTATTAGGACACCCATTAACATTTGATTGACTAACAGCACCTTTGGGATCCTTATTAGGACACCCAAAGTTAACATTTGATTTACTAACATTAGTACTATTTACACTCAAATTTGGTGAAGCAGGATTTACAGCGTTTTCTGTTTTCTTACAAATCATCGGGTAATGAGGACCATCACATAGATTACATTTAGGCTTATTCCTACATTCAGAGAATAAATGACCTCCTTTGAGGCAAGCAAGACACAATTTTAAACATTTAACTCTGTCCCTTCTACTATCAACTGTTTTGAAAGTCTTACAATCACGAGAAGCATGGTTCAATGAGCAAAACACGCAATTATTGTAAGGACTACTACTACGAGGTTTACTGTTACTTGGTTGTGCTCTCTGCACGTTAGGCACATTTGAGGGAATTACTTTAGAATAGTTACCCTGATCCCGTTTTCTTTTGATAGAATTCTCACCTTCGTGACAAAATTCCATCACTTCACAAACATATTTCAAACCTGAGGAAATTTGCTTTAAATCAAGAGACATACTATTATGTTTAACAGCTATAGCCTTACGCGTTTCAGGTAATAATTTCTCGCATATTATACTAGAGAAAATGGGGTTCATGGCTTCTACATCTAAATTCAATGTTTTCATCTGTAAAATATTTTTTTCATAATCCAAATTAAAAGTGTTCAAATCCTCTATTGAATGACGGGGAGGGACTAAATGTGTTAATTTGGACACGAGTCTACGTTTCAAGTTTTCCTTATTATCATACTTCTCCTTAAGGGTCTGAATAGCTACTGAATAATTGGCATTAGTGACAGGCAAACCTTCTATGGCTTTGAGGGCGTTGTCCCTTAAACTAGCTCTGAGTATAGAAAACTTAATTACATCGGAAATATCCCTACGATCGTGAACTAAACTGTTAAATATATCCCAAAATGCAAGCCATTGTTCTTCTAGACCGCTAAATTCAGGTATCTTAATTTCTGGGAGTTTAGGGGGAGGGAGAGGATTAACGGGAGCCGAAGGAGGAGGCATATCGAGCCGTTGATTTCTATCTCTAGCGTCAATCTCGCTCATAGTTTGCTGAGTAGCCGCAATAGCTTGCCTTACACATCTAGTTATTGCTCTATAACTTCTACATAACTTGTCATATTCACTGTCCTGTAAAATAATCGTCACATTCTGTGACCAACAATCTTCAAAACGTCGTAGTCCCTCAGTAAGACAACGTTCATACATTACAAGAGTCGATTTTGGTGTATCGGTATCACCAATGCAGCTACCTGACTCGTCGAGCAAATCTTGTAAGGAAATAATTTCCCCTTCAAAAACTACCTTAATCTTGGACTCCATTATCTCGTTAATAAATCAATAACAAATTTGAACAATATCAGAAAATATATGGCAAATTATCTTACTCTGATTCAAATATAACATGCACTAAATGCTAGACAGTTTGACCACGTGCTCTTAAATACATCTGGTCACGAAACCTAAGTTCAAAAAATGGCAACGAAATTCAACAAAATTTCTTCACAGAGTAATTAACGAACAAATAATGATCCATAAAACAGATTACTTGGTAAAACACACCAAGTAATTCAATACCTTACCCTGCTCACCAAATAACTTTGGACACGTGCCAGCTATTCTAGAATGACTTTGACGCCGACCATCAACCACGTGAACTTTATCACAATTTATCTTCAACATCCAAAAAAAAATTCTTTGTGAATCGTTATGGCATCCGGTTCGAAGGACCAGAAAATGTGGTGAAATACTGGGGAATTTACAACCACATATGTTTACTTTCTTTAAACTGTAAACCCTCGTGCACCAACTTCGCACGAGGCCAAGTTACATAACTGAGAAACACACTTACGTAAAAGACATTTGCCGTTTACCTTACTTTTGATTCAAAACTACATTTCTTGCACTAATTCTTTTGGGGTCATGCCACACGAGTTCACAAAGACTCAATTAAAAAGTTTGACATATATTTAATATTTAAAGTACACAAACAAAATCATCAGAATTACGTTAAAGAGCGAACATTAACATTACCACGAATGAAAAAAAATTACGTTACTTAATAAAAATCAAACAAATATCAAACGGTGTTACAGAGTATTCTTATAAGAATATTGCTGCAATGATGCAATGGTTCACGAGGTGATGATGGCGGATTCAGGAGAATATCTTCTAGTTACTTGCCTTTTGGAGTTAACTGCTCAAAGAGGCCTAGATTTACCTTTCAACCCAGGAAGAAAATTCAGGAGGAGTATATTGCATAGCACAGTTGTCAGATCTACAAAATTACAGGGTTACGTAACATAACATCAATTTAAAGATAAACATCAAGTGCTCTAATCGTAATCCAACATACACAAAAAAAGGGGTTTCGTCCAAAAGGCAAGTTTAAATTAATGGCATGTGCCCTTATAATAATTAAACAATATATATAATCTCCACAGGAAGAAGTTTGACAACAATGGGATGTTACGTCATTTTATCTGATCTAGATGGATAAAATTTGCAAGAAACTTAGCTTATTACTTTAAATATTATTATAATAATTCATACAAACTCATTGATATAGTTAATATAGTAAAACTACTTCTGTTGAGTAAAATAATCACATTTAAACATATATTCATAGAAACTGAGAAATACATTAGAAAACGAACACTCTTAAAACTAAGAATACTTTTATTCAAGGGGAATAAATGTCAATTTTTGACAGATACTCGAACTTACATTTTTCTATTACCAACAGATTAAATGTTTAAATAGCGGACATTTATGACTTCCTGAGTCCCATGTTCCGTATTGTACGCTAGTCTCGTCAATTCCAAATATAAAGCTTTTCAATTTTTTAAATCCGCTATATGATCAATAGGTTTTTTAAGTAAAGTGCAGTATTACATTTTATCATTTAAAAGTTACGTTCCTTGGTTACATGGTTTCCAGAACATTTCCCACAAACTCTTACATGTCTTGAACTTTTTTTTTTCTAAAGTTCCGGTGGTACCTATCACGTATATTTCATTATATGTGTCCCATCGCAACGTAACATTGTCACCGTTATCATGAATAGTCTTTCTAACTTCCGGATAACCTTTGAGCATGATGTACGTAGTCTCACCTGCATCACTTTTTTTGAATACCAGACCTTTCTTCTCTTTTTCATTTTGAATATGATCCAAGTAATGATTTCTTTCGAATCATAGTATTTGCTAAATCCTCTTTATCACTGTATACATTGTATATATTTATTTTGCACTTCATGTTTTTTTTTTTTCTCGACTCAGTGCCAACAACAATATTTTCCATACTATTTTCTGCTTTATTTTGATCCCGTCATCAGCAAAGTTTCCAACAACCTCATCTTCCTGTTTTCCCTTTATAATTTTAACTTCATCTACACACTCACTACAAACAATTGTATTTCTTCTATATGTGTTTCGCTAGTGTATTCATCTATATAGACACTCTTCTTGTTGTAGAAACTCTTAAAGTTTACATCCTATCCAATCTTTGGTCTTTTCTTTCCATATCTACACGAGGTGTGTACCATGATGTGGATTTATTCTCTCTCATGTCCCTACATAAGAAAAAAGACTATTATAAAGTTTATATCTACGAAAGTAAAAGAGAACACCTCTAAGCGAGATAAAGAGAAAGAGAGCAATGCTGATGCTTTTACACGCTAGAACAAAACCTATATCCTCGTTCTATTTACTACGCAGCGTTTGTTAGAGCAGTACTTTTTTTCCGGAGGATTAAATTCTTTAAACATTCGGAGATGAAAGGGGGCTTATATAGGAAAGGCTTTGCTATTTTCCGGATGAACGAGATTTTTCTGCACTGTCTGTGAACAACAGTAAAAGAAGTTTATAAGCGGCATTTACAAAATCAGAAACAAACTAGATTCTAGTTTCAGTACTGGCGAGAAATAATGAGCCTAGGACCAATAAAAAGGAGTAAAAATGCATAATTTATTAAATGAAGACATCGGTTTTCAAAAAAGGGAAGAACATAATTTTCAGTGTCATAGGCTTCTTGTCACTTGAGAAATAACAATATAAAGGCTAGACATTACATTGCAATAAAATGTAAAAGCAGCTCGCCAATTTGGGTAAATCTATAGCTTTGAAATGCATTTAAAGATTAAAATGGAAATGTACTGTACAGGAGTTTCTAACTACTTTTACTTTTATTCTTCGACAGTTTGAAGCACATACGTATAATGTATTAGGTTTTATAGAAAGTATTTTTCATAAAACCTTCTACGTTGCAGTTTTGACAATCGCATTTACGAATGCAAAGGGTTATGTTTCCAAGGAAATTTTGGGTTTAATTTTGTTTCTCCTTTATGATCAGTAGTCAATAAAGAAAAAAAGAAATTATGTTCAAACTTAAAAGTAAAAATTTTCAGAGTCTTGTGTTTGATTAACAATAAAAAATCATGTAAAAGTTACATTATTTATATGAAATTGATTCCGCCCTTCTAAAAACTTTATTCTTTCCCCCCGGATCAGTAATCGGTATTTAAATCTTTAATTGAAGATTTTAAATCCCATATAAGAAATATTGCCAAACAACGAGGTTTATTCTCACCAAACTATTTCCGAACTTAACATCACAATTGAGATATTGAGCAAGAACTACAGTGGTGGTGTTATTCGAATACTGCTGCTTTACAATTGTGCGCCTGAAATATTGCATGAATTTTGCTTGGTGAGAGCAAATATATTTCCAAAGGTTGTGTGAGAATCTAGTCCCATGTAGTAGATAAAACAAGTTGAAATTACAACAATTAGGAAATAAGAAGTTTATCAGGGTTTTTTTTTATGAATGAGTCTGTAAAGAACAAATGAGACTCATTTAAAAGATATTAAAAAGTCAGCCGTTTGTTTTTCGTTTGACGGATATTCCTTTTCCGAAATGGTCTTCGATGGTGCGTGCATCGTGGAAGGGGTTTTATTGGCCGAAAGTAGGAATCACATTTTGAATTACTTTTAACTGATCAAAATGTGTAAAAATTGAAAAAATAATGGATCCTAAAATTAGCTGGGTGAAGATATTATTCACACACTTTGAATATAATTTCCTAATTTTTCAGCTAAACAATCTGAATTTCCAAAATATTATCTCTATTTTCCGTACTGACATGAATTTTGCAATGCAGATTTTTAATCGGTCCATACCTTTATGCTTGTACCTATGGACACGTTTTGCAATATAGTGCATCAATAAAAACTTACCAATAATTTTTATCCATTGTTGAATGACGTAGAAGCAGCCATAACGTCGTGCTGGAAAATGTCGTAGTAATACCGATAATATTGTACTTTAATGCATTTTCTTGTTGTAATTCTGTGGTCACTGGAGGGATTTGATTCTTACGTACCAATTCAAAGCGAAAAAATATTCTACCGAATTTCATAAAATTCGATGGGGGTGATTGGCATTGGTCCAAAGACACTTTGATTAGATTTTGGTAGTGGTTTGATCCAAATTAACGGTTAATGTCACTAAAAGGGTAAAATATATCTTTTTATAATACAATCACGCCTCAATCTGCACTAAGGTTTGGTAATAGAGACATGTGCGAAATGCTCGAATTCTAGAACACTTAGGGCACTACGGTAGGATAAATCCCAACGTAACCTGGATACTCACTGCCATTGCTTATGCTCAGCTGATAAACGCACTAAATATACCTTAATGATTTTTTTTTTACTTGGTTTATTTCACAATATTATTGTTTCACTCCAGTAGCACTGTAAAACGCTCGCTGAAAGGGTAGTGTATATTACTGAGATGCTACTGCTAGAGAGTTATAGGGTCTTTTGACTGGCTAGAGAGTAATACATTGGATCCTTTCACTCTGGTTACGGTTCATTCTCCCTTTGCCGACACATACACAACGAATAGTCTGGCCCATTCTTGACATATTCTCCTCTGTTCTCATACACCTGACAGCACTGATATTACAAAACAATTCTTCTTCACCCAAGGGGTTACCTCACTATAATTGTTCAGTGGCCACTTCCCTCTTGGTAAGGGTGAAAGAGACTCTTTGGCTATGCTAAGCACCTTTTCCATGAGAAGGACACTCCAAAATCAAACTATTGTTCTCTAGTTTTGGGTAGTGCCAGAGTCTGCGTACCATGGTCTTCCACTGTCTTGTTTTAGAGTTCTTTTGGTTTAGGATACACTCTGGCACACTATTTTCTCTTATTTCCCTTCCTCATGTTTTGTGAAAGCTTTTCTACTTTATATAGAAGATATTTAATTTAGTGATGTCACTCCTCTTGAAATATTTTATTTTACCTATTTCCTTTCCTCACTGGGCTATTTTCCGTGTTGGAGCCCCTGGGCTTATAGCGTCCTGATTTTCCAACTAGGGCTTTATATTATAGTCTGTCTAGAATGTCATGAAACATCAAGTAGGTTTGCGGCGATGCCAAACTTCCTCAAGACTTTTAATCTGACTCAAGCTAATCCCAGCATCCTTCCATTCCGGATCCTTTAATACGGTCGTAAAATTTCCTTTTTAATCCCATGATCTGGATCTTTCCAGTCACACAAAAGCTGAATGGTTGTTGTGGATTAAGTTGACCTTGTGTTTCGAAAACAGCTCATAAAGTTGATTGCATTGTTTATTTTAAAAACATTCATGTAAAAAAAAAATTTTTAGGGAGAGTTCGAGCACCATATAAAGTACGGGAGACAAGTAAATGTCCTTTAATACATATCACAGTATTTCTACAACTTTAAAGAGATCCATCTCAGATGAAAATAAAAATTTAACGTTTTGTACCCTACCATCAATCTAGTTAAGTACAATACTGGAATCTTATTGTACTAAATTTTTTCGAGCTTTATTACTGCACTGCTTAGTTGCATCCATTGTACATTGTACTGCCTTGTCAAAGCCATGCATAACAGTTTTGTCTTCTTTCTCCCTTTTGAAGTACTCGTGGACATTGAATATGACTTCTCGCGTCTGAGCACTTAATTGCTGTCGTGGGGAGCCTTCCATCTTAAACCGTCACGCTTGGGTATCAGAACCAAAGTGATAAGCTACTTAACAAGTTAACCTTCCTAACCTGAGACAGAGAGAGATGTGGCAAAGTGAATGCCAAATCTACACAGTTTTTTCGCCTTAAGTGAGATTTAATGAATGAAATTGACGCAAAGCGGCAACGTCGGAAACCTACTCTATGTTTCATGACATTCTGGACAGACTATAGCAAGTAATATAATAATAATAATAATACTAATACTAATAATAATAATAATAATAATAATAATAATAATAATAATAATAATAATAATAATATTGAAAAAAAAAATAATAATAATAATAATAATACTATCACTACAGTAAAGTTTCACTCTACTGAATGTATTCTCTGTTTTCGTTCGAACAACTTAACTCACCGTACACATAGCCAACATTTATAATGAATAACAATACTGTAATTCTTTTACTGTACGATATGCGTACAATTCAATACTAACTAAGTCTAATTATTTTCAACGACCAGTGGCCCTTTTTGCACGAAGTTTTACGCAGCAATCTTAAAACATATCGCCACTGATGATTCGTGTCTTTTGAAGTAA
>NC_090733.1:44242520-44245020 GCF_036898095.1 Palaemon carinicauda
TGTTGAAGGAAGGGGGTGTGACTGTACTTGAATGGTTGGTGAGATTGTTTAATATGTGTTTTGTGTTGTCAATGGTACCAGTAGATTGAGTTTGTGCGTGTATTGTACCACTATACAAGGGTAAGTGAGATGTGCATGAGTGTTGCAATTCAATGGGTAGTAGTTTGTTGAGTGTAGTTAAAAAAGTGTATGGTAAAGTACTGATTAATAGGATTAAGGATAAAACAGAGAATGCAATCTTAGAAGTACAGGATGGTTTTAGAAGAGGTAGAGGTTGTATGAATCAGATTTTTACAGTTAGGCAGATATGCGAGAAATGTTTAGCAAAAGGTAAGGATTTGTATGTTGCGTTTATGTATCTGGAGAAAGCGTATGATAGAATTGATAGGGAAGCAATGTGAAATGTGATGAGTTTATATGGAGTTGGTGGAAGGTTGTTGCAAGCAGAAAAAAGTTTCTACAAAGGTAGTAAAGTATGTGTTAGGATAGGATATAAAGTGAGCGATTGGTTTCCGGTGAGAATGAGATTGAGACAGGGATGTGTGATGTCACCGTGGTTGTTTAACTTGTATGTTGATGGAGTGGTGAGAGAGGTGAATGCTCGAGTGCTTGGACGAGTATTGAAACTGGTAGACGAGAATGACCATGAATGGGAGGTGAATCATTTATTTTTGCTGATGATACTGTACTGGTTGCAGACACGGAAGAGAAGCTTCGCCGATTAGTGATAGAATTCGGAAGGGTGTGTGAGAGAAGGAAGTTGAGAGTTAATGTGGGTAAGAGTAAGGTTATTAGATGTACGAGAAGGGAAGGTGGTGCAAGGTTGAATGTCATGTTGAAAGGAGAGTTACTTGAGGAGGTGGATCAGTTGGGGTCTGTTGTTGCAGCAAATGGTGGAGTGGAAGCAGATGTACGTCAGAGAGTGAATGAAGGTTGCTATGTGTTGGGTCAGTTAAGGGAGTAGTAAAAAATAGAGGGTTGGGCATGAATGTAGAGAGTTATGTATTAGAAAGTGATTGTACCAACTGTGATGTATGGATCGGAGTTGTGGGGAATGAAAGTGACGGAGAGACAGAAATTGAATGTGTTTGAGATGAATTGTCTAAGGTGTATGGCTGTTGTATCTCGAGTAGATAGGGTTAGGAATTAAGTAGTGAGGGTGAGAACAGGTGGATTGGCCATGTTGAGAGAATGGGAAATGGCTGTCTGCTAAAGAAGGTGATGAATGCAAGAGTTGATGGGAAAAGTACAAGAGGAAGGCTAAGGTTGGGGTGAATGGATGGAGGGAAGGAAGCTCTGGTTGATAGGAGAGTAAATGTGAGAGAGGCAAGAGAGGGTGCTACAAATAGGAATAAATGGCGAGCGATTGTGACGCAGTTCAGGTAGGCCCTGCTGCTTCATCCGGTTCCTTGGATGACCGCGGAGGTAGCAGCAGTAAGGGGTTCAGCATTATGAAGTTTCATTTGTGGTGGATAATGTGGGAGGGTGGGCTGTGCCACCTTAGCATTAGCAGCCGAACTCGATTGAGTCCCTTGTCAGGCTGGGAGGAACAGAGAGGAGAAGTCGCCTTTTTTGTTTCATTTGTTTGAAAATTATTTCTATTTGAACACGATGTTGTGTTGATATTTATCCATATTCACTCCTTAGGGGTAATTTGAATTAATTACTACAAATTGTGTCACGTGGTGGGCCGGGAAATCGTGAAAAATTCGCTGGTAAGAGACTGATGTCTCGCCAGGTATATCCTGAACTGCTGGGTAGCAGTTAAGTTCCGACTTCTTTTATGGTCTATCGTGGCGTAGTTGGCTTCGACCTGGCCTTTCATTAGAAGGGGACAGTGTTTGATCCCAAGTAAGAGGTAGAAATTTATTTCTATTTGAACACGATGTTGTGTCGATATTTATCCATATATATATATATATATATATATATATATATACATATATATTTACTTTACGGAATCAGGCTTAGGGCCTACTTTTACTTAGAAAAATCAATGATTACTAGGCCTTTCCATTTGGCTTCGACCCCCCCTTTTTCTATAGAATACCTAAAATAAGATGAAAAAATATACACACACATATACATATACATGGAGAAAAAAGTCCCATCACCAACGCTCTGAAAATGTGACATATACGGGGAGAAAAAAGTCCCATCACCAATGCTCTGAAAATGTGACACATGCGGGGAGAAATAAGTCCCGTCCCATCACCAACCCTCTGAAAATGTGACACATACATGGAAAAAATAATCCTATCACCAACCCCCTGAAAATGTGACACATACGGGGAGAACAAAGTCCCATTACCAACCCTCTGAAAATGTGACACAAACGGGGAGAAAAAAGTCCCATCACCAACCCTCTGAAAATGTGACACACAAGGGGAGAAAAAATCCCATCACCAACCCCCTGAAAATGTGACACATACTAGGAGAAAAAAGTCCCATTACCAACCTTCTGAAAATGTAACACATACGGGGAGAAAAAGTCCATCAC
>NC_090733.1:44250020-44260020 GCF_036898095.1 Palaemon carinicauda
CTTTACATAAAATTTAAAAGTCCTCCATGACCCCTGTAGGGACCAAGGAAACTTTTTATTCATATTCAGTGTAGACAAGATGTCGAAGGAACATACAAACGATAGTCACGCAGGAGTAACACTGATAATTTTTCGTAAAATTTGTATAAATGACTATGCAACCCCCAAAAAATACAAAGAAAAATCATCTAATTCATAACAGAAAATTTAAAGGTCCATCTTGACCTCTGTGGGGACCTGGGCAACGTAAAACAATGAAAACAGTGTTAATATGGCAACGGAACCATTTTACGTGATTATCCGTAAAAATAGCTATGAAATCTAAGGCAAATGCACATAAAATGTTAGCTGATTCCTTTACAAAACATTTAAAGGTCATTCATGACCCTTGTGGGCCTCAGAGAACTTTTTATTCATATTACATTGATGACAAGATGTCGAAGGGAAAACAAAACAATACTCTTGCACTGGTAATAGTGCTCTATTTTCATATTATTTGTGTAAATGCTTATGCAACCTAAAATTACTGCACTGGAAATATCAGCTGATTCTTCAAAGAAAATTAAAGGTCCATCCTGACCCTTGTGGGGCCCAGAAAAACTTTTTATTCATGTTACATTGATGACAAGATATCGAAGGAACAACATCACAACAGTAAAGCGTTGTATTTCAAATACAAGGCCTGCCAAGACCTGTTATCTACACATAAGTATAGAAAACGTACTCGTACGTCCATTGGGGTAAAAGGATGGGTTATTAGGATCCTACCCGCACGTCCTTTGGAAGTGGAAGGGTTAAAAAACATGTGGCTCAGAATGAGTCATTAGAAAGATAACTTACAACAATTGACCAGTTGTATATACAGATATTACTTTTTAATCCTACACCCTTGTACCGCCGGATATCTCTACTAGTAAACGATATGATTAAAATCAGATCTTTTAACTATCTAATCTATAAAGCTATCATTAATCACCTTAATAAATCCTAGTTATCAATGTTAATATAATTTACACAACTATAGCTATATGAACTTTTTTACAAAAATACATCAAAATATTTGTTTGCAGTTAAGTTTATCTTTATTCGTTACAAATGATAAAAAGAATGAATAAGACTACGACGTAATAGTTTTTCGATTTTATAAATACACACACACATACAGACACACACACACACACACACATATATATATATATATATATATGTATATATATATATATATATATATACAGCTATATACTCTATATATATATATATATATATATATATAAATTATATATATATATATATATATATATCATCTCCTCCTTTGCCCATTGATGCAAAGGGCCTCGGATAGATTTCGGCAGTCGTCTCTATCTTGAGCTTTTGATTCAATACTCCTCCATTCATCATCTCCTACTTCGTGCTTCATAGTCTTCAGTCAAGTAGGCCTTGGTTTTTCAACTCTTCTAATGCCTTGTGGAGCCCAGCTGAACGTTTGGTGTTACAAAATTGAAATACATTTTCGAAAAGACTCTGAACAATTAGTTGAAATTAAAGAATAATGTTGGTGTTAGGAAGGCAGAAGTTCAATGTAGAAGATAATAATTTTATATTTATGACAAGAAACCTATTAGACACACTATTAATAGGCAAAGCATGTCCTTAAATATTGAATCAATTACTGTATAGGAAAACTTCAAAAAGAAATAGGGATCCGAAAAGCATAATTTTATAAGATATACAATCTCCTTTCTATAAGTCGCAGTCAATTACACTTTTGGAACTAAAAAGAAAATGATGGATGATATAAAAAACCGTTAACCTTCAAAACTGCTGCCAAAATTTCAACTTAGGCGCTATGAGCAAAGATAATGACGTGGTACGTAGTTAGCATCTGTTTTTTTTTTTTATATATATAGGTTATGTACCAACCATGTGTCACACGATCGTACATAGTTCATTTTGTGTATATATTATGCTTGTATCTTCGCTCTTCCCTCGCACTAAAAAGAACCAGGATAAACATGTCTGCTTTTCTCCTCTGTAACAATGCCTGTTTTTTAACATGAAATTTCTTGTTGCTTTTAGGTTTTGTATATAAAGGAAAGTGTTCTATAATAAATTTACTCAGTTGCTTTCATACTGTCCTCGAGTCACAACCTTCTCTCGGCCCGCCACATTGGTGACCCCGGAAGTCGACTCGCTCCCACCGCCTTCCACCCCCCCCTCGCCCCTCCATCGTTGGTACTATGGCAGACTCTACGGAAGTTGGCGCTACGCCTGCACCATTGAAACTTTCATCGTTCGCTAGCAGAGAGGCGTTTGCTTGGTTTCAGCGTGCAGAAGTCCAGTTTCCATTCAAGGACGTGACTCGCTCAACCACCAAAGCAGTTTATGTTTTCGTGGCGATACCCAAGGACACCTTTCCGGAAATATCGGACTGGCTTTGTGAACAAGGAGAAACTCCAATAGCATATGACGCCCTCAAAACATACCTTCTGCAGCAGTACTCGCCATCGCCAGCCGCCGGTATAGCAAGGCTTTTTCAGCTCTCGCAACAACCGTTGGGGGACCAAAGGGCTTCGCTTGCCCTCAGGGAGATGACCAGTATCGCTCGCCTGCAACCTGCCGCAGAGGGCTCTCCTCATGAGGTGAACCTACTTCGTGCCCTTTGGATACGCCGTTTACCCGGACCTATACGTGCTGCCATACCCGATGACGATAGTTTACCCATAAAGGACTTGATGACCAAAGCCGACGCCCTTATGGACAGCCACTTCCAGACCTCCATCAACTCCTCCACCTCTGACGAAGAGGATGCCTATACAACGTCAACAGAAGTTAATGTGAATGCCGGAGGACATACACGCCTACCCCGTGACGTGCTGAAGAGGCGACAAAGCCATCCACCACCCACCAATCGCTCATGCCCCAACCAACGACTTCTACAGCCACTTACTACCTCCCATTCGCCGCAGTTTTGCTACTACCACTTCAGATTCGGGGTATCCGTGAAGAAATGTGCCAAGGATTGACTGTGGCCATAAAACGTGTAAGTAGGACATCGCCCGTGGCGGTGGCCTCCCGTGTTTCTAATCTTTTCTTTTTACATGATGCAGGAATGGGCGTGCGATTTTTGGGAGACACTGGTGCTTGTCGTACTCTTTTGCCAAGGGAACTTTTCAGGACACGACGTAGTCTATCTACGTTTGCCGACGTCTGCTTGGTAGCTGCTAACAGATCTATGATACCCACCAACGGTTACGAGAACCTCACATTATCATTCGGAAACGGTAAATTTAATTGGAAGTTTCTTGTTGCTGACATCACATTGACAATCCTCGGTGCGGATTTCCACTCTCATTTCCACCTTCTGGTCGATGTCACCCACCGACGATTGGTCAACGCAGACTCGTACTTGACAACACCTCTTCAACCCGCCCCCTCTAACCTCGCTCTCCACATCAGCGCACCCACGGATGACTACGCCCACCTCCTAACGTCGTCCCCGGAAATTTTCTGTCCAGAACTTCGCCAAACGCCCACTGTTCCTGCCAAGCATGGTATTTATCACCATATCAAGACGACGGAACCCCTAGTCTTCGCAAAATTCAGATGTCTGTCACGACAACGATTGGCAACCGCCAAACAGACGTTCGCCGAAATGGAGAAAATGGGCCTTTTCCAAGAGGCCTCTAGCCCATGGTCGTCACCCGTAGACATCGTTCTGGAGAAAGACGGCTCCCTCCATCCGTGTGGGGATTACAGGCACCTGAACATGCAAACAGAACCGGATCACTACCCCCTCCCAAACACTGCCGACGTGACCTCCTACCTGCACAAAGCGAAGGTTTTCTCTACGCTCGACCTCTTGAAGGGGTATTATCAGGTGCCTATGAACACAGAAGACATCCGCAAGACCGCCATCACCTCACCGTTTGGTACATACACCTTCAATTACTTCTGTTTTGGCCTTCGTAATGCTGGGGCCACGTTTCAACGTTTCATGGATGGCATCTTAGGGGACCTCCCTTTTTGTGTATGTTATGAGGACTACATATATGTGTTCTCATCAAAAGAGGAACACCTCCGTCACCTGTGCATTGTGCTCAACCGCCTGCAACAAAACGGCTTTGTAGTCCGGTACGACAAGTGTACCTTTGCCGCCAACGAAGTATTGTTCTTAGGGCACCGCATCACTCCTGAAGGAGTCCATCCCCTCCCTGAGAAGGTAGCAACCGTTCAGGACTTCCCCGAGCCCTTGACCGTCAAAGCTCTACAGGAATTCTTTTGCATGATCAACTATTATCACCGTATTTTGTCAGCCATTGCCGCCACTCTTGCTCCCCTCTACGCCTCCCACAAGGGCAAGCCAAAGGACCTGAAGTGGGGTCCCCTTCAAGAAGTGGCCTACTGCAATGCAAAGAAGGCCCTATCAACTGCTGCAGCTCTCACTTTTCTTATCCCACATGCCCCTCTCCTTCTCTCCACCGATGCCAGCGACGTCGCTATTGGTGCAGTACTCGAACAGGTGGTCAACGGCTCGCCCCGCCCATTGCCCTTCTTCAGCAGAAAACTGTCCAAGGCAGAATTGGGTTATTCTACCTTCGATCGCGAATTGCTGGCGGTGCACTTGGCTGTCCATCACTTTCGCCATTTCTTAGAAAGTAAGCCCATAGTCATTCGCACTGACCATATGCCTCTGGTGCATGCCTTCACTCCACAGTCTGACACCTGGTCCGCCCAGCAATGCCGACATCTCTCTGCCGTGGCTGAATGCAATTACACCCTTCAATACATCCTTGGGAAAATGGATCCCGTTGTCGATGCCCTGTCAACTGGGATTGGATTAAAACGCCTTGGCTGAAGCCCAACGACAGTATCCAGAGTATCGAGCATGTAGGACAGCCTGCACGTCCCTCCGTTGGGAAGACTTTCCCCTCGAAGACTCCAACACCACCCTCTTCTGTGATGTCATTACTGGTAGACCGCGACCTTGGATTCCTGCTCCCATGCGCCGGTAGGTGTTTGATTTCATTCACGGCCTTTCACATCCCTCGTGATGTTCTACTGCACAGCTGTTGAAGGCGAAGTTCATTTGACACGGCATTTCTATGGATGCTAAGGATTGGGTCCGCGCCTGTACTTCTTGCCAAACTTCCAAAGTACATCGACACACGGATTCAGGAGTGGGCACCTTTCCTCAAACTCAGCATTGTTTCGCATACATTCACGTCAATGTTGTTGACCCCTTACCCACATCACAAAGACATCGTTACCTGCTTACCATCATCGACCGCTCCACTCGTTGGCCTGAAGCCATTCCCACGTGAACTGCAACGTCCGCCTTATATACACCTGCCTTACTCTCTGGATGGATTGCAAGATTTGGTATCCCTGAGCATAATACTTCTGACAAAGGGTACCACTTTCTCCTCTCAATTGTGGACATCATTAGCTAGTCTCCTGGGCATCACCCTACATCAGACAACGGCCTACAACCCTGCTGCCAATGGAATGGTTGAACCTTTTCATTGCACCCTCAAAGCAGTTATGATGTCCCGTTGCTAGGATTCCAACTGGCTTACTCAGCTTTCCTGAGTCCTCCTGGGACTAACGACCACTCCTAAAGACACCCTCGATGTCTCGGCAGCTGAAATGGTGTATGGCGGCCTGTTGGTATATATATATATATATATATACAGTATATATATATATATATGTATATATATATATATATATACATATATATATATATATACCTACATAATATGTATATATATATATATATATGTGTGTATATATATATATAATGTTTATATATATATATATATATATGTGTGTGTGTGTGTGTTTGTATATATATATACACACACGCACATATATATATATATATATATATGTATGTATATATAAATATATGTATATATACATACATACATATATATATATATATATATATAATATATATATATATATATATATACCATCTCTTCCTTAGCCCAGTGATACAAAGGGCCTCGGTTAAATTTCGGCGGTCATCTCTATCATGAACTTTTCATTCAATACTCCTCCAATCATCTTCTGCTTCATGCTTCATTGGTTTCAGCCATGTAGGCCTGGATGTTCCAACTCTTATATTACCTATACTTGCGTCACAATCCTAAGTTTCGTGACCACTGAGAAGGGAGGTTCTTAGCTCTTTGCATTTGACTTATTGGAGGGATATACGGGGAATTTAGCCCCATGCCCTTGTCAAAAGTGTGGGCATAACTTTTGAAAGCCCTGAATAAAAAATTGCTGCCATCGCCAGTTCAAAAAATTTCCTTTTCCCGGTTTGTCTTAGAGGGCTGTACAATATATGTTTTATAGGAGTTTTTGGCATAAGGGATTCCTTTCTGGTGTTATTTTATTGATTTGACTTCTTTTTCATATTCAAATTCACATCGCACAGAGTTTTCTTTTGTTTCAGGTCATTGTGCGTGGTCCTCCTTCCTTACTTCCATACTATTAAAAGAGGATGAAGATTGAATTAACGTAATTCTCAAGACATTTCAAATAGATATTGTCAGCAAGATATCATATGAATGTGTACTGAAATATGGAAAAACTTGTAAGTCCTCAAATACCATCAGCCAAGGAAAGTGGGAGTCTCTAGACTCAAAGTCTAAAAGATGGTCAGGACTTGATAGATATGGTGATGTTTACGGCACCACTTCATGGCAAGATGGGCCTGCAAATTATTACATGCACCAAGAATGCTACATATTAATTTCCTCTTCAGACAGGGTTGAAAAGTCTTGACGATGCAAACTGAACGAAAGTGATATTGATATTATTCCAGCTCTGTGTGATGATGAGGCAGAGGGACTATTGCCTGCTAAGCACCTGCATTCTTCTGTGGGTGGATCTCTCATCAAGAAAGCAAAATGTGTATGGTGTCTGGAGGATGAGGACACGAAGCATCCAAGTAGAGCAAAGGGCACGATGTTCAGAATCAACACACACTTGGCATGGCTCTCCTTCAAACGCCACACAGTTTTAATAGAAGATGAAGAGTTGCAGGATCTTCTCTAACAATTTGTCGAGTCCACATCAGCGGTGTCGGATCCTTTTGCAACAGATATTATGTATCACCATAACTGCTGGAGAAAGTATGTAAGCCACCTGAAGTTTGAACAAATCGAAGTAATGCATCTTCAGAATGTGTCTGTGTCAGAGGTGAACAATTTGTTCTTTAGATATGTGGATACCGTCACCTTTGCTGAGCGTGAGATCCATTCATTAGAGTCTCTCTTAGCAGATTACAAGTCATCCCACATCAAACGTCTGCTCCTAAATAAGTATCAGGACAAAATTGGTTTCGAAGAACGAAATGTAAGAACATAAGTCCATGGGTGTATGACACTGCGGGAGCAGGTGACTATATTGAGGCTGCTATGTTGTCCTTTGGCATCACTGATGAGCAGCTCATTCAAAACCTAGTACCACGCCTGTCCAAAAAGATCAAGGACACATCTACTGTCCCATGGCCACCTCGCACTGACCATCTGGTAGAAGCTTAAAAGGTATATGAGCAACTACTGCAATTGTTGACTTTGTTGAAACAACCTACAAATAAAACTGTTTATCTCAGTTCTTCCACACTCAGCCTGAAATCCATAATCACCTACCGCGTCAATGGACAGCGTACCTCAACTGCAGTTAATCTTGGTCTCACTGTTCAAGAGTAGTGTCTTCATCAGCTACTCAGATGCACTTCTAATCTATGACCATTAAGCACTTAAGGATGTTGACGTGTCAGGCACCTGCCTAACAGAAATTGCAGATAGCAAGCTGGCTATTGTCATTGTTGACAACGATGACTTTAAGTTGGATACTATGACAGGCAGTGCAGCAGGCACTCGCAGAACTAATGTCATGTTCGTGCAGCCAAAAAGCTACGAAAGGAACAAGATGAAGTGCCATTTTCCATGCTTGCTAAGAAACAGATCTCCGAACAGCTGACAAGAGACTGTGGAGAGATCACACATGTTCAACAATACAGATGCCCCCCTGGCAGTACCATTAAGCCACCAATTCGTGCCTGTGAACAGATTTTTGCATCAGCAGGTGCGCCTATGAAAGTGGCCCAGATGGAAAGGTCGTGTCTGGCGGCCCTGGTGGACCTTGCAGAAGCATCAGGCATGCTCCCACTTGAGTCAGCCCTTGAGGGGAGAGTGACTGAGGAATGCTTGTCTCTGTACAATTCAGACGGGTCAATGCACAAAACAATGAAGAGCAAGCTCTTCGATCAGTTTAATCTGGACCCAGTTGTTCAAGAACGGGAAAACTACATCAGCATTGTCGACATGGGTATGATCTAGCATCTAGCTACTCCCACACTTGAGGACCGTGATGCAAAGACGCGGGATGGCTGAAAGTACTGTTGGAAGGATTATCTAGAAAAGATCGGCAAGATAATTTTTTCACGCCATGCCAATGCAAGCCCTTACATCATTCTTATCAATGAGAAGTATGAACTTGCTTTCAGCATCAAGGATGATAAGCACGATCGAAAGGCCTCAAAACATGCACATATTCCAAACGTTTTTCCAAAGCCCACAGACACATTCCTGGGAGCTGCTTAATTTGACCAACTGGTCAGGGAACAAGATCAGACTGCAAAAGTTCCTCAGGGAACAGCTGAAAGCACAGGCTTCTATGATGTTGTTTGGAATAATCTACTATCAGGGAGAAAGAGCAAACAATGTGAGCACTGGTGTGGCAAACACAGACTTTATTTTCAGACATCCACAGGCTGACACAATGAGGTTCTCTTTCTATGACAAGCTCAGGACGGGGAACTTTAATAGGACAGTTGTACTTGACAGTGAAGATACATATGTGTATGTTCTAGCAGCATACTTCTCACAGCAACTCCCTGGTGATCTACTTATCAAACATAAGCATGTCTTTATCAATTGCCGTGACATGCTACGCGAAGAAGTCTCACAGATCATCACCCCACTCCATGTGATCACTGGCAGTGATCTTACGTCAAGGTTCTATGGCCATTGAAAGAAGGTGATGGAGATGGCGATCTCTGATCCCGAGGCGAGAAAGCTCCTGGGGCAAATTGGTAAAAGCATCGACTTGGAGGATAGTATTAGAGCTCATATAAAGACGTTTGTACTGTCCTGTATCTATGGTGAAAGTGCAGATGCTACTTGCGGGAAAGCAAGGGCATGCAGGTGGCAAAAAATGAAGAAAAAGAGTACGATCCGCCTCCCACCTGATGACGACTCCTTGAATCCTGATGTTGAAAAGACAAACTATATCACATATTGCCAGCTATACTACAGCTTGTTTGACCATCCATCCCCTATTGATTGTGGCTGAGAACTTGTGAATGGAAAATGCCGAAGAGTGCAATAAACACACCCCCCCTTGCCCCAACAGGTCATGTTTCCTGACTCCTTAGAGGAAAGTGAATCTGACAGTAAGATAAGTGAGCCTGGGGATTCAACAGATTCAGAAGTAAAAAAGTCCCATAATTGACGTAAAACCATTAATTCAGTGGTATACATTTGCTAATGAACATCAATTTATTGTTTGACATTTCCTTTGGTTTCAACGTGTTTCAACCATTAACCTTAGCTTTGCTGTAAATTGATTTTTGTGTCTTCACTTTTACTTCTATCATTAATAAAATAATTCATCACAAAATAAGAAAAAATAAAAAAAAATAAAACTTTCATTACAACTTACCATAAAAGGTCTGTAATGACCTAGAAAATTTTAACATTTGATGCTCAAAATCAGCGGGCATAGTGAATTTGAATATGTAAAACAGGTCAAATCAATAAGATATCATCAGAAATGAATTTCCCATGCCAAAAAAAAAACCTATAAAACGTAATTTGTACAGCACTCTAAGCCAAACCACGGAAAAGTAAATTTTTTGAACTGGTAACGGCAGCCATTTTTAAATTCAGGGCTCTCAAAAGTTAAGCCCATACTTATGACAGGG
>NC_090733.1:44265020-44275020 GCF_036898095.1 Palaemon carinicauda
AATAACCTTTCAGCAAATCAAATTTACTAATCTATTTGACCTTACCCATACGATCAATACAATCCTCAATTAGAGTTAATGGATACAATCATACTTAGATAATTCATTCAATTTACGGTAATCAAAGCATAACCTGAAATCCGCATCGGGTTTCTTTACCAATACATCAGGTGAGGACCAATGACTTTGACTACGTTCAATTAGGTCATGTTTTACCATATAATCAACTTCCTTCGCTACAACCTAATTTTTTAAGGGATTCAACCTGTAAGATCGTTTCACAGGAGTGGCGCTACCTACGTCCGCGTCATGTTTAAGGACAGAAGCCCTTCCCGGTACATCAGAAAAAAATTCCTTAAAATTAAATACCAATTCATTTAAAGACCTTTGTTCTTCATTACTTAAATGAGAAACCATTCGGGAAAAATTTTTCAAAGAACTATTATCCGAACGCCATTCACTTCCATTAAAACAATTATCATCAATACTTTCACCCTCTGAAAAAGAAAAATAGTTATCATTTCGGAAAGTACAGCACTCCCTAAGGTTGCCACGGGAATGACTTTCTCCCGTTCCATATACGCCTTCAACATATTTACGTGACAAAGCTGAAAAGGTTTCCTTTTCTCGGGAGTCTCTACTAAATAATTAACTTTACTAATCTTTTTCAAAATTTTCCAAGGACCTGAAAAAAAAGTTTTCAGTGGATTTCCTGGAATGAGTAACAAAACCAAAACTTTGTCGCCTACCGCAAAGGCACGTGCTTTAGACCTGTCAAAAAAGTACTTCATTCCTTTTTGGCTACACAATAAATTTTCACCAGCAAATTTCCAAGCCTTGATTAACTTATCGCCTAGATTAGACACATAATTTAATAAATTGATCTCAGGGACATCTCCCTTCCAGGACTCTCGAACAATATCGAGAGGAACTCGAACAAAATGGCCAAACACAAGGCTGAAAGGCAAAAAACATTCATACTTACTTGGGACAGAAGGAAAAGCGAACAACAAATAAGGTAATTCCCTATCCCATTCAGAACCATTTATCAAACAATACTTCTTTACCATAGATTTCAGGGTTTGATGAAATCTCTTCAGAGCTCTCTGATTTTCTGGATGATATGGAAAAGAGGTCCCATGTTTTATATTCAACTCTGACATTTTATCTCTAAAATGCCTGCTAACAAAATTAGAACCACAATCCGATTGAATTATTTTAGGCATCCCAAACCTGGTGAAGAAGTCAATGATAACATCTATAATTTTAACACTTTTTATAGTACGCAGTGGTATTGCCTCGGGATATCGAGGCATTCTATCCATGATAGTCAAAATATATTCATTTCCACTACGAGTCCTTGGTAATGGTCCAATAACATCAATAATGACCTCCTTGAAAGGTTCGGAAACCACTGGAATAGGACATAGATGCGCTTTTGGAATAAGCTGATTGGGTTTACTGACCTTCTGACAGACATCACAGCTATTGACAAATTTCTTTACGTTCACCTTCAACTTCTGTCAATAATAATTCAATAGCAACTTGCCAGAAGTTTTATGAATGCCAAAATGTTTGGCCAAACCACTTTCATGCGCCAATGATATCAACTCTTTCCTGTAAACAAATGGAACCATTAACTGTTTCAAAATTTCATAATCAGTATTATCAGCCACCATAGGCGTACTCAACCTATATAAGATATTACTAATTATCTTAAATTTGGGACAAGTTATGTCAAACATCACCTGACTCAAAAGGGAGATCCCAAAAAGCCTTTTTCTGAGCTTTGATAAGCTCTTCAGTAGTCCAATTCAGTTTGTCCTTAAAAATCCCAAGATCTACAACTACGCTATCACTGCGTTCTAAACTACTTAAATCTAAATCAATTGTTGACTCTGCAGCGTCAACAATTCTAGCACTATAACAAGTAACTGCTGCTACCTCACTATCAGGATTTATCAATATGGGATAGGTATTTTTCTTAAGAGCAACATCATTCCCTAACACAAAATCAATATCTTAAACCGAAATTTATCAACGATGGCCAATTTCAAATTCCCTGCAAAGGAAGGGCAAATCAAATTAAAATTTTCAATAGCAGAAGACTTTACCGTATCAGGAAAACCAGACAATACCATGATTTCCTCACTTTCAGGAACAAAATTACACGGTAATGCTTCCCTAAGGATCAAAGTCTGAGCTGCTCCAGTATCAAGCAAAATACGTACTCATCTTTTCTTGGACGAATTTGCGGAAGAGACACTACCGAAGGACAAATACCTATCAAAACAGCCATGTAGTCATTGGTCAGTGGACCTTGTTGGAATAGGTTCTCTCTCTCTCTCTCTCTTCCACACCCATCACTGGCCTACCATTAGCATTTTGAATACAGTAGTTTATTAATGATTTTACTTATTTTTTCATATGTGCATTGAAGTGGTTAGCCAGCACTAAAGATGAGTTCCTTCTATGTAGAGTTAACATTTGCTTGTAAAATATATGAGACTTTCGTCATTAATTTCATTGCATACTTTATTCACGTCGGTATATGTAAATTTACGTTATTCTTATTACTGAGCTTTTTATTTCACATATTTTTATTACGAATTCTTACATAACTGGTTGAAAATGTTATGTGATTCTTGCGAGATGTGAAGCAGGTCTTGTGTATTGTTGCTGTTAGACCCCCCTCCTGTTTCCCAGGTCTTTTAGAATCTCCTGGAAGTAGCTAAACTTTATATAAAGGTAACTTTAGAGTTGAATTAAATAGATAGATAATTCCAGCCTAGAGTCATAGCCATCTCCCATTTTCTGTCATATGCAGCTCAGTGTAGTGTTTTAAAAGTATTCAGTGAAATTTCTAAATTTAGTTATGAAGTGTATTCGTTAACATACTCAGTATTTATAAAAATTCTTTTACAACTTTTGTAACCTGGCCTGTAGTAAGGTGAAAGGTATCAGTACTCTGATCTGGTTAAATATTACATTCAGATTTAATTTTAAGTGATTGTATAATTTCATGATTCTTATTTCTTTTTTCTTAATCTATGATTTTATTCAATTTCAATTTTAAGTGAAACAAGTGATTGTATAGTTTTCATTAGGTATTATTTCTTTTGTCTTAGTCTAAGGTGTATTCAGATTTTTTTATTTTAAGTCAAGTTAACCTATAATTTTTAGATCCAAACATTTCTTTTTTAATCTAAATTTTTTTAAGAATTAATAATTTTATTGATTTATTTGTTTCATATGAATTATTTTCAAAGTGTTGTATTTTATATAGAAAATATTCACTTTGTAAAAAGAGTATGATTCCAATCATCAGTATTTAAATTAGTATTCGTTCGTATCCAGTTATAGAATAGTAGTAAGAGTTTATTTGAATAAATCTTAAGAATAATTACCCCCTTTACTTTTGAGTGTATTTAAGATACCTTTAGATGTTTAGTGTTTTATATATTGCTGGGTGGGGATTCTGTAACTGTCTCAAAAGTCGAGTACTGATATTTCCAAGTGTAACAGATTTAATGTAAAAACAAAGAGGTGAGTGTGGAACTCAAGATGTTGTATAGCTTACCAGGCATAATTTATATATAAATATGTTTGGTTCCCAAACTAGGGACTGTCTATAATATATTTATGGTGACCAGACCCGGGGGCCATCATTGTATAATCATATACTGTATATATATATATATATATATATGCATATATATATTATATATATATATATATATATATATGTATATATATGTGTGTGCGTGTGTGTGTGTGTGCGTGCATGTACACACACACACACACACACATATATATATATATATATATATTTATACATACATATATATATATATATATATATATGTATGTACGTATGTATATAACTAGTAAGATTTTCGCTTCTGGCAAGCTAAAGTTTAAGGATGAAGAGGACAGCAAGAAGACTTCGGATCATCTTACATATTTATTCTACACCAACGTTTCGGGAATCCATTCCCATCATCAGGGCTACATAAAACATAAAAAGTTATATTTACATTTGAAATTAATGATACATTTTTTCTTAAAATGGCTTTGGTATAAAATTTTCTTAAAAAACGGTTAAAAGAATAAAAATTCAGAAACCTAGTCGATATATAAAATCATGTGGCTAACTGAGGTCCTTTGCAATTATGATAATAAAAACACTTGTGATCAGGATAGAATGTTAAAAAAAAAAAAAAAAAGATACATATATGTAAATGAGTGGTCGAACTTATTGTCAAGTGGTGTGGCTGAAAACTATAAGAATATTTGAGAAAATTCTTGGAGAAAATGCTTTAACTATGAAAAAAAAAAATAGTTCAACAAGGGATGATAGGTAATGGCAGTTAGGCATTACGTGATGGTGTGGAGGGGGTTTGATTATTTAAGGAAGGAGTCAGTATTATATATATATATATATATATATATATATATATATATAAAGAGATTCCAAGAGAAGGAGCGAAAGGCAATCGAATGTTTGGGAAAGAATTTCGAAATGGTTGTATTGGATATGAGTTTTACATGAGTTTGAGTGATTTCTTATTGAGGAAAATTCTTGGGATTTTAATATGGAAGCAGTGCGATGACTGACACCCTTATGGGAATCGATGCGGACCTTCACTAATCATTGGGTAGACCCAATATAGTTTCCAATATTACAAGTACTGTATACTTGTAAACAACGAAGGACCGCATCAACGCCGGGAGGGTGTCTTTGAACCTAAAATGTTTGCCAGTATTTAAAGTTTTTTTTTATATAAACTTAAAATTGACATATGGATACAGATTACTAAGGGCTATGGTGAGCTCGTATCTGAAAAGAGCATTTTTTTATGTATGGCAATGATACATATACTAGTTTTTGGGGAACTTCAGTACATTTATATTTAGGCTGAAAAATATCATTAAGAAATTTATTAACAATATTGTCATAGAGGTGTGAAGGATAACAATTGTATGTAAAATAGGTTTTTAAAAATGAAATTTCTTCATGAAATTTATGCCAGTTCGAACATAAGGAATATAGTCTAAATAAAAGGATTTGAATAGAGTTAATCTTGAATGATTTCGAACAACTGCTAAAAAAAATAATACCCAAACCAGTGTATGTCTCTTTCCTTAAAATATATATATATATATATATATATATATGTATGTATATATATATATATATATATATGTATATATATATATATATATATATGTGTGTGTGTGTGTGTGTGTGTGTGTGTAATCCCATAAAGATTCAATTGAACATCCTTATTGGTATAGGAACTAATGATCACGCAGTCGAAAATATGAGCTGAAATATTGTAGGAACAATTTACTCCACAACAAAAATAACTATTCAACATATACCGAAGTATATGTTTGTTACGCGTGTTTATATTGCATATATCAATATAATAATTTGTATTGACGAAGTAAATATCGATCTCATAAATCCCTGAAAATGTCATTGATATACGTGAAGTATTCTACAATAATTCACAGCGCCGCGGGAAGTTAGCCTCCGCAGATATTGAAAAATGGCGACTGGGATTTTTCAATGGCAAATATCAACACAAAACCCACCAAAGCCTGTGAAAATTATTACGATATCTGTAAAACTCTATGAGTAGATTTTGGCTCCTCACTTGCGAACAAAAGGGACAGCCAGAACATGCTTGTATCAGGTATGAATATGAAAGTTGTCAGAAACAAAGCATATATATATATATATATATATATATATATATATATATATATATATATATATATATATATATATATATATATATACACACACATATATATATATATATATATATGTATATATATATATATATATATATACATATATATATATATATATATACGTATATATATATATATATATAGTGTGTGTAAATAATCCCTTAAAATTTCAATAGGGTATATTCATTGATATAGGAGTTATTAACTCCACCGCATAAAATACTAGGTGGCAACCCCCCACCCACAATCTGAAATCTCTGGTTAGGCAATGACTGCGCTACGGGTTGGTTAAGATATCTTCAAAAAAGTCTGCCATTTCATTCAAGGGTACT
Organism: Palaemon carinicauda; assembly: GCF_036898095.1. Classification (NCBI taxonomy): domain Eukaryota; kingdom Metazoa; phylum Arthropoda; class Malacostraca; order Decapoda; family Palaemonidae; genus Palaemon; species Palaemon carinicauda. The sequence continues at coordinate 44,271,116 of NC_090733.1, forward strand.
TAATAATAATAATAATAATAATAATAATAATAATAATAATAATCATCATCATCATCATCAACCAAAATTAATAATTTTAACTACAGACATGTGATAATAAAATAGATCCTTCCACTTAATTTAGTATAAAATGTCATTTACTTATTCATGATAAAGATCAAATGCGATAAATTCAATTTGGATAATAATTAAGTTTCAAAGTTGTGTGGCGAGAGATCCAAATTAAATCAAGGCTCGATGGATCTTGATAGATACAGGAGGGAGATTATTTCCCTCTCCACTCATATCAGATCAAATTCATCCACTACTTGTGTCATGGAATATTATCGGATTTCTGTTTCGATTCTTTCATAACATACTGTTTACATGATGATTGGCTAACTTTTGTAATTATATACTGCATACATTACCCTCTCTCTCTCTCTCTCTCTCTCTCTCTCTCTCTCTCTCTCTCTCGCGTAGAAGATTTTATACAAGAAAATAGACAAAGAAAGTTTAATAGGATATAGGGAAGAGATAGTAAATATCGTAGAAGATAGATACGTAACAAGGATGATATAATTTTAGGAGGTAACAGAAGAGTCAGTAAAAACGAAGCTGCAAACGAAGTGCAGACGGAGAAAAGAAAAGACGAAGACAGAACCTGATTTGATAAAGGATGACATCTGAGGGGAAATAAAGAAGAGAAAAAAACTTCAAAGACATTAAACCGCATCTGACAGGGGAAAAAAAGGAAAGAGCGTAATAACTGTATCAACAGCTTAAAGGAAAACCCAGATTACAGTAAACAAAGCAATGCTGGAAAATGAATAATAAAACAGACGTCTGAGGAAGAAAATAAAGATAAGAACTAAATAATAAAAAAAAAAATATCAATGAACTGAAAAGAAAAAGAAAAATATATATATGTAAAAGTAATATAATTCATTGAAGTAACCGTCGAAAATATCAAAATAAGGAAATTAACATATAGATACATTTTGTTTGGAATTATTTGTAATATGCAAGAACATAAAATTAACGAAGTATGGAGCAATGAATTTAGATTGAAATGCATGGAGAAACTAAGAAATAAAACTCATAAAAACATAAGAAAAAAAAAGAGCATATGGATATGAGAGCTTCATTATTATTATTATTATTATTATTATTATTATTATTATTATTATTATTATTATTATTATTATTATTATTATTATTATTATTATCAGATAGGCTACAACACTAGTGGAAAAAGCAAGATACTTTAAACCCAAGGGTTTCAATTGCGAAAATTACCCCAGTTAAGAAAAGAAACAAGAAAAAAAATAAACTAAAAGCGAAGCAATAATCATTCTGAATAGAATATCTTAAGAACAGTCACATAATTAAGACAGATCTTTCATATATAGGCTGTACAAACTTCCAAATATAAACTAGAGGCAGAGAAATAAGATAGAATAGCATGCTAGAGTGTATTCTCAAGCATGAGAACTCTACCGCAAGACATTGGAAGACCATGGTACAGAGGCTATGGCACTACCTAAGACAAGAGAACAATGGTTTTATTTTGGAGATTCTACCTAAAAGAGCTGCTTACCAGAGCTAAAGTGTCTCTTCTACCATTTCTAAGAGGAAAGAGGCCACTAAACAATTATAGTACAGTAAAAAACTCTTGAACCATGGCAATCTCAGTGTTGCCAGGCGTATGATGACAGAAAAGAATGTGAAAAGAATCGGGCAGACTATATGGTGGATGTGTAGGCAAAGCAAAAATCAGCAGCAGCCATAGAGAGGGATCAAATGCAATGTCGCCTGGACAGAAAAAAAAACACTCACTAGCCCTCTAGCGACAGTATCTCATCAAGTGTCAGGTGCTCTGGCCAATCTGCTACCTAACTTGAAAACAAAAATAAAAAACAGCACCAAAGGAGAAATCCAAAATAAGTAAGGAAAAGTAAAGAAAATTCTAAGGAAAATTAAAAAGGAAAAGGCTGCAGGATCCGATGGAATAATGCTGGATTATATAAAGCTTTAATAAAAGAAAGAATATGTTTAGAGAAAAAAAATATCAAATGCTTACAAATGAGATGAACAGGAAGGAAAAATTCCGAGAAGTGAAAAAATATAAAAACGATAATTAATAAATAATGTAATGAGTCTCACAGTTAAAGACCTAAGGCCAAAACCCCTTACAAATATGTGATATAAAATATTAATGGCCGAAATGAAAGACAAAATGCCAGACCCAAAAGGGACATGAATGAAACATGCCGGGCTAACAACCAGTCCTGCTCCTGCACATGGAGAGCAGTATACATCGCCTTAGAAAAAGAACGTTGATTTGAGTAAGGGATACCCCCTTCTCAAAATCTGTATCAAGTGGAATTTTATGAACGCTAGCATAATTGAGAAAATGGTGGCTAACAACCTCCTTCTGAACTAAAAACATTATTGATAATCGCCCAAACATTAACAGATAGGCAACACTTGTCAGTTGTTGACCTAACTTGGGATGTGGGTTTACCATGCAATCCCGAGACAACGAGACGCCATCTTAATGAGAATGGTTTCCAAAGCTGCATCCCAGCTAGTAAAGAAAATCTGAGTCAAGAAATTAAGGAAGCAAGGCTAGAATATGCAAAACGTTTCACGCAGAATGTGTTTGATCAAAAGTTTCGGAATTCTATAATATGCACTGATGTGAAGTCTTTCTAAACATCGATAACAAGAATTCATGTATGTTGGCAACCTATTAACACCGGATTTGCTCCACAAAACCTGCATAAATTGAAAAGATGTAGAGACTTGACAAAAATTAATGCAATTTGGATTGGCATCAACACAAGAATATCCAGAAAATACTGTCATAAACTGGTCAAGAATGATAGCGACATCAATGACATCGAAAATGCGTGGGCTATAATGGCCAGTAAATGAAAATTATAGGATGAACGAAATCAAAATCAATAATTTATCAAGCCCTTTTGGAATGTAAAAATTTAGGAAGTTTACCTAACTATTGCCAACGACTTGTTAAATATGTTCTAGAGAGTGTAAATACATTTATTCATGTTAATGGGGATGGAGGTAATAATTAATTGCTTTGTCATTTTGTAGCTTTTATTCAGAAAAGAATATTTGAAACAAGAAAAGATATTATAATTGCTGAGGGGTGTTTGGTTATGTGGCTATGGATCATCTATTATTTTCTGTGCTTATGACTTTAACCATGTTATTGATTTTCGCATATGCTAAAAATGACAGTAATGTTATATTTTAATTTTGTCAATTGATGATATTCAACATATTTTTTTTTTTTTTTTTTTTGCTATGGTATCTGTGGTTGAAATTATGACACTAATAAAAGCAGTTCTCCACACATTTTTATTTACTTTGATACTAGTTTTTTATTGTTAGACAATATGGTAAGGTCTTTTATCACCATATCATCAGATTCATTCATGATTATTCCAATTATGTAGATTTTGTTTAGCATAAACATATGTTATTCATAATAATAAATCTGTTTTGTGTTCCTTATTACTGTTTTCACATTAAAAAATAACATATTTTGATATTGCTGCCTAACTTCACTCATCCTGTATCTCCTATGTCCTCACCATCTGGATGTTCTTTCAAGGCGTCACACAGTGGCCATAAAACCCATGTTATTCTACATTTAAATGATTGGAAATATCTAATTAATTAACCATAGAATTTTCAAAAGCTTGTCAAGGCTATAATCGATCATTATTTGGTTATGCGCAGCCCTTAAAATTTCCCGCGTTCGCAATGCAGCCTATAGGCAAATTGAACATCCACGTGAGGTCCAACCAGGAACACCTGATTTCACTGGCAATGGCAGACACATTGGAAACTACGAGCGATACCGAAGAAATAATCTTTGATTTCACCGATAGAGA
>NC_090733.1:44280020-44282520 GCF_036898095.1 Palaemon carinicauda
TATGAAGCTTCATTTGTGGTGGAAATGTGGGAGGTTGGGCTGTGGCACCCTAGCAGTACCAGCTGAACTCGGCTGAGTCCCTGGTTAGGCTGGAGGAACGTAGAGAGTAGAGGTCTCCTTTTTTGTTTGTTTCTTGTTGATGTCGGCTACCCCCGAAAATTGGGGGAAGTGCCTTTGGTATATATATATATATATATATATTATATATATATACACACACACACACACACATATATATATATATATATACATATATATATATATATATATATATAAACAGCTCAAATAAACAGGTAAACATGCCATCCACCATGCATCTCACACGTCAAGTTCATAGTATGACATCACGGCTGGCTGACTAAATTTGACTGCGGCTCGCCAACTTTAAGTACTTGCAGCTAGCGCATGGGGCTGTGGAGACCGCGGGCAATTGGTGCGTCTTGAATTCCACACCAAACCCGACATTTTGACATATGATAAAACCTGATTGTTGGTATTACCACATAATGTGTCTTTTGTGAATGAAGCTTTCTTCAGGAACAAACAAAAATTTATTTGTTGTAAGGACTGATGTCCTATGAATAAACGTAATAATTGTTTTGAGTACCCACTGTACCCGAATACATCGCACGGAAATTTCATGTTGCCATTCATCCTTGTCAAGCCCCCCCCTCCTTTTTTTTTTTTCTAAAAAGTATTCAACTTCAGCAATTCACAGATCATCGTCCACTTCTTTTTGCAAAATTTTTTGGTTATATTATTTTTTTTTTCTTTTTATTTGCAACTGTTGTCTGAAATAACTATACATCCATCAAAATCAGTGAGTTTTAAAAGTTTTGAGTTTACCACAAAGAAATCAAGAATAAATTTCTGGTTTACACAGCGTTGCTACACAGATTCCATAAACTAAGTGGACAGAAGGTTTTCTGGTGAACTCCTCTGAGTTCCAAGTCAGTAAATCGAGTTTCACCCAGGTCAAGAAAGTTGTTACTGCACTTCCCCACCTTACCGGTCATGTACGCTAAAGAATTAAGTTTTCTGGAGGGGAAACACAAGGAATCACCTCTACGGAATTACTATCCAGTCAAACCAGGTCTCACGTGAATGGATATGAAGCTGGGTGTTACGTGCACTCTATTGACGATCTATTGAACTTGGCTGCCTGCCCAATGCTCAACCATTCATAGCTACCTTATAACCTTATAATCTACTTACCCAACTGTTAAATAAGATATTTTGTTCCTGGGGTTAAAAATGGTTTTACTCTTGGTAACATCATCTTTCACTAGTTATTTCTTTTTTATTTAACATATATGTATACTTCAGAGGCTAAGTAAGCAAATGGGACACCCTTCCACACTCATGAAAAAAGTTCTCATAGGGCTACATGTATAGTTACCCCAAATTGATAATCAGTGCTATGCTGTTTAAAGAAAGGATATGGTTAGGAGGTATGACTGCACTGTGACAAAAGTTCTACTACCAGTTAGATTGATATTGTTTTCATTAACCGTGATGCTAAAATGCTTTTTTTTAAAATGGTAAATATATTGCCCCTAGAACGCTTGCTTGTCAGCATAGTGGGGACCCAAGTGTCATTATGTGCTGAACTAAACAAGAGATCCATACTGTTAGAGACTGGCGTCTATCATTTATAACATTTGTTCAGCATTTTAGGTCTTGAACACTTATATGCTTATTCGCTTCAAGAATATTCATAATTTCTGGAGCTGTAAACACGATCAGAAAAATATAAGGGTAGAAAATTCAAAATAAGCTTCTAGAAATTGAAACTATCATGACCTTCAATCTATTATCTTGAGACCATACAGACTTCTTTAATAACTAATTTTCATATTATATACACTTTTCCTACTTTGATATATGACCTAAGATCTAAAAATTCTACGAGAATGACCACTGAGTGATCCTACATAACTTTTGTAAAAATGGTTTTGATAGGACAAACATGAAAAGAGATAATCAAAACTATCTGTCAAACTTTAAAAATCCCAAGACAAAAAGAAAAACAGCAACAATTCTAACTGCTCAATTCTAACTAGCGCTAAGAGAGTGATATAAAATTAATGAGTGAATTAGATTCGATAATTGAATTTAGGTTTTAAGCTATGCAATCTGGCAACAAAGACCATTAAGCATTTTGAAGGGAAGAATAGTGAGCCAGAGGAGAGGCAGGAGTGAAGAAAACATGTGAACAAGGGGATCATAATAGAAAAATTGTCATTGCAGCTTTGGGCAGAACGAACACAGCAAAGATAGTTCAGATAGTTCAAACACTGCACCATGTAAGATGGAATATTGTCATTTTTCTCCTAATGGGGCATAAAGATATAAATGCTGTGTTGAATAATCCACTGTCGAAAGGAAACATGAACTCAATTGGCTGATGTGTATGACAGTATGCAAAGTAATGAGAAACTTGATCGTCTTCATGTAGACTCGAACAGTATCTTTTTCTCTCTTTTTTTTATAAAGACTG
>NC_090733.1:44287520-44295020 GCF_036898095.1 Palaemon carinicauda
CTGGGAAAAAAAATTAAGTCTGAACAAAACTTAGAATAAGACAAAAAATCATACAATCTGAAATTTGATAAGAACTCGACTTGAACTATTATATCCGTATAAACCTTATTCCAAGGAAACATAATGAATGGAAAATTATACAAAAGCTCGAAATAAATCTGAATAACAAAATGTTCAAGTTTGACACTTATTGAATAATATATAACCTGATCACGTAACCTAATCTATATTCCCTACAAGGCTGTTTACAAAAAAGGTATATATTGCCAACACTCACCCTAATACAATGATTTCACAATAACTTTTTAGTTTTGCGTATATTTTCGCCATGCGTTTAGTTTTAGTGCACAGAGTTACTTAGCAGAGGACACAATAACGTAATGAACACTTTCAATAATACACTGGGTTGCGAGCGTAAGAGGGACCGAGGAAGGAGGCTATCTTCTGGCTGCTGTTCTATCTCATCTCTATCTCTATCTGAGCGGTAACATTGGTGTCCCCTTTTTACATGAAACCTAACTACTATTTCTAAAAGTTTCAATATGATTTCGGAAGTGTGCCTAAGTGTGTCAGAGTTTCCAGGTAGATAAAAATTTCAAGAGCCGAATCAGGGCGTTTCAGGCAACTCTCCGATACATACCAATGCACCTGCGAGACGACTCTCCCACCTGGATCCACTCACACTTTGTCCCCGAAATAAAAAAAAAAAAAGTTAACATCCTCTCATCGGGTCTTCAAGACATTTTTAAGCATATGGTAAAGAATCTTCTAAAGCACATGACATTGAACATTCTTTCACAAAGATAACACAATACTTCATAAAAAAATATAAAACAACATTACCTAAGCCCTTGTTCATATCTTGCACGAATCTTACAACATTCTCAAATATACTACACAAGACTTAGTAGCAGACATACGTGAAATAGAAAGTTAATGCTTGAAAATTACATAAATTCACATATATTAGTTTGAGTAAAGAATGTAATTAAATTCACAACGAAAGTCTTACGTGATTTACATAAAATGCTTATATATACATGAGAGTGGCTCATTTTACTGGCTGGGGATCATCTCTTCAATGCACAAATGAAAACAATACATGAAATATAAATAAAATCAATAATAAACAACGATATTTACTCTTCACTAGACCTGCCCCGTAAGTATATATATATATATATATATATATATGTGTGTGTGTGTGTGTGTGAGTGTGTGTGTGTACGTGCGTGTGTGTGCGTGTGTCTGTGTCTGTGTCTGTGTAGGTTTGCAATAAACAACGGATTCTAATTATTTTAGAAAGATAATCCTAACATGTTAATAGAGTGACTGAATATCTATAATATATATATATATATATATATATATATATATATTTATATAATTCCGACTATACTTTGCAACAGTGGCGTAGCTAGAAATTTGTCGGTGGGTGGGCACCACGGGGTCACAGCCAAATATGGGAGGGCACTAGGCTATCAGAGCGAGCCCATATATGCCAAAAGATTTTGAAACCGAATAAGAAAGGTATTACGGTATATTCCGAGATCAGCGGTTGATAATCAGTCATTATACAGGTATGTTTGATTCTGTTACAGTCAGGTATATTATCATGTGTAATTAAAAGAAATAGTAAAATTACGGATATAAAACTGAAAAACATAAAGTGAGCTATGCAAAACGCATTAATTCATATGCGTATAGAAATAGTGAAATGTAACCATGGAAACACAAGAAGAAAATCACTTTCATAAATATGTTATATAATAGGTACTCTTGATCAAAAAATAAATGGATGTATGAAATTTTATATATATATATATATATATGTGTGTGTGTATATATATATATATATATACATATATATATGTCTGTGTGTATATATATATATATATATATATATATATATATATGTGTGTGTGTGTGTGTGTGTATATATATATATATATATACATATATATGTCTGTATATATATATATATATATATGTGTGTGTGTGTGTGTTTGTGTGTGTGTTTGTGTGTGTATATATATATATATATATACTGTATATATATATACATATATATATATATATATATTGAATACATTTATATGTACATATATATATATATATATGTATATATATATATATATATATACGAAGTATATATATATATATATATGTATATACACTTCATATGTATATATGTATATATATATATATATATATGGAAATTAACAAAATAAAAAAAAATTGGTTGCGATACATTATATTTGATGAAGCAACAGACTACTGCGACATGACTCACTTTTTCAATATTTCCCTATTCCCGTGATTTTCTGTAAACCTATATAAAATTCCTCTGAAACTATTCTTTTAACTTTCATACTTTTAGTTGACAGGACAGTATTCCCCATTGCAATGATGAGAGTAGTCTTAATAAATTTCAGAGCAGAGGAGCTTCTCTCTGCAGAAGCCGACGACATAGGTAACACTACAGAAATGTCTTGTCATATGTATTAAAAATTTCGGCTACTTTAACAATGATGTGGGCCTTCCAGTGTCACATACGCTTTTGTAACGTCTTTCTTTCAAGCGTTTCGCTGAAAAAAAAAAAAAAACTCATGTTGGAGATCAGTGTGAGCATAATAGACCAGAATAAGCCAACATAATTTCTCGAAACATAAGAATTCCGTACTTTGTGAGTTAATTGACCGTAATCTTATTCACTTCTTACAACATATGAGGTACAATAGGGTAGAAAGGTGGATTCGTGCCGAATCTTAAACAATGAAGTCAAAGTGTTTGCTTCCTGACTGTTTTCTAATAGAATGTCCAACAAACCCATGCAATTTTTTTGAAATCCTACGTTTCCTTTATAGTCTACACTCTGAAGTATTAAAACAAAGAGCTGTTGACCTCCTCTCAAACTCATCCCACAAAACATCAAAACAAGATGGACCAGAACGCATCTCTTCAAGGTGAACTGTTACAGATTCAGTTAATTATACAACTTTTGTCAAGTCAATATTAGGTGACTGTAGTAAATCTAATAAAAATTAACATATTTCTAAAAGAGTAAGCACACTGATATTGCCGCAAAACAATTCTTAATCCAATGTGATTAAAATGAAACAAGGGAAAAGGTTATACTGATAATGGTACAATGGATAAATGTAGCGAAAACCGGCATACGCATATCTTGGCACGAATTTCCGGATTGATTTATTAATTTGAATTCATTTTATCATTACAGCAAAAGTGGGGAATCTGGAATATGTGAGAAATCGTCCATGTAATATTCATATGTTAATATGCATGCATAGATAAGATACACTTATACATATACAATATATAAACACATCAGAAACGTGTAACCTTACTAAAGGCTTGGAACATTAGCTAGTTACAACATAAAGAACTATGGAAAAAAAAGGATGGTGGGAATAACAATAGCACTTGGAGACAGAAGAAATAGCAACATGGATACGTGACCAAACTAAATTAAAGGTTATTCGAACGACATATAAGAAAAAGAAATGGACATGGGCAGGACATATAATAAGAATGACTCATAATAGATGGACATTAAGAATAACAGAAAATGTGCTGGTATAAACCGGCATAGGGTGACCATAAACAGATGTGAGTGGAGGAGCATGTCTGAGGCCTTTGTTCTATAGTGGACTAGTGACGAAGGATTATAATAATGTTGCTAAAAGCATATATATATATATATATATATACTGTATGCACATATATATATATATATATATATATAAATATATATATATATATATATATATATATTGTGACGAGCCGAGAGAAGGTTGTGACTCAAAGACAGGATGAAAGCAACTGAATAACTTTATTACAGAACACTCTCCTTTATATACAATATCTCAATGCAACAGGAAATTTCCTGCTCAAACCGACAACGCATCGGTTAACAGTTAACGGTGAGAAAAACATGCATGTTATATCAAGTTCTTATTAGCGCGAGGGGAGAGCGAAGATACAAGCATAATATACACACAAAATTAAATGTCGTTACTATGTAAGAACGTGTGATACACAGTTGGTACATGGCTCCCCCCCCCCCCCTAAAAATGACATACTGTACATGTTAAATAGGGCACCCTGATCTAGAGAGGCGAACTCTAGGAGGGTTATCTGGCAGGAGATAAGCAGGTTTTAGACGATCAATGGAGACCCAGTCTTCTTTGCCACGAATGTTTAGTAGGAATGCTTTCGGACTGCGACGGATCACAAGGAAATGGCCCGTGTAAGGGGGTGTTAGCGGGTGCTTGCTAGTGTTGCTGCGCAGGAAGACGTGCATTGCATATTGTAAGTCTGTCGGTATGTGATGCTTTGCTGGGGGCTTGTAAGTCTGGCGGCATGGAGTAAATTTTCCCACGATGTGACGTATGCACTGGAGATTGTCGGAGGGGGTTGTAGAAGGAAAAAAATCGGAAGGGACGACCAACGGGTTGCCATACACCATTTTAGCTGTCGAGACGTCGAGGGCGTCTTTAGGAGTGGTCCTTAGTCCCAGGAGGACCCAGGGAAGCGGAATAAACCAGTTGGAATGCTTGCAGCGGGGCATCAAAGGTGCTTTGAGGATGCGATGAAAACGTTCAACCATTCCATTGGCAGCGGGGTTGTAGGCAGTTGTCAGATGTAGGGTGATGCCCAGGAGATTCGCTAATGATGTCCACAATTGAGAGGTGAAAGTGGTACCCCTGTCAGAACTAATATGCTCAGGGATACCAAATCTTGCAATCCATCCTGAGAGTAAGACAAATGTACATGAGGTGGGCGTTGCAGTTTCCATGGGAATGGCTTCAGGCCAACGAGTGGAGCGGTCGATGACAGTAAACAGGTAACAATGTCCTTGTGATGTGGGTAGGGGGCCTACAACGTCGACGTAAATGTGTGCGAAACGACGCTGAGGTTGAGGAAAGGGACGTATTGAAGGGTGCAATTGTATTCAGCCACGGCGGAAAGATGTCGGCGTTGATGGGCGGACCAGGTGTCAGACTGTTGAGTCAAGGCGTGCACCAGAGGCAAGTGGTCTGTGCAAATGACGAAGGGCGTACATTCTAAGAAATGACGAAAGTGACGGACAGCCAATTGCACCGCCAGCAATTCGCGATTGATGGTAGATTAACCCAATTCTGCCTTGGACAGTTTTCTGCTGAAGAAGGCCAATGGGCGGAGCGAGCCGTTGACCACCTGCTCGAGTACTGCACCAATAGTGACGTCGCTGGCATCGGTAGAGAGAAAGAGAGGGGTATGTTGCAGGGGAGTTGCAGCGGTTGATAGGGCCTTCTTTGCATTGTAGAAGGCAGCTTCTTGAAGGGGACCCCACTTCAGGTCTCATGGTTTGCCCTTGAGGGAGGCGCAGAAGGGAGCAAGAATGGCGGTAATGGCTGGCAGAAAATGGTGATAATAGTTGATCATGCCCAAGAATTCCTGCAGAGCTTTGCCGGTCGAGGGCACGGGGAAGTCCTGAACTGGTGGTATCTTCTCAGGGAGGGGATGGACTCCTTCAGGAGGGATGCATGGCCTTGAGAACGACACTTCGTTGGCGCCAAAGGTACACTTGTTGTACCGGACTACAAGGCCATTTTGTTGCAGACGGTCGAGCACAATGCGCAGGTGACGGAGGTGTTCCTCTTTTGAAGAGGAGAACACAAGTATGTCGTCCACATAACATACACAGAAGGGGAGGTCCCCTAAGATGCCATCCATGAGACGTTGAAACGTGGCCCCAGCATTACGAAGGCCAAAACACGAGTAATTGAAGGTGTATGTACCAAACGAAGTGGTGATGGCAGTCTTAGGGATGTCTTCTGGGTTTATGGGCACCTGATAATACCCCTTCAGTAGGTTGAGCATTGATAAAACCTTGCTTTGTGCAGGTAGGAGGTCACGTCGGCGATGTTTGGGAAGTGGTAGTGATCCATTTCTGTTTGCATGTTCAGGCACCTGTAATCCCCACACGGACGGAGGGAGCTGTCTTTCTTCAGAACGATGTGTAAGGGTTATGACTATGGGCTGGAGGCCTTTTGACAAAGCCCCATTTCCTCCATTTCGGCGAACGTCTGTTTGGCGGCTGCCAATCGTTCCGGTGCCAGACGTCTGAATTTTGCTAAGATTGGGGGTCCCTTTGTTTTGATATGGTGATAAATACCGTGCTCAGCAGGAGCCGTGGGAGTTTGGCGAAGTTCTTGACGGAAAACTTACAAGTACGTTGTGAGGAGGTTGTCATCTGTGGGTGCGCTGATGTGGAGAGCGATGTTGGAGGGGGCGGTTGAAGAGATGTTGACAAGTACAAGTCTGCGTTTACCAATCATCGGTGGGGACATCGACCAGAAGGTGGAAATGAGAGAGGAAATCCGCACCGAGGATTGGCAATGTGACGTCAGCAACAAGAAACTTCCAATTAAATTTACCATTTCCAAACGATAATGTGAGGTTTTCGTAAACGTAGGTGGGTATCGCAGATCTGTTGGCAGCTGGCAAGCGGACGTCAGCAGACGCAGATAGACTATTTCATATCCTGAAGAGTTCCTTGGCAAAAGAAAACAACAAGCACCCGTGCCTAACGAAAATCACACGCCTGTTCCTGCATCATATAAAAAGACAAGATTTGAAACACGGGAAGCCACCGCCACGAGTAATGGCCTACTTACACGTTTTTTGGCCACTGACAATCCTTGGCACATTTCTTCGCGGTTGCCCCGAATCTGTAGTGGTAGTAACAAAACTGCGGCGGATGGAAGGTAGTAAGTGGCTGAAGAAGTCGTTGATTGGGGCGCAAGCGAGTGGTGGGTGGTTGGTGGCTTTGTTGCCCCTTCGGCACGTCACTGGGTAGGTATGTATGGCCTACGGCATTCACGTCAGCTTCGGCTGACGTTGAATAGGCATCCTCTTCGTCAGGAGTGGAGGCGTTGATGGAGGTCTTGTCGTGGCTGTCCATAAGGGCGTCGGCTTTGGTCATCAACTCCTTTATGGGTAAACTATCGATATTGGGTATGGCAACACGTACAGGTTCGGGTAAACGGCGTATCCAAAGGGCGAAGCGAAGCACTTTGGTCTCCCAACGGTTGTTGAGAGAGCTGAAAAAACTTTGCTATACGGGCGGCTGGTATGGCGAGTACTGCTACAGAGGGTATGTTTTGATGGTGTCATATGCTATTGGGGTGTCTCCTTGTTCACAAAGCCAGTAGGATATTTCAGGGAATGTGTCCTCGCGTATTGCTGCGAGAACATAATCTGCTTTGGTGGTTGAGCGAGTCACACCCTTGATGTGAAACTAGACTTCTGCGTGCTGAAACCAAGCAAACGCCTCTCCGGTAGCGAAAGAGGAAAGTTTCAATTGAGCAGCCGCAGCGCCAACTTCCGTAGAGTCCGCCATAGTACCAATGACGGAGGGGCGAGTTGACTTCCGGGGTCACCAATGTGAGAAGCCCCGAGAAGATTGTGACTCAAAGACAGGATGAAATCAAC
>NC_090733.1:44300020-44322520 GCF_036898095.1 Palaemon carinicauda
TCTCTCTCTCTCTCTTTCGAAATCAATTTCTCTGTATCGTTTAACTAACGAACAAAACTCATAAAATACCTAATCACGTACATATATAACTTATTCAATGTGAAATTTTCTCCTTTACATGACAATAGCCTTTTTACCATGGTCCTCCACTGTCTGCGACTCGATTTCTCTTGCTTAGGGACATACTCCTGCACACTATTCTTTTTATCCTTATACATTTTCCTCATAGGGCTAATTTCCTTCCTAGAGCCCATGAGGTTATAACATCGTCCATTTCCAACTAGTTGTAGCTTCGCTAATAATAATAATAATAATAATAATAATAATAATAATAATTATATTATAATTTATAATATATTGCTTAGTAACACTTATAACCTGTAACATATTGGTTTATGCTAGCGATACATATCTAAATCCAATAAATGTTCGTGTTAATATGATTTTTGTGTGGCCATATCATAAGGTTAACTACCCTAACAAAGAAGAAAATTAATTGTAAATCCTTGCCGAGGAAAGAGGCATGCTGAGACAATATTTGGTATTTTATTACAAAAACAGTTTCTCAAAAGAGGGAATTTTATTTAACCACTGTGTTCATGTTAGTGTAAATTAGATTGAATATTTCATAGATCACACAGGGAAAACATGGAATACATAACATTTAAATTCAGGTTAGTAATAGAATTAAATATCCTTTGTTGACGAATCTAAAAATTTAAACATTGCTTTTAAAAGTAAAAAATCTTAAGATTATTGACATTCTGAGTAAAATGAAATAAATTCGGCATATTTTGCCCATTACCTTTAACTTGTTTGAGAATGATTACATTTCGAAAGGCTTTAAAAAAATAGGTATGTAAAACAGTCGCATGGGCATTCTTGGTAAATTTTATTCTTGAATGAAAACCATCATATAATGAATAGTAGCCAGATTCTATCAAACCTAGAAGAATCTACTTATCTGAATATTTTCTAAAAGAAGTTCAATATATTATAGATAAGGAACTGGGGAAATTTAATCCAAATTCCAATTATACCAATATCCAGGCTGTTCAAGTAAAATTCTACCCCTGCTTAGAAACGGTAAGATTTTTTATTACATGTAATGTATGGTCAGGGTCTACTTCATGGAAGTAGTTGTCAAACAAACCTAACCTAGCCATCTCCTCCTCCATTTTAAGGTTCAGGACCTCTTTACATGTAATAGTTGCCTTTGAACGTACATTTCTTCCGATATGGGGTAACAAACTGCATTCATTTCACGAATCCATTGTATGCTGAGAAGTCTTCAAAATTGTCGAACAAAGCCATGGGTCTACTGAAAGTTTGATACTTTGAGCGGCGTGTTCCCACTAGTTTGTCAAAATTATCTACACCGCCTTTAGTTGACTTCCAAACTGTTATCCTGCCATTCACTGCAAGCAACAGTCATACCACAGAGCAATACTATAGACTTTCCTTTCATGGGACAGTTTGAGACGAGTATCTTTTTATTATGTGGTCCTATCGGAGTTGAAAATACTGTTGTCTTTTTGGCCCTCACAAATTCTAGTGGAATCTTCTTCCCGTTTTTCTTGGTTGTTTCATTAAGAGTTTGATTGCACACATTCAATTCTTTATTGAATGATAAGCAGGTAGAAAAAAAGTTACCGCATGCTATGTTTCTGCCATTCAATCCAGCAGCAGCTCCGCATGCCTACCTTATTTTCGTTCAGGCCATTCACCTTTCTTGCAACAAGGGTAGGCTACACTTCAGCAATCCTACTATTTTGTTTTTCTTTTTTTCTGAGTCACAAGCAGCCCTGATCTTTATTCAATATATGTCTGGTTTACATGGCATATACTTTCTGTTGAGATCTTTTACCGCAAAAGGGAACAAACATCCAGTGTAAGAGTTACTGACACATTCAAGCCAAGTATTGAAGATGTCTTTGATGACAGCTAGTGTATCAATACTTACTTTTTCTGAGGGTTCGAGACTTTTTTTTTTCGTCAAATCATACATGGTTTGAGTTTTGGAAGGACTTATTTATGGACATAGTAGGCCGAAATATTGCTCATCCATAAAGAGGGACTCGCGTTTAGACTTGTACAGGGCATCTATATTACACTTTCCAAGGAATACCCTCAATTTTGATATATTTTCTTATGTCTTCAGTTCCTTATACTTCATTTGCTGGCTTTGTCATTTTCAAAATACTATTAAACAGTTTTGTATTTTACACTTATCTGCAATTCTTGTAGTTTTATAGCATGCAATTTCAAGATTCTGATCATTCATATTCTTAGCACTTTTTGTACGCAATGAAGAATCAGTTTTATTTTCATACTGCAGAATTTCACCACTTTGAAAAAAATGTCTCTTAGATTCTTAATTAGGTTTGTTACGTAATACCTGGCCATTTATATCATCTGAGTAATCATCAAGGTTGAACTCACTATTCATGAAATTTTTACCATCCTCATTATCTGAGAAATAAATGAACACTACCTTCTTCTTATAAGACCCTGTTATAAAAAACACCCCCTGGAAACTGGGAAGTTTTGCGGAAATATGGAACAGAGAGAAAATTTATACAATGACAAGACAATATCTTTCTGATTGTTCTAACTAAAATTTCTGGCGAGTCTTTTGCTAATATGCATAATCTTCTGAAAGAATTTTTGCAAATTATTTTACTTTAATTGTACAGTATTCTTAGATTACTATGTTACCAGATTTAAACTCCAAAATCACTTACTCAGTTACGGTGCGAACGATTCTGTTCAAGCATGTTAAAATATTTCTGCTTTCATGTTTAAGGATTGAAAAGCCGCTCGTGAATGGCAGACGCAAGGGACAGTGGCATTGCCCTATCGAACAGGACACTGGCCTAGAGGCTGACCATATATACATATAATCAGCATCCAAGCCACCTCTCCACCCAAGCTAGGAATAAGGAGGGCCGGGCAATGGCTGCTGATGACTGAGCAGATAGACCTATAGGCTCCCCTAACCCCTTTCCCCATCCTTAGCTCACAAGGATTGTGAGGTTCCAGCGACTAAAGAAACTAACAAGTTTCAGTGGGACTAGAATCCCAGTCTGGCATTCACCAGTCAGGGACGTTACCACCTCAGTATAAAAACAGACCAGTTTTCCGTAGGGCGCAGAACACGATCACTTTTATTCAATAAATATAGGTCTTTTTTTTGGTTATTACATATACAGGGGACAAGATATTAATATGATTTTTATTATGCTTTTAGTACAGTGCATAGGATCGACATTGAATCAAGCTAACGGGATGCACTTTTTATTACTCTGTTTAATCGATAATCATAATGAGTTCCAATTGAGTAGCTATGGGTAAAAAAATTACTATCCACGTAATTTTCTCTTATCGATTATAAATAAAAAAAATTCACTAGTTGACCTAATGCTCAAGTAATGTATAGTCGCATGATAAGAATAATATACAATGATAAAAGAAAAAAGTACTTCTAAAACAAGAAAATAAAACTTTGTAAGTATTAGAGAAAAGAATTAAAGCCAAATTCTCAAAAATACCTGGAAGACATTGATTTTCCAAAACTTACGTTTATAAGTTACGATGTTAATCCCAATACTTACCATCCTACTTATGATAACTTATTTTTTGAGTTGATTTGCTAGATACAATAGTGAAGTATAACTTTCTTAACGAATACTGTGAATAAAGTTTGATATTTCAAATAACTTAGTAGATATCTCTGAGGTGACATGGAAATTTAACCGTTTAATTACTGCAACATTCCCATATATCGGAAATCTACTGTAAGTATATAAAAGATATGGCAATAGTAATCGGTAATGTAAGTGGTTGAAGGACTCCCATTTCAATCCTCATCATCGTCCTCCCCAACACCTATTGACACAAAGGGCCCCGGTTGAATTTCGCCAATCAGCTCTATCCTGAGCTTTTAATTCAAAACTTTCTAAATAGGTATTGCACGAGACTCTTCAAGCTTCATATCAAAGTAAACATTTTTTAATTTATTGATCATATATATGACAAAAACGCATTGTATAGATTGTAAATTTTCCAAAAACTATATGTTTATCTTTAGTTATAGTGGACCATGATTAAATGATCAGGCTTGCCCCCGGTGGTCGCGGGGGCATAAAAACAATTAGAATAGCGCCAACGTTATCCCTGCGTGTCTTAAGAGGCGACTAAAAGGGACGGGACGAGGGGGCTGGGAACCCCCTCTATTGTATATAATCCTGCGAGACGTCAACAAAGAGATAGAGCTGGGGGGAGAGTGACTGCTCCCCGCACTCTAGTTTTGGGGTGTTTGAATGTGCGTGAATGTAGTACGATAGAGAGTAAAAGATGTGAGATTGGAAGTATGTTTAGGAATAGAAGGATGGATGTATTGGCCTTGTGTGAGACGAAGATGAAAGGAAAGGGTGAAGTGATGTTTGGTGAAATGTCTGGTAGAGTGTTCAGGATTGAAAGGGGAAGAGCGAGAGAGGGTGTGGCTTTATTGCTGAGTGAATGGATGACAAATAAAGGAGTAGAATGGAAGGAGATATCATCTAGGTTAATGTGGGTAAGGGTTAGGTTGGGTAGGGAATGTTGGGCATTTGTCAGTGCGTATGGGCCAGGTAGTGAGAAAAGTGAAGTAGAGCGGAATGAGTTCTAGAATGAATTAACTAGGCGTGTAGAAGGACTGGGTAAAAGGAATTTTGTAGTTGTCATGGGTGACTTAAATGCTAGAGTGGGCGCTGAAGAGGTAGAGGGTGTAATTGGGAAGTATGGCGTACCAAGGGAAAAGGAGAGTGGTGAGAGACTGGTAGATATGTGTGTTGAACAAGATATGGTAATAAGTGCTAGCCTTTTCAAAAAGAAAGATAAAAACAAGTATACAAGGGTAAGAGTGGCAAATGGAACTGTAGTAGAAAGGGCATTAATGGATTATGTGTTGATAAATAAAAGAATGTTTGGAAGATTGAAAGACGTGCATGTGTTTAGGGGTATGGCTAACGGTATGTCTGATAATTTTTTGGTGGAAGGGAAATTAGTTCTAGTAAAAGAGTGGGAGAATAGAGTAGGTGGATGTAAAAGGGAGCTAGTAAGGGTTAAAGAGCTAATAAAACCGGGGGTAAAAAGTAAATATCAGGAAAGGTTGAAAATGGCATATGACGAAGTGAGAGTAAGAGAAACCGGTAATTTAGAGGAGGAGTAGAAGTTAGTAAAAGAAAATTTGTTGAGATTACAAGTGATTTGTGTGGCAAGAAGGTTGTTGGAGGCAGCATGAGGAAGGGTAGTGAATGGTGGAATGAAGGAGTGAAGGTAAAAGTGGAAGAGAAAAAGAGGGCTTTTGAAGAATGGCTGCAGAGTAATAGTATAGAGAAGTATGAAAAATATAGAGAGAAAAAGATGGAAGTAAAGCGCAAGGTATGTGAGGCAAACAGGGCAGCTGACCTGAAGTGGGGTCATGGATTGGGTCAGTCATATGAAGAGAATAAGAAGAAGTTTTGGAAAGAAGTGAAGAGAGTAAGGAAGGCTGGGTCAAGAATTGAAGAGACAGTGAAAGATGGAAATGGAAGGTTGTTAAAAGGAGAGGAGACAAGGAAAAGGTGGGCGGAATATTTTGAAAGTTTACTGAATGTAGAGGATAATAGGGAGGCAGATTTAATTGCTGTTTCAGGTGTTGAGGTGCAGGTGATGGGAGATGGGAATGAGAGAGAGATTACAATAGGGGAAGTGAGGAGAGCACTAGATGAAACGAGAGTAGGAAAAGCATCTGGTATGGATGGTGTGAGAGCTGAGATGTTGAAGGAAGGGGGTGTGACTGTACTTGAATGGTTGGTGAGATTGTTAAATATGTGTTTTGTGTTGTCAATGGTACCAGTAGATTGGGTTTGTGCATGTATTGTACCACTATATGAGGGTAAGGGAGATGTGCATGAGTGTTGTGATTCAAGAGGTATTAGTTTGTTGAGTGTAGTTGGAAAAGTGTATGGTAGAGTAATGATTAATAGGATTAAGGATAAAACAGAAAATGCAATCTTAGAAGTACAGGGTGCTTTTAGAAGAGGTAGGGGTTGTATAAATAAGATTTTTACAGTTAGGCAGATATGTGAGAAATATTTAGCAAAGGGTAAGGAGGTGTATGTTGCGTTTATGGATCTGGAGAAAGCGTATGATAGAGTTGATAGGGAAGCAATGTGGAATGTGATGAGTTTACATGAAGTTGGTGGAAGGTTGTTGCAAACAGTGAAAAGTTTCTACAAAGGTAGTAATAGAATAGGAAATGAAGTGAGAGATTGGTTTCCGGTGAGAGTGGGGATGAGACAGGGATGTGTGATGTCATCTTGGTTGTTTAACTTGTATGTTGATCGAGTGGTGAGAGAGGTGAATGCTCGAGTGCTTGGACGAGGACTAAAACTGGTAAACGAGAATGACCATGAATAGGAGGTAAATCAGTTGTTGTTTGCGGATGATACTGTACTGGTTGCAGACACAGAAGAGAAGCTTGACCGACTAGTGACAGAATTTGGAAGGGTGTGTGAGAGAAGGAAGTTGAGAGTTAATATGGGTAAGAGTAAGATTATGAGATGTACGAGAACTGAGAAGGGAAGGTGGTGCAAGGTTGAATGTCATGTTGAATGGAGAATTACTTGAGGAGGTGGATCAGTTTAAGTGCTTGGTGTCTGTTGTTGCAGCAAATGGTGGAGTGGAAGCAGATGTACGTCAGAGAGTGAATAAAGGTTGCAAAGTGTTGGGGCAGTTAAGGGAGTAGTAAAAAATAGAGGGTTGGGCACATGAATGTAATGAGAGTTCTACATGAGAAAGTGATTGTACCAACTGTGATGTATGGATTGGAGTTGTATATATATATATATATATATATATATATATATATATATATATATATATATATATATATATATATATATATATATATATATATATATATACTCACAATCACTCATACACATGATGATACACACATACACACACACACACACACACATATATATATATATATATATATATATATATATATATATACTGTATATATATATATATATATATATATATATATATATATATATACTGTATATATATACATATATATACTGTATATATATATATATATATATATATATATATATATATATATATATATATATATATATATATGTGTGTGTGTGTGTGTGAATATATATATATATATATATATATATATATATATATATATATATATATATATATATCTATATATATATATATATATATATATATATATATATATATATATATATATATATATATATATATATTTATCATCGTCATCATCATCATCATTATCTCCTCTTCCTGCGCCCATTAACGTGAAGGGCCTTGGTTACATTTCGCCAGTTGTCTCTATCTTTAGCTTTTAATTCAATAATGGTTCATGCATCATCTCCCATTTCACAATCCATAGTCTTTGGACATGTAGGGGTGGGTCTTGAAACTCCTCCAGTGCCTTGTGGAACCCAGCTAAACGTTTGGTGAACTATTCCCTCATGTTGAATGTGAATAACATGCCCAAACCATCACCAACTTCCTCTCATCATGATCATATCTGCACATGGCACTCGAGTAATCTCTCTTATAGTTTAAATTTCATCCACTCCTACCCTTTATCTCCCAGTATCTTTTTGGGTGCTTTGTTCTCAAATCTAGTAAATCTATTGGAGATTAAGTCATTATCATACCAGGACTCATGTCCTCATAGTAACACCGATCTTAATAAACTGATATATAGTATGCTTTTTATATATAATTTTAAAAGGTTTTATATACAGATTTTAATCAACCTAGCCATTGTCTGATAGTTCGCTTATTTCACTGAACTCTAATTATGAAAACCCTATATTGAATATCATAGTTCCTAAATACTCAAATGATTTTAACTTTCTTCCAATGATATTTAATCTTCCATTGCATATTCCACTCTCATCATCTCTGTCTTTATTCTATTCATCTTGACCAAGCCCTCTGTGATATTTCATGGATTCTCGTGAGCAAGAATTGCAAATCCTGTGGTGTTTTGCTAATAAGGACGACATCATTAGCATACTCCAAGTCTGCTAATTTCCTGTTATCAATCAGCACAATCCCTCTCTACTATCTCTGACTGTTCTAGACATTACTAAGTCTATAAGATGGATAATCAACATAGATGGCAATATATTTCCTATAAGAACTATGTTGTTCATTGGAAATCATTTGATAAGGGTACATTAACATCAACTTTGCACTTGTGCTCATGAACAGACTTAATCAAGTTCGCACAATTAAGAGGAATTACATAGTAACGCAGGACTCTCCACAAAGTTAGCGAATGCACACTCTCGAAGATTTTTCTATAGTCCACAAATGCCAACAAAGGGGGATTTCTCTATTCCACGCATGGATTTACGTCTCAAAATGAGAATTTGGTCACTACAACCTCTACCTTCTCATAATCCTGCTTGTTCATCTCTCAGCCTTTCATCAGTCTTTCTCTTCATTCTCTTTAGCATAAAAATTCTACATATTTTCATAACAATTTACGTAAGTGTGATGCCTATGTAATTATTGCAATTAGTGGGATCTTTTTTTTTTTTTTTTTTTTTTTTTTTTTGCCATTTTCACCAACACTCCTAACTCCCAAATATTAAGTTTTGCTCCTTCCTGCCACATTCTACAAACTAATGTTGTAAGTATTCTGGGTGTCATTTCATTTTGAGCCAGTATCTTCTCGGCAGTTATTCCATCGTATCCAGGGGCTTTCATCACTTGAGGTTTTTAATGATAGCTTTGACTACAAACAAACTAAATGTATACATGGATACATCAAGGTCTTCCTCAGCTTCAGGTATATCAATCAAATTACTGCCTACGTATCTTATTTCCATAACCTTACTAAAGTGTTCCTTCTAACGTTGTCTTCTTTATCTTCTGTCGTTATAGCAAACTCACCACTCTTTTCGATGGGTATCTGCTACTGCTTTTTTGCCCTAGTAGAGATTTCATAAATAATTCCTTGAGCGAGGGTTACACCATAGCCACTCCCTAAATTCATATCTTTGTCAGCCTCATCTGCTTTACTGTCTAAATATTTTCTCCAATCATTCCTAGATTTTTTTTTACCTCTCTATCAATACTGGGATACTTAGCATACTGTACCTTGTATTTTTCATCATATTGTCGAAAACTTTCAATAATAAACTTCTGGCTATGTCACCTTTTTATATTATCTCAATTATCATTTGATATTCATGGCTTTCTCGTTAAAACTGCATGTCCCAAAACTTCACAAACAACTGACTGATACATGTTCTTAATATCACACAATTTTTCTTTAATTGTCTGCTACTCGTTTCTTAAAATCTCTTACTTCAAAGCAATTCCTACATTTAATTGAAAATGTTTCTCTGTGCACATACAGAAGTTTAGATGTATGAAACTTAGGTATTCTATGTACCTTTCTGTTGGGTGCATTCACTTTTGATATCAATAAGATAATGATGAGCTGGTGATCACTACCAGAATCTGCACCTATATATTTTCTTACATTTTTCAGAAGTCTCCTTCTCTCTCTATTAATTGTAATTTGGTCTATTTTATTTTTTTCCCTCATAGTGAAGTCCTTGCATATTTATGGATGTCCTTATGCTGGAAAAGAGTACATCCAAGGACAAGATTGTTTATTGAACAATCTCTTATGGGATATGCTCCATTTTCATTTCAAATTTTGCCAAGACCTTGACACCCATCACACCCTCTCTCCCTTGACTATTATTTCCAGCTTAAGTATCGAAGTTACCAATACATATTTTCATATCTCTCTCTGAGATCTCTTATATATACTCTGCAGTTCTTTATAGTATTCATTTTTCCTTTCTTCGGGAGAATCATTTGTAGGTGTATAGCAATTATAATACTTACATAGCACTGCTTTGATATGAGCTTTGCAAGTAATAATCTACTATTACTCTACAGTTCTGCACTCAGTTAATGTGTTTTTTGCTCTAGGTGTCATCATCATTTCTAACCATTCTCTTCCAACTACATTTGTTCTTCATATATATATATATATATATATATATATATATATATATACATATATATATATATATAAATATATATATATATATATATATATATATATATATATATATATATATATATATATATATATATATATATATGTATATATATATATATATATATATATATATATATATATATATATATATATATATATATATATATATATATATATATATATATATATATATATATATATATATATATATGTCATGTTGAATGGAGAGTTACTTGAGGAGGTGGATCAGTTTAAGTACTTAGGGTCTATTGTTGCAGCAAATGGTGGAGTGGAAGCAGATGTACGTCAGAGAGTGAATGAAGGTTGCAAAGTGTTGGGGGCAGTTGAGGGAGTAGTAAAAAATAGAGGGTTGGGCATGAATGTAAAGAGAGTTCTATATGAGAAAGTGAAGTGATTGTACCAACTGTGATGTATGGATCGGAGTTGTGGGGAATAAAAGTGATGGAGAGACAGAAATTGAATGTGTTTGAGATGAAGTGTCTAAGGAGTATGGCTGGTGTATCTCGAGTAGATAGGGTTAGGAACGAAGTGGTGAGGGAGAGAACGGTTGTAAGAAATGAGTTAGCGGTTAGAGTGGATATGAATGTGTTGAGGTGGTTTGGCCATGTTGAGAGAATGGAAAATGGTTGTCTGCTAAAGAAAGTGATGAATGCAAGAGTTGATGGGAGAAGTACAAGAGGAAGGCCAAGGTTTGGGTGGATGGATGGTGTGAAGAAAGCTCTGGGTGATAGGAGGATAGATGTGAGAGAGGCAAGAGAGCGTGCTAGAAATAGGAATGAATGGCGAGCGATTGTGACTCAGTTCCAGTAGGCCCTGCTGCTTCCTCCGGTGCCTTAGATGACCGCGGAGGTAGCAGCAGTAGGGGAGTCAGCATTATGAAGCTTCATCTGTGGTGGAAAAGTGGGAGGTTGGGCTGTGGCACCCTAGCAGTACCAGCTGAACTCGGTTGAGTCCCTGATTAGGCTGAAGGAACATAGAGAGTAGAGGTCCCCTTTTTGTTTTGTTTCATTGTTGGTGTCGGCTACCCCCCAAAATTGGGGGAAGTGCCTTGGTATATGGATGGATGGATATATATATATATATATATATATATATATATATATATATATATATATATATATATATATATATATATATATATATATATATATATATATATATATATATATATTTGTCATGTAATATAATGAAATGTATTAGGACGTTTGCCTGTTAGGTATTTAAAGTGCTGATCACTCCTTTGACTCTCGCTGCGGCTTGTTAACAAAGCGATAACGTAGCCAAGATTTTGACTACGGGAGTCGGAAGCTCGTCGGCAAGTAAAGAGGTACTCTGCTTTGAGGAGTATTGGGGCTGTATAAGGTCGTGGTTCAGTCCCCCATACAAACATTGAAAGAATCCCAAGGTAATCTTCGTGACATGTTGTTAGGTTCTATGGTTATTCTATATTGTATATAGAAAGTGTGTATAATTATTGTTTGTTTATGTGAGTAATTTTGTTTTAGGAGCGGACAGCATTTATCGTAATACGTCTTGGGTGGTGATACCTTTTTGTTACGTGTGCTTTATCTCTCCGTGGTTTTCTTTTAGGTAACTTTATAATTTTGTTTTATATGTTAATGAAATGTTTAATATGTTAATGAAACGTGACTTGAAAGTTTTGTGGTTTTGTGTTGATACGTTAGTTTTGGGTATAATTGGTGTTGCCATTGTAAAACCTTTTATTTTCTGTTTCTTTTAGGTGTTGACCGAAAGTCTTGTACCGACTATTTTACCTTGGTCAAATTTAATTACGTTATACGTTGCTGTGTGTTCGATACATTATGTATTTTTCGTATTAGTTTGGTATTGTTTAGGTTTAAGGGTTTTTGTAATAAATACTATGTTATAAAGAAAATAGTTTCCTTTCTGCTCTTTACCATCTGTCTTGTATATGATCTTTTTTTATGAGGGAACGGTCTACTTCACCCTAGTGAATTAAGCCATAACAGGCTTCGATTTTGAAATTCATATGACAATTTGGCGCCCGAACAGGGACCGTTCATTCATTTTACAAGACTGTATGGTGTATTGCAGATAAGGTCTGTGAAGCTTTTAGATATGACTACTTTAAAAGAAATTGTTAGTTTCGGGAAAGGAATGGGTTACGAAGGTGATGATTTAAGGGATTTTGTTGAAAAGGAAAGACTTCTTCAAGAACGGACAATAGAAAGGGCAAGGGAAATGGAGACAGAAGAAAGGGAAAGAGAGAGATGAGAAAGGGCAGTAGAAAGGGAAATACGAAAGCAGCAATTAGAAGTCGAACGATTAAAGTTACAGATGCAGGAAAATGAAAAAGATTCTAGTTTGTGTAAACCCTCGCTACCCAAACTGCCTGTTTTTAATGATATAACTGATAGTATTGACGCCTATATTTTAAGATTTGAACGTTTAGCCGTTAGTGCTGGCTGGAGCAAAGACATTTGGGCTGTTAGTTTAGCATCATTATTACAAGGGAAAGCTTTGGAAACTTACCAGCATCTTTCACCTGTTGAAGCTAAAGATTTCGATAGTGTTAAAGAGGCATTATTACGTTGTTTTCAGTCTACTTCGGAAGGATATAGATTGAGATTTCGTAACTGTAAATTCTTTAAGAACGAGACCGCTCAGCAATTTGGGAATAGATTGAAAAATAACCTTAAGAGGTGGGTGGAATTAGCAGATTGTGAAGAAACATTTGATGACTTGTTTGATTTAATTTTGATAGAACAATTTTTAAATGCTTGTGACAAAGATATGGTTGTATTTTTGAAGGAACATGAAATGAAAACATTTGATCAAGTTGTAAAATATGCAGAGATGTATATGGAGGCCCATTTAAATTATGGCAAAAAGGGTTTAAGTAGTGGTCATGAAAAGCACAGTGCCTCTGCAAGTAAAGTTACGACTGGGGATAGTAAATGGCAAACGGATGCTGATAGTGATAGGAAGGTTACGGCAAGAAATTGTTACGTATGTGGTCGTGGTAATCACCTTGCTAAAGATTGTTTTGAAAGGTTTGGGGGTCCAAAACGTAAAGGTGCGAGTAAGGGTGCGACAGAGAAAGCAGCTGTGGTTGGTCATGGGGGCAAGTTAATGGTCGATAAAGGTACAGTGGAAGGAGTAGAGGTTAATGTATTTTGTGATCCCGGTTGTACCACGGTGTTAGTTAAGAGGGCTTTAGTGCAGAAACACAAGTTTACTGGTAAGTATGTTGACGTCACAATGGCTAATAACCAAGTTTTTAGATATCCTGAGGCTATTGTTGATGTTGTCTCGCCATATTTCACGGGCGAAACCTTAGCTGTCTGCATGCCTGATCCTATTTATGATTTAGTGATTGGAGCAATTGATGGTTCGACTGACGGGTTGAGTACGGAGGCTAGTGCTGTTACCACCTGACTGCAGAATCAAATGCAAGAGAAAAAGTTAAAGGGACCGTCAAAGCTTAAGGTCAAAGAAGTTATAAATTTAATGCAGAAAGAGAATATAGGGAAATTACAGGCAGAAGATGGGACTCTAAAAAAGGTTTTTGAGCATGCGAAGTCAAATAGGGTCTTTGTGAAGAATGAAAATAAATCTCATTGCTCCATAATTAAGAAAGGTATATTATATTGTAGGGTGCAAAATGGAGGCATTATTAATGATCAGTTAGTTGTTCCTGATAAATTTCGTAAAGCAGTAATAGATTTGGCGCACGTAATTTTTATTGGTCAGGTATGTCGGTGCAGATAACAAGAGTTTGCAGGTCGTGTGACGCTTGTCAACGCAAGGTTGACAAGGGAAGAGTTAAAAAGGTGAAATTGGGAAGAATGCCCATGATTCAAGAACCCTTTCAGCGTGTTGCGGTGGACATAGTGGGTCCGATTGAACCCCGTGCCAGCGACAGATCAAGATATATTCTCACCATTGTTGACTATGCTACACATTATCCTGAGGCAGTAGCTCTGAAGAATATAGATTCAGTTACTGTAGCTGAGGCTTTGCTGTCGGTATTCAGTCGAGTGGGAATTCCAAAGGAGGTGTTATCTGACAGGGGAACACAGTTCACCTCTGAAGTAATGCATGAATTTAATCGTTTGTTATCTATTAAGAGTATTACTACTACCCCATATCATGCTATGTGCAATGGTTTAGTAGAAAAGTTTAATGGAGTGTTGAAGAAAATGCTCAGACGTATGTGTACAGAACAATCAAAGATGTGGCCTAGGTACATTGATCCTTTATTATTTGCATATCGTGAAGTTCCGCAGTCTAGTACCAAATTCTCTCCGTTTGAGTTAGTATATGGTCATACTGTGAGGGGACCACTTAGTTTATTGAGGGAGCTGTGGGAAAATGAAGATAATGCAATTGAGGATAGCACGAGGACCACGTACGAGTATGTAGTAGACATGAGGGAAAGGTTACAGGATACATGTAGGCTGGCTCAAGAAGAGTTAGAGAGGGCTAGAGATAAGTATCAGTGTTACTATGATAAAAATGCTTGTAAAAGGGAAATAAATGAAGGGGACAAGGTCCTGTTGCTGTTGTCCACAAGTAACAATAAGCTTCTAGTGCAGTGGCAAGGTCCATTTGAAGTGGTAAAGAAAGTTAATAGGTATAATTTTGTTCTTAGTATTAACGGGCGTTGAGCGCAAATACCACATTAACATGCTTAAGTTATACTATGATAGGATAAGGAAAGGCAATAACGTGAAGGATAAGTCTATTGAGGCAGAGGGAAGTGGGGATCTCAAATCTGGAGCTGTACTTTTCACAGATGATCAGGAGAGTGATGATCTTGCATGTGTGGCAGTGGTTAGTGTGGATAGTGATGAATATGAGGTAACAGTTGTGCCGAGTGATATTCAGAGTGAAGATGTGTCTAATGTTAAAATTAATCAGGAATTATCTGAAGATAAAAAGGAGGAGGTAGCTAGAATATTACAAGAATACAAGAATGTGTTTACTGATGTACCAGGTAGAACTAATGTGATTGAACATGTGATAAACCTGTCTAGTAAGGGTCCTGTAAGGTGTAGACCATATCCTGTACCTTATGCTCTGCAGCAAGATATGGATAAGGAGATTGAAAGAATGCTCAAATTAGGAGTTATCGAGTGCTCAAATTCTCCTTATGCTACACCTTTGATAGTGGTGAAGAAAAAAGATGGCAGTAACCGGATGTGCTTAGATTTTAGGAAGATAAACAAGCTTACGGTATTTGATTCAGAACCCATGCCAGATCAGAACTTAATTATGACTCACGTAAGTAAGAGCAGGTATTTTACGAAAATTTACCTCTCTAAAGGATATTGGCAAATACCTTTAGAAAAACAGAGTAGAGAAGTAACCGCTTTTCAAACTAATAGAGGACTCCTACAGTTTATAACTATGCCATTTGGTTTGGTAAATGCTGGTGCTACTTTTAACCGTATGATGAGGAAATTATTTAATGGTGTGAAAAATGTAGAGCTGTTTGTTGATGATATTTTGATTCATTCACAGGGGTGGGAAGAGCACAAGGAAACTCTGCGGCTGGTACTGGATATTTTAAGAAAAGCATTTCTCACAGCTAAGCGGTCCAAAACGGAAATTGGTTATTTTTC
This sequence comes from Palaemon carinicauda, assembly GCF_036898095.1. Lineage (NCBI taxonomy): Eukaryota > Metazoa > Arthropoda > Malacostraca > Decapoda > Palaemonidae > Palaemon > Palaemon carinicauda. Next base: position 44,315,765 of record NC_090733.1, read on the forward strand.
AGTTGAGTATTTGGGCAGTAAGATCGGTAACGGTATATCTCGGACAGCTGAGGACAAAGTAAGTAAGGTATTAAATGTAGACACACCAAAGACAAAAAGGGAGGTAAAGTCTTTTCTTGGTTTGACTGGATACTATCGCCATTATATCCCTGACTATGCTACTATTGCTGCACCTCTAACAGATCTTATAAAGAAATCTCAACCCAATGTAGTAAACTGGAACCTGTGTCACCAAGAATCTTTTGAAAAGTTAAAGAACATTTTAAGTAGCCATCCAACAGTTAGGTTGCCTGATTTAACCAAAGATTTTTTGTTGCAGGTAGATGCATCAAATGTGGGTTTAGGGGCAATCCTTATGCAATATGTTGATGGCGAACGTTGGCCAGTGCAATATGCTAGCAGGAAACTCAAAGGTGCAGAGCAGAATTACTCTGTAATCGAGAAGGAATGACTCGCAGTAGTGTGGGCTGTGAAGAAGTTTTACCAATATCTATACGGGAAGGCATTCGTCATAAAATCTGATCACCAACCTTTGAAGTACTTAAACTCTGCTGGTCACATTAACAGTAGACTAATGCGCTGGGCCATGTATTTACAACAGTTTGAATATACCATACATAATATTCCTGGTAAAGAAAATGTTGGTCCAGACTGCTTGAGTAGGTTGTCAAAATTTGATTTCTTTCGAAAATTGTGGAGTAGTATGATTTTTATAGATTGGGGCACGTGTTACATGTTTGTCAAATGTTGACCTTGTGTATGTAATTGACCTTGTATATATGTTATGTTCAAGTAATGTATATATGTTCCTGTACAGGTTTTTGATTTGTACCAGTAGTATTTTTTTTTGTGTTTGGTTGTAAGAAATTTTGCAATTTCTTAAATCATCATGGAGATATTGTCATGTAATATAATGAAATGTATTAGGACGTTTGCCTTTTAGGTATTTAAAGTACTGCTCATTCATTTGACTCTCGCTGCGGCTTGTTAACGAAGCGATAACGTAGCCGTCATTTTGACTACGGGAGTCGGAAGCTCGTCGGCAAGCAAAGAGGTGCTCTGCTTTGAGGAGTATTGGGGCTGTATAAGGACGTGGTCCAGTAGCCCTTACATACACTGAAAGAATCCCAAGGTAATCTTCGTGACATGTTGTTAGGTTCTATGGTTATTCTATATTGTATATAGAAAGTGTGTATAATTATTGTTTGTTTATGTGAGTAATTTTGTTTTAGGAGCGGACAGCATTTATCGTAATACGTCTTGGGTGGTGATACCTTTTTGTTACGTGTGCTTTATCTCTCCGTGGTTTTCTTTTAGGTAACTTTATAATTTTGTTTTATATGTTAATGAAATGTTTAATATGTTAATGAAACGTGACTTGAAAGTTTTGTGGTTTTGTGTTGATACGTTAGTTTTGGGTGTAATTGGTGTTGCCATTGTAAAACCTTTTTATTTTCTGTTTCTTTTAGGTGTTGACCGAAAGTCTTGTACCGACTATTTTACCTTGGTCAAATTTAATTACGTTATATGTTGCTGTGTGTTCGATACATAGTGTATTTTTCGTATTAGTTTGGTATTGTATAGGTTTAAGGTTTTTTGTAATAAATACTATGTTATAAAGAAAATAGTTTCCTTTCTGCTCTTTACCATTTGTCTTGTATATGATCTTTTTTTATAAGGGAACGGTCTAGTTCACCCTAGTGAATTAAGCCATAACAGACTTTGATTTTAAAAGTCATGTGACAATATTCAGAAATGAAATAGTCAGTGCTACTATCATCTTCTTTATGAGGTAGCTTTCGACATAACTAATGTCATCCTCAGCCTATCTGCAATTATTATTACTTGAAATTATTAAATCAATAAAAACCATCACAAGTATATAGTTAGGAAGATATATTTTCAAGAACTGCCCAACTAACTCTAAAATCAAACCATCAAGGAACATAAAACAATATAAAAGACTTATTATACATATACCGATATAACTATAGAAAAGACTCAATAACTAATATACCTAGTCACCCGCATTAGACAATGACCACCCCTCCAGAGAAGCAACCCACAGACCAGACGGATTAATGGGTCACCGGCAACTGAACAGGTAAGTCCTCATTCAAGCTGGGTTTTGACTTAAAAAGGTATAAAGATGCCAAGATTTTCAGGTGGCTGACGCTACTATGGTTATGTCTCGAAGAAACTAAGAACAGAGGTTATGGGTGTTGTGGGGAAGTGTTATAATACATAGATTTAAAACTAATTTTTATTAACAAGCTCCCAGTGGGCTCACTTTTTAAATATAAGGGAAGTTTACCTACTCTCTTGTGTTCCGGTGTCATATACGCTTTTCATTGTGCACTCAGTAATGAGTGCTAAACTGGAAGCACATCTACACAGCTTCAGTGTAGGATTTCGGTGCACATGGGGAGATAGGTACGAACCAATATACCTTCAAATAAAAAAAAAAAAAAAAAAAATTTTAGCTATTTATGACCACGCATTTAAATCTGGTCATGCCATTTCTAAGGAAATTTTCAAAACTACAGACAGATATAGTAGCGTTAGCCAACTGAGAATCTTGGAGTCCTTATACATTTTTAAGACAAATCCCAGCTTGAATGAGGGCTTACCAGTTCAGTTGCCGGTAACCCATTGATCCGTCTGCTCTGTGAGTTGCTGCCTGGATGGGTGGTCATCGTGACTAGGTGTATTAGTTATTGAGTCTGTTTTATAGTTATATAGTTATATGTATGATAAGTCTTTTATATTATTTCATGTTCCTTGATTGGTTTGATTTTAGAGCTAGTTGGGCAGTTCTTGGAAGTATATCTTCCTAACTCTGTACTTCATTTTAATAAGTTTATGTAATGTTAACTGCAGATAGGTTGAGGTGACGTAGGAACCCAACTATCAACTACACACACACACACACACACACACACACACACACACACACACACACACATATATATATATATATATATATATATATATATATATATATATATATATATATATATATATATATATATATATATATATATATATATATATATATATATATATAGTTGATAGTTGGGTTCCTAAGTCACCTCAGCATATCTGCAATTATCATTACGTAAACTTATTAAAATGAATAAATATATTTATTCAGAATTGGGCAGGATATTCCCCGATTATTTCTCCAATAGAAAACCTTCGGTATTTGTAAGAGGATAATAAACGACGTCGATACGACGACGATTCCAAAGTTAGAATCGGAGTTAAAACGTGCCATTTTTATGCAAGTATTAGCAGGTAAGTAACCTAGTGGAATAACGAGAACTTTGAGTGCGGAGGAAATGCTCCCCTAAATTTCAAAGAAGCCCCTGGTAGCAGGGTGGCGGGTTATGTTTAAACAGATACACAAGATGTTTCCTCGGTTTCTACTCTTGATGCCTGGTGAATGATCTTACTGGAATCAGTATAGACCGGTAGGGTTCACTTACCTTAGTTAGATAGGCACTGTGCATTACAAGGAACTGGCTATCCTTTTATGAATTTAGCCAATGAATCCTCTATGGATTTAGTCAGGCTTTGGAATGAGAGAATGATAGGATGACCTTTAATCCCGTTCCTATCGGGGTGCTAAGTATCTCCTGGTTTATACAGTATATCATTATCATCACTTCCTAGGCCTATTGCAGCAATGCGACTCAGATACATTCAGCCAGTTGCCTCTATCGTGACCTTTGAAATCAATACTTCTCTAATCATCATCTACTACTTCCCAATTCATAGTCCTCAGCTATATAGGCCTAGGTCTTGCAACCTAGAATAGAAGTTGAAAGAAAAGCCAGGAATAACTGGAGAGAATATATAAATCTTTCCGAGGAAAACAGTACTGGGGCAAAGAATAAAAAAAATTTACCTCTTCAACAGAGAGATGGATCTGTTATGATAATAGAAGAGGAATAAAGGCAACCTTCATCGGAAAATTTATTAAAGTCATAAATAGAATTAGGAGATATGAAGAGAATAATTTGATTGATATACCTAAGCCGAGGGAGACCTTGATGGGCCCATGAATGAATTCAGTGTGTTTGAAGTCGAAATTATACTTCTTTTTGGTCAAGCATGGAAGCTATGCAGGATTTATAGCAGATGAATGTTTGTTTGTTTGTTTATAATGTCTCCAAGTGATGAACAACTAGTAATATTCTCGGCAGGATGAAAAAATTCATAACTTATCATTAACAAACAAAGGATATGGAAAACCCCTGGATACAATGTAGTAACTGCTGAGATGATATTGGCCGGAAATGAAGTGACTCTCTTAATACTTACAAGATTATTTATTGAAATGAGACGTGAAGTGGCAAAACCTTATGAATAAGACTTAAGAGTGTTGTTAAAAAAGCCGAAAAAAAGAGACCTGACTGATTACAATAAATACGGAGGCATCATACTTACATCAGTTGTCATGCAAATATATAGTATGCATTTTACAAAGATATTGGAGAGAAAGATTGATGAAAAGCCTAAAGATGTAAAAGCAGTATTAAAAATAGGTAGAAGTGGTTCAGACCAAATTTTTATTTCAAGACATGTGGTACAGTAGACTAGAAGAAAAAAAAAAAAAAAAAAAAAAAAAAAAAAAAAAAAAAACTCTTTCGATGGTATTTGTTGCCTATGAAAAATCCTTTGATAGTGTACACTGGACAACTTCGTGGAGTCCTGCTTTATTATGGAGTTCCTCTTAATTATGTAAATTTTCATAATTCTGGTCATGAGTATAGCAAGTGCCAAGTTAAGGTTAATAGAGTCCTATCAAATGAATTAGATTTGAACAGTGGAGAATTCCAAGGGAGTGTCTTTTCGCCTATGTTGTTTATCCTCCTCATTGATTTGATAATGCATAGAAGAGTTGGAGATGGTGGAGAAGTATTGGACTGGATTGGTAATATGAAATTAACTGACCTAGATAACGGTATGCTATTTAACAGACTACCACAGGACTTTCATAGGTTGCTTATCAGTATGCAGGAATTAGCACATGAAATTGCGCTCAAAATAAATTGAAAAAAGATAGAAATGATGAGATCGGAAAATGCAATGGAAGATGAAATATCATTGAAAGGAGAGACGATTAATGAGGGGATATCATCTAATTGTTTGGTAAATGTTCTGTAATTGAGATTCTTTAGAATTTGAGTTTATTGAAAAATTGCCATTAGCAAACCTGACAATGGCTAGGCTAATTATATTTGGAAATCCAATTGCCTTTTATTATATATAAAAATCAGGCTCTATGTCAGTTTAATGAGATCAGTGTTACAGTAAGGACATGCGCCTGGGTATGACGATTCAAAAATATCCAACAGGTTTTGTAGATTTGAGAACTATACCCTCATAAGAATATTGAGAGATAGATGGCAAGACAGGATTAGAAACGGAACTATAAGAGAGATTACTCAAGTGCCATATGTGGATGAGATCATGGTGAGGGGTAGATGTAGATGGTTTATCCATGATCTTCTTAATACCCAAGAGAGATTATATCACCAAAACGTTTAACTGGCTTCCACAAGGCTCTAGGTATATAAATGCTAAGGGAAATTAGTTGGTAATTAGAATCTTAGATCCATGAATCAGATTGGGAAGTTTAAGAAAATTGAGAATGAATTTAAGAAATATAGTTTAGATATTTTGGTGCTAAGTGAAACACGTTGTAAGGGGATTGATAAAGAAATCTAAAATTAAGGCAATAATTATATCTACTGAGGAAGAGCAGATGGAGTTTGAGAAGAAGGGGTAAGAATGATAATGACACCGAGGGCGAAGACATTAACAGAATGGAAAGCTATGAATAGAAGGTTGTTACTTGCAAAGTTTCAATCAAAGCAGTGCAATATGAGTATTATAGTTTGATATGCACCAACAAATGGTAGCCTGAAGAAAGGGAAGATGAATAATATGAAGAACTGCAGAGTGTAATAGATCGAGTCCTAGAGAGAGATATGCAAATTGTGATTGGTGCCCTCATTTCCAAAGTTAGAAAGTATAATAAATGTATAGAGAATATGATGGGCTTTGCATATGTCGATGAATTTGCAAGGTAAAATAAAGATCACTTTATATGTTTCTGTTTAAAAACAGTCTTGTTATTAGAGGTACTCTTTTCCACCACAAGGACATCTACAAATATACTTCACCATATGGCAATTACAAAAATCAAAAAGATCATCCTTAAATAAAAAGAGGGGATGCTAATAAATACAAGAAGTCATAGACATCGGATATTGGTAGGGATCACCATTTCCTCATTACCACACTGAAATTAAAACTGAAAATACCCAACAAAAAATAGATAGAATACCCAGGTTTGATATAACTAAGCTTTTAGAAGATAAACTTAAAAAAAAAAAAAAGCTTTGCAATTGAATGCATGGACCAATGTGTAGTCTTACATACTTTAAGAGGTGAAGAGCAGACAAATAATATAGAATAGCATGAAATTAAGAACATATGTCAGTCAGTTGGTAGGGAAGTTTTGGGACACAATTAAAAGGAGAAAACCAAGGATATCCATTGATTATTGGGATACTATAAACAGAAACCGAAGACAGAAATTGATTGTTAAAAGTTTCTAAGTATGTAATGAAAATTACAAGATAGAGCATGTTAAATATATCAGTATTGATAGTGAGTTCGAAAGAAAAACTAGGAATTACTGGAAAGAGTATTTAGACAGGAAAGCAGATGAGGCTGACAAAA
>NC_090733.1:44325020-44342520 GCF_036898095.1 Palaemon carinicauda
ATGGGCGGGGCTGTTCTAATCGCTCTCTCCTTCTTCTCCTCCTAGCCTCCTCATTTTGTCTCCTCCTCTCCTCGAAGTCCACGGTGCCATGGTGTACTGTACTCCTCCAGGTTTTCCTGTCCCTGGCTGTTTCTTCCCATGAGGAAGGATCGATGTCAGTTAGAGCCAGGGTGCGCTTTAGTTGATCTTTATAGCGCATTTTCGGGGCTCCTCGTGGTCTGGTGCCCTGGGTCAGTTCTCCGTAGAATATTTTCTTTGGGAGCCTAGATGGCTCCATCCTATGCACGTGTCCTATCCAGCGGAGGCGGTGGTGGATGATGGTGGCCTCCACGCTGGACAGCGAGGCACGTTCTAAGACTTCAATGTTGGTGGTGTGGCTCTCCCAGGGGATTTTCAAGATCTGCCTCAGTTTCATTTGTTGGAAGCGTTCTAGGTTTTTAAGATCGTTACTATATAGCGTCCATGTTTCACATGCATTCAGGAGCGTGGAGAGGACTACTGCCCTGAACACCATTATTTTGGTGGTCATTGTCAGTGCGTGGTTGTTAAATACGCGGCGGTTGAGTCGGCCAAAGGCGGAGTGGGCTGCCCTGATCCTGTTCTCCACGTCCTTTTTGCTTGTGGGAGCTGATGTTAGGATGCTCCCTAGGTAGGAGAACTGGTCCACATGTTCTAACGGTTGGTCATTCACTGTGGTATTGAAGTTGGGGAGCACCAGTCCTGGTGGATGTTGGACGAGGGTCTTGGTTTTGTCTGAGTTGACTTGCATCCCAAAGCGTTCGTAGGCAGAGTTGTATGCATCAGCTAACGACTGCAGGTCCTCTGCCGTCTGACCTGGGGTGGCATTGTCGTCAGCATACTGCAGTTCTCGCACTGCACACAAGGTGGTCTTGGTTCTGGCGCGGAGTCTAGCGAGGTTGAAAGCGCCTCCATCCATGCGGAAACGTAGGTCGACTGAGGGTGTGTCTGGGGGAATCTCGTTGAGCATTGCTGCGGTGTATAGCGAGAAACACGTCGGGGCCAGAACACAGCCCTGCTTCAGGCCGCCGTTGATGGGGAATGGGTCTAAAAGAGAGTTCTGGTGGCAGACTCTCCCAACCATTCCGTCATGGAGGGCACGCACCAGCTTGACAAAATCGGGTGGGCAGCCCTATCTTTTGAGGACAGCCCACATGGCAGGTCGAGGTACTTTGTCGAAGGCCTTTTTCAAATCCCAGAAGATGAACATTATGGGCTGTTGTTGTTCGAGGCTCTTCTCTTGTAGTTGTCGCGCACAGAAGATCATGTCTATGGTCTTGCGGGAAGGTCGAAAGCCGCACTGGGACTCTGGCAAGACGTCTTCTGCGAGAATAAGGAGGCGGTCAAGGAGAATCCGAGCGAAAATCTTACTCGCGATGCTTAGTAGTGATATTCCCCGGTAGTTGTTACAGTTCTCCCTGTCTCCCTTCTTGAAGATGGTAGTGATGTTTGCATCGCGGAAGTCACTGGGGGGGGTCTTGGTCTCCCATATTTTCAGTATAAGGAGCATCAAACGGTTCCTCAAGCCGGGGCCACCGTGAGTGAGGAGCTCCAACGGGATGTTGTCTGGCCCTGGGGCTTTGCCGGGCTTCATGCGCTGCAGGGCCTTGTTGAAGTCATGGATGGAGGGTGGTAGTGCCATCCAGTGACGGACGGGATGCTGCGGGGTCATTCGCAGGAGATCGTCTGGGGTGTCTGCTTGGTCATTGAGGAGGTTCTCAAAGTGAGACCTCCACCTGGCCAGGATGCCCTCGCTGTCGGTGATGGTCGTGGCCCCATCCGCGTCCTTCAGGCTGCCCACTGATGACCGTGTGGGACCGAATATTTCTTTTGTTGCTGCATAGAAGCTGTGCAGGTCACGTTGGTCAGCGAAACTCTGTATTTCTGCAGCTTTTCTTTGCCACCAGGTGTTCTGGGCTTCACGGATACCTCTTTGGCAACCAGCTTCAGCCACCTTGGTGAGCACATTTGTTAGCTGCTGTTGGTTGGTTTTCCAAAGTCAGGCGTGCTTGTCGTTTGGTTTCAATGAGAAGAGAGATGGTAGCATCATTCTCATCAAACCAATCCTGCCGTTTCTTGGTGGTGAAGCCTAGTGTTTCCTCCGCGGCACGGGCCATGGCGTTTCTGAGGGTGGTCCAGTGGTGCTCGACAATGGCCTGACCCACAGGGTCTGCGAGGTATTGTTCGCAGGCCTCCTTGTAGTTCTGTGCCACCTGTGGGTTGCGGAGCTTACTACAATCAAAGCGTTGGTGTGGTACGCTGTCAGGTGCCCTTCTGGGTGGTCGTAGGGTCGTCACGGAGAGTCGGGAGATGAGGAGTCTGTGGTCCGTCCAGCAGTCGTCCGCTCCGGGCATGGATCGGGTGATGCGGACGTCTCCTCGGTCTCTGGCTCTGGTCAGGACGTAGTCCAGGGTGTGCCAGTGTTTAGACCGTGGGTGTCTCCATGTGGTCTTTTGTCGCTTTGGTAACTGGAAGATGGTGTTGGTTACCACAATTTGGTGTTCTGCACACAGACCCAGTAGGAGTTGGCCATTGGCGTTGCAATTTCCAATGCCATGGCGGCCGATGATTCCCTCCCACAGGCGATGGTCTTTGCCTACTCGGGCATTAAAGTCGCCAAGCACAACGAGCTTGTCATTGGCGGGCACTGCCTGGATGGTGCGGTCGAGCTGGGTGTAGAAGGCAGCTTTGTTATCATCGGTTGAGGTCATAGTCGGGGCGTAGACAGAGATCAGGGTGAGATGTCTGTCCCGCGTGATGGGGATGCGGACAGTCATGAGGCGCTCACTGATGGCCTTGGGAGCGAGGTTGTGCTGCTGCACTAGCTGGGAACGGATGGCGAAGCCGACACCGTGGATGCGAGGCTCCTCTAGGGCATTGCCTTTCCAGAAGATGGTGTAGCCTGTTTCAGCTTCCCTGATGTTGCCCTCTTCGGGTAGTCTGGTCTCGCTAAGAGCCGCCACATCAACATTGAAGCGGGCTAGCTCCTTGCAGACGAGGGCTGTACGTCGTTCCGGGCGGTTGGTGTTCGTCACGTCTTGAAGGGTGCGGATGTTCCACGCACCTAAGGTTAATATTTTTTTCTTGTTATTTCGACCGCATTAGTGGGATGTCCGCCAGCCGCTGTGAGCTGACCAGACGGGTTTGCCGTGTCCGATGTTTACCCCACCTTTTCTAGGGGCCTCCCCATGTGGGGTGGGCTGCGGTGTCCTCAATAGGCCAGCCCAGTCACGAGTCCAGCTGCCGAACTCTGGTGTCACGGCACCGTCACCAGAGAGCGATTGAATCTTAGACTCGCCGCCTGAGTGCAGTCGTGGGCTAAGGGCTTCCAGCTATCCAGGCCTGCCCCCTTCACCCACAGTGCTGTCGCCTCAGGACTTGCTGGTGGTGGTGATGATGATGATGGTGAGAAAGAGATGAAGAAGGGTGGAGGAAACGACAGAATGCCAGTAGCTAGGTATATTGTTTTGGGTGGTCGTGGCTTTGCAACGGCCACGCACACACACTTGGCCCACATCATTTTCACCGCGGCTCAAGACATATGAGACAGGCGGCTTCTCCGATGTTGGTTGCATCGGGCTGCCGGGTTCTTGTTATGTCAAGGCCCGCCTTGTTGCCTGCCCGACAGGCATTGCCCTCTTCCGCCGGTGCTGGGAAGCTCCGCCGTTGGGGTATTGTTTGGTTTGATTTTGGAGTTTTCCTTCTCCTAGCCTTTGCCTATCTTAAAATAAAAGAGAAGGCCTATAGGGGCCCAGTCTTGGTCTGGTCTCTCAGAACTGGCCTTAGCGGTATGGTTGAGCCTGCCAGGGTGGATAAACTACCCCTCCGCCATTGCCCAGCCCATCATTGGGACACTCAAGCCCATCTACTGCAGCAAAGTGCTGGACATTCAGAGGGGTATATATATGTATATATATATATATATATATATATATATATATATATATATATATATATATATATATATATATATATATATATATATATACATAGATATATATATATATATATATATATATATATATATATATATATATATATATATATATATATATATATATATATATATATTAATATATATATATATATATATATATATATATATATATATATATATATATATATATATATATATATATATATATATATATATATATATATATATATATATATATATATATTAATCATATATATGTATATATATATATATATATATATATATATATATACACACATTTAGATATATATATATATATATATATATATATATATATATATATATATATATATATATATATATATATATATATATATATCAACATTATCCTTGGAATCTCATATATGCAAATGAAAATAGTTTTTCTAAATATTTATTTCCAAATAAAGTGTTAAAAACTATTTTGAATGATGAATGAATTTAAATATCAAATTTGGAAATAACACCAAGATGTATATGTTTTTTTACAACTTTGATACAGAGTAATTGGGTATATGAAGATGTTTAATTTTTTCTTTGAATTAATAACACTTCAAATACGATATATATATATATATATATATATATATATATATATATATATATATATATATATATATATATATATATATATATACTGTATATATATATATATATATATATATATATATATATATATATATATATATATATATACTGTATATATATATATATATATATATATATATATATATATATATATATATATATATATATATATATATATATATATATATATATATATATATATATATATATATATATACAAATCTGTAAAACTTGATTGTTATGAAAAGGACTTTAGCTTCTTTCTAAAAAAGGACGATATTTTATTTCTTTTTTTTTGGTCATTTTTTTTACCTCTTAGAGATCCTTTTATGATCGTCTGATAAAATCTTAATAAAGCTGATCACGCTAGTTAAATGGTAGGGTTTTCTGGAGAGAGAGAGAGAGAGAGAGAGAGAGAGAGAGAGAGAGAGAGAGAGAGAGAGAGAGAGAGAAAGAGAGCCTTATTGCCTTATTTGCCTTATTTTTTGTTTGGGTTCCCCCAGGTCCTTAAGTGTGAGGCACCTCGTATATTCACCATAACACCAGAGAGTTGCTAATGCATCTTCCGGTGTATTTTGCATCTTCCAGTCTTGGATGGTCTGGGATGCATCTTAAATATTTATCGAGCTTATTCTTAAGCACATCTATGCTCACTCCTGATATGTTTCTTAGATGAGCTGGCAGCAAATTAAATAGTCGCTGCATTATCGATGCTGGTGCGTAGTGGATTAATGTCCTGTGCGCCTTTCTTAGTTTACCTGGCATATTTTTTGGCACTATTAATCTACCTCGGCTTGCTCTTTCTGATATTTTAAGCTCCATGATGTTTTCAGAAATTCCTTCTATTTGCTTCCAAGCTTGTATTATCATGTAGCGTTTTCTTCTCCTTTCTAGACTGTATAGTTTTAAGAGTTGTAGTCTTTCCCAGTAGTCAAGGTCCTTAACTTCTTCTATTCTAGCAGTATAGGACCTTTATACACTCACTATTTGCGCAATATCCTTTTGGTTGTGTGGGTACCATATCACATTGCAGTACTCGAGTGTACTACGTACATAAGTTTTGTAAAGCATAATCTTGTGTTCAGTTTTTCTTGTTTTAAAGTGTCAGAATAACATTCCCATTTTTGCTTTACATTTAGCCAACAGTGTTTCTATTTGGTCGTTGCATAACATATTCCTATTTAACATTACACCAAGGTCTTTAATTGCTTCCTGGTTTGTGATTGTCTCATTATTAGATCCCTTGTATGCATATACCATTCCTTCTCTGTTTCCATAATTTATTGATTCGAATTTATCGGAGTTAAATACCATCCTATTTATCTCCACCCATTCATATATTTTGTTTAGATCGCTTTGTAGTGAGTTCCTATCAAACAGCAGTGCAGATAATACCGTACATTGTGGCACACCAGATATTACCTGGGCTTCATCTGATTTCTCGTCATTTGCAACCACTATCTGTTTTCTGTTTGGCAGGAATTCCTTTACCCATTTTCCTATCTTTCCCACAATATTATGTTTTTTCATTTTTTTTCTCCAATATTTTATGGTCTACCTTGTCAAAGGCTTTTGCAAAATCTAGATAGATCACATCTGTGTCTTTTTCATTTATCATATTTTTCTTTATGTTTTCATAGTGTGCTATCAGTTGGGTTTGTGTACTTTTTCCGGGCACAAAACCGTGTTGACCCATATTAAACAAATTATTTTTAACCAAATGATCCCTTATTTTCTTTTTTATTACCCTCTCATACACTTTCATACTATGTGATGTTAGACTAACAGGTCTATAATTGCTTGCCTCTAGTCTTGATCCACTTTTGAAGATAGGGGTTATATAAGCTAATTTATGTTTAACATATATCTCGCTCATATCTACACTTTGTCTTAGCAGTATTGCAAGCGGCTTCGCGATAGTGTTTGCAGTATTTTTTAACAAAATCGCTGGAACTCCATCTGGTCCGGCTGCCGATCCATTTTTAATTTCGTTTATAGCCGTGACAATATCTGCTTCATTAATATCTATATCCGTTAGATATTCAACATTTTCTTCTCTCATTTCTGTTTCATTATTCTCATTCGCAATTCTTGGCGTGAACTCACTCTTATATTTTTCTGCTAATATGTTGCATATTTCCTTTTTTTCATTCGTTAGCCGTCCTTCAATTCTTAGAGGGCCTATTTCTATTCTCCTTTTATTCATCTTTTTTGCATAGGAGTAAAGTACTTTGAGATTTTTTTTTTTATATTTTGAAGTGTCCTTTCTTCTAAGTCCCTTTTTTCATTTTCTTTCGACTGTATAATCTTTTGTTCTGCATTTTCTATCTTTCATTTTATTTCCCTCATTTTCCACACATTTTTTTTTTTTGCAAGATTTTTCTTCCACTTTCTAATTTTCTGAAATAAGATCCTTCTGTCTCTTGGTATGCACGTCTTTTATTTATTGTTTTTTTTTTCAGTACATATTTTTCAACAATTTTCTCCAGTATTTTATAAAGTATGTCCGTATTTACCTGTATATTATCACTTACAGATACATTTTTTCATTCCGTATTCAGTTCTTCATTTATTTCTGACTGTTTTATATTCTTACTGTAAAAATTATATTTTCCATTTCCTTCCCAAAGTTTTGTTCTTTTATTAATTCTGCAATCACTTGCTTTGGAATGGACTATCAATTCTATGACATTGTGGTCTGAAATTCCCGTTTTATACACTATTATTTCGTTAACATAATTCACCTCATTCACAAATACTAGAGCTAGGACATTTTCTTTTTTTGTTGGAATGTGGTTTATTTGTTGCATATTATGTTCTAATAGCATATCTTGAAGCTTTTCAAATTTCCTCTTATCTTCTGCGCTACTATTACTCTCTTTTTTATATGTATACATACAACCACTTTCTTCTATCCGTTCTTCCCAATCCACGAAAGGAAAGTTAAAATCTCGGGATAGGAGAGAGAGAGAGAGAGAGAGAGAGAGAGAGAGAGAGAGAGAGAGAGAGAGAGAGAGAGAGAGAGAGAGACTTACCTTACCTTATTTTGTTTGGGTTCCCCCAGGTCCCTCAGTGTGAGGCACCTCGTATATCCACCAGAGAGTTGCTAATGCATCTTCCGGTGTATTATGCATCTTCCAGTCTTGGATGGTCTGGGATGCATCTTAGGTATTTATCGAGCTTATTCTTAAACACATCTACGCTCACTCCTGATATGTTTCTTAGATGAGCTGGCAGCACATTAAATAGTCGCTGCATCATCGATGCTGGTGCGTAGTGGATTAATGTCCTGTGCGCCTTTCTCAGTTTACCTGGAATGCATTCTGGCACTATTAATCTACCTCGGCTTGCTCTTTCTGATATTTTAAGCTCCATGATGTTTTCAGCAATTCCTTCTATTTGCTTCCATGCTTGTATTATCATGTAGCGTTCTCTTCTCCTTTCTAGACTGTATAGTTTTAAAAATTGCAGTCTTTCCCAGTAGTCAAGGTCCTTAACTTCTTCTATTCTAGCAGTATAGGACCTTTGTACACTCTCTATTTGCGCAATATCCTTTTGGTAGTCTGGGTACCATATCACATTGCAGTACTCGAGTGTACTACGCACATAAGTTTTGTAAAGCATTATCATGTGTTCAGCTTTTCTTGTTTTAAAGTGTCTGAATAACATTCCCATTTTTGCTTCACATTTAGCCAACAGTGTTGCTATTTGGTCGTTGCATAACATATTCCTATTTAAAATTACACCAAGGTCTTTAATTGCTTCCTTGTTTGTGATTGTCTCATTATTAGGTCTCTTGTATGCATACACCATTCCTTCTCTGTTTCCATAATTTATTGATTCGAATTTATCGGAGTTAAATACCATCCTATTTATCTCCGCCCATTCATATATTTTGTTTAGATCTCTTTGTAGTGAGTTCCTATCTTCATCACAAGTAATTTCTCTACTTATTCTTTTGTCATCGGCGAAACTTCTCACTACGGAGTTTTCAACATCACAGTCTATGTCTGAGATCATAATAACAAATAGCAGTGCAGCTAATACCGTACCTTGGGGCACACCAGATATTACCTGGGCTTCATCTGATTTCTCGTCATTTGCAACCACTATCTGTTTTCTGTTTTGCAGGAATTCTTTTACCCATTTTCCCATCTTTCCCACAATATTATGCTTTCTCATTTTTTTCTCCAATATGTTATGGTCTACCTTGTCAAAGGCTTTTGCAAAATCTAGATAGATCACATCTGTGTCTTTTTCATTTATCATATTATTGTATATGTTTTCATAGTGTGCTATCAGTTGGGTCTGTGTACTTTTTCCAGGTACGAAACCGTGTTGACCCATATTAAACAAATTATTTTTGACCAAATGGTTCATTATTTTCTTTTTTATTACCCTCTCATACACTTTCATAATATGTGATGTTAGACTAACAGGTCTATAATTGCTTGCCTCTAGTCTTGATCCACTTTTGAAGATAGGGGTTATATAAGCTAATTTATGTTTAACATATATCTCGCTCATATCTACACTTTGTCTTAGCAGTATTGCAAGCGGCTTCGCGATAGTGTTTGCAGTTTTTTTTAACAAAATCGCTGGAACTCCATCTGGTCCGGCTGCTGATCCATTTTTAATTTCGTTTATAGCCGTGACAATATCTGCTTCATTAATATCTATATCCGTTATATATTCAACATTTTTTTCTCTCATTTCTGTTTCATTATTCTCATTCGCAATTCTTGGCGTGAACTCACTCTTATATTTTTCTGCTAATATGTTGCATATTTCCTTTTTTTTTATTCGTTAGCCGTCCTTCAATTCTTAGAGGGCCTATTTCTATTCTCCTTTTATTCATCTTTTTTTGCATAGGAGTAAAGTACTTTGGGGTTTCTTTTCATATCTTGAAGTGTCCTTTCTTCTAAGTCCCTTTTTTCATTTTCTTTCGACTCTATAATCTTTTGTTCTGCATTTTCTATCTTACATTTTATTTCCCTCATTTTCCACACATTTTTTTCTTTTGCAATATTTTTCTTCCACTTTCTAATTTTCTGAAATAAGATCCTTCTGTCTCTTGGTATGCATGTCTTTTGTTTATTGTTTTTTTTCGGTACATATTTTTCAGCAATTTTCTCAAGTATTTTGTACAGTATGTCCGTATTTACCTGTATATTATCACTTATAAATACATTTTTCCATTCTTTATTCAGTTCTTCATTTATTTCTGACCATTTTATATTCTTACTGTAAAAATTATATTTTCCATATCCTTCCCAAAGTTTTGTGCTTTTATTAATTCTGTGATCACTTGCTTTGGAATAAACAATCAATTCTATGACATTGTGGTCTGAAATTCCCGTGTTATACACTATTATTTCTTTAACATAATTCACCTCATTTACAAATACTAGATCTAGGACATTTTCCTTTCTTGTTGGAATGTGGTTTATCTGTTGCATATTATGTTCTAATAGCTTATCTTGAAGCTTTTCAAATTGCCTCTTATCTTCTGCGCTACTATTACTCTCTTTTTTATATGTATACATACAACCACTTTCTTCTATCCGTTCTTTCCAATCCACGAAAGGAAAGTTAAAATCTCCGGATAGGAGTATATTCCAGTCTTTATGGTTTCTACATATATCATCTATTTTTTTCTATTATTATGTCAAACTCCTTAGTATTTGGGGGTCTGTAAACTACAATATTCACTAGTTTTTCAAATTCAAATTCTACCGCAATCAATTCACATTCTGTGTTGCTTTATTTTTCACAGAATTTTCCTTGATTTATGTCTCTTCCATATATTGCGGTTCCCCCTTGATTCCTATTTTTTCTGTCTGATCTATAAGTTTGGAAACCCTTTATCTGGTCATCACTGCCAGTCTCTTGGGAATACCATGTTTCACTTATATTTAATATATCTATTTTTTTCAATTTGGGTTAGTTCTTCTAGGAACTCTATTTTCCTTTTAGAGTTACTCGTGACTAAACCCTGTGCATTCATCACTATTATGGTTTTTGTTTCATTTCCATTATTTAATATTGGTAATAATATGGATTCTCCCATGCTTCCTTCCTGTTCTGATATGATGTTCTTTTCTTCATTTCTCGGAATTCTGCCATTAAAAAATCCAACTTTTCCATAATATTTGTTCTTTCGCCTTCATACTTATTTTTGTGTGTAAACCTGCAATTATCCCCATATCTGCACCAACCCCTGGCATTATATATGCATTCTTTGTAGTTGGGCTCTATTTGTGGAGATTTAGGTTGAAAGGCCTTTTTTGGTGCATAGTGCGGTATATACGCGGCCTGCTTTTTTGTTTCTTTTTTTGTTTCATTTTTGTTTTTCTTTTCAGTTTGCTGAGTTTTCTTACTCTCATTCATAGTTGCAGGATGCATATATCGACATTTTTTGCTGAAACTGCATCCTTTTCCTTCTTTTAGGGTTTTGCATATTTTTGGATGGAGATCTCTGCATTCGTCTCCATATCCGTCTAAATACGCACATTTACCATATATTTCATAATTATGGCATATCTATGGATGCTTGTAGTAGCATCTTTCGCCAAATTTGCAATTCCCTCTTTTCAGCCTATTACAGACTATATCTTTCTTTTCTTTTTTTCTTGTTCTTGCTCTTCCCTAAAAGTATGTAGATCCGGGTAGAGTCTCTTGGGTCTATTATTTGTTTTCATCTGATAATTTATTTCTTCATAAGTATGTTGTTGGATGGCATCATAAGTTATATCAATGATTTCCTCACCATCCTTACACATATCCTGTTCATTTTTCTCTTATTCTTCTTCTTCTTCTTCTTCTTCAACTTTTTGCAGCTTTAGTCTCGACTTAACCCTGGAAAGGTAAGGTGGGTCGTCCGCGACCCCGAGTGTCAAAAAAAAAGAGGTTTTTCTCACGTGACTCATCCCCGTGACTGAATTTGTGGGTGATCGACCTGCAGTAGGTGTCTCCCCTACACGCTCTAGTAGTGTCCAGATGTGCATTGCTGTAGCTGTACTCCTTCCCCGATTTCTGAGACGCGTCGGGGTCGAGCGCGACCGAGTTTACCCTTCTAAGGTAATTTGCATAATTATCAAGGTTATTACGTATTATGAAATTGTTGTAGAATGGCGCAACTTGTATAGGTTATCAGTTGTGGAAAGTCTTGGTGGATTGTTTGGCTACCATGTGCATGATTTTTTTTTTAGTTAAAATGTCGTTCATCACCACGAGGAACATTTTACCGCGACTGCCCCTTTTTCATTTTTTTTAATTTTTTTGCCAAGTCATTTTTCCGTAAGATATTGCCAAATAGTGTCGTAAAACTTTTGCTTTTTTAGTGTTGGAAAGTGTGTCTAGATGATCTGGCTACCCATGCGTGACTTTGTTTTTGTCAGATACGACGTAGTTATTGGTATATTGGGTATTTAACTGCGGTTGCCAATTTCTGTTTTTTTTTCAATATTTGTAAAAATTTACTACGTAGTAAGGAATTGCCGTATATTATTGATTTTTTTTCATGTTTATGTGTTAGAAAGTGTGCCTTGATGGTTGGGCTAACACGTGCATGTCTTTGTTTTTATCTGAGATGCCGTATATTAGAATGTTGGGCATTTTTCCGTGAGTGCCCCTTTTTATTTGTTTTGCATTTTTTTGCTTAGTCATGTTACCGTAAGGAATTGGCAAGTAGTGTCGCAAAACTTATATTTTTATAGTGTTGGAAAGTGTTTCTAGATGATCTGGCTACCCATGCCTATCTTTTTTTTTAGCCAGATAAGGCGTATATATAGGTATGTGTTCGATTTTCCTGTGATTGCCATTTTTTCGTTTTTTCCCATTTCTTTCAAAATTACTACGTACTAAGGAACTATCACAGAGTAATG
This sequence comes from Palaemon carinicauda, assembly GCF_036898095.1. Lineage (NCBI taxonomy): Eukaryota > Metazoa > Arthropoda > Malacostraca > Decapoda > Palaemonidae > Palaemon > Palaemon carinicauda. Next base: position 44,337,489 of record NC_090733.1, read on the forward strand.
ATTCATTTATATGTTTATTTGTCGGAAAATGTGCCTTGATGGTTTGCCTAGCACGTGGCTGAAATTTTTTTTTTCTGAAATGCCCTATATTAGAATGGCCATTTTTCCGCGAGTGCCCCTTTTTATTTGTTTTGCATTTTTTTGCTTAGTCATGTTACCGTAAGGAATTGGCAAGTAGTGTCGCAAAACTTATAATTTTATAGTGTTGGAAAGTGTGTCTAGATGATCTGGCTACCCATGCCTATCTTTTTTTTAGCCAGATATGGCGTATATATAGGTATGTGTTCGATTTTCGTGTGATTGCCATTTTTTCGTTTTTTCCCATTTCTTTCAAAATTACTACGTACTAAGGAACTATCACAGAGTAATGATTCATTTAGATGTTTATTTGTCGGAAAATGTGCCTTGATGGTTTGCCTAGCACGTGGCTGAATTTTTTTTTTTCTGAAATGCCGTATATTAGAATGTTAGCCATTTTTCCGCGAGTGCCCCTTTTTATTTGTTTTGCATTTTTTTGCTTAGTCATGTTACCGTAAGGAATTGGCAAGTAGTGTCGCAAAACTTATATTTTTATAGTGTTGGAAAGTGTTTCTAAATGATCTGGCTACCCATGCCTATCTTTTCTTTTAGCCAGATATGGCGTATATATAGGTATGTGTTCGATTTTCCTGTGATTGCCATTTTTTCGTTTTTTCCCATTTCTTTCAAAATTACTACATACTAAGGAACTATCACAGAGTAATGATTCATTTAGATGTTTATTTGTCGGAAAATGTGCCTTGATGGTTTGCCTAGTACGTGGCTGAATTTTTTTTTTTCTGAAATGCCGTATATTAGAATGTTGGCCATTTTTCCGCGAGTGCCCCTTTTTATTTGTTTTGCATTTTTTTGCTTAGTCATGTTACCGTACGGAATTGGCAACTAGTGTCGCAAAACCTGTAATTTTATAGTGTTGGAAAGTGTTTCTAGATGATCTGGCTACCCATGCCTATCTTTATTTGTAGCCAGATATGGCGTATATATAGGTATGTGTTCGATTTTCCTGCGATTGCCACTTTTTCATTTTTTCCCATTTCTTTCAAAATTACTACGTACTAAGGAACTATCACAGAGTAATGATTCCTCTAGATGTTTATTTGTCGGAAAATTTTTTTTACTTCTTTTTTGATTGAATATCATCAAATTTTTTTAGCTAAAATATTATATTGTTTTACATTTTTTTTTCGATTTTATTTCCCTTCAAAAAAATTTTTTGGGGTCAGAATTTTAATTTTATAGTCGTAAAATAATCGACAATTATCCAGCAACCCACCATACAATTTTTATGCATATCCAAGAATAATTAGATTATTAAATAACACCTTGAAATTGACATACCCTTCCTACATTTCAAGTGGCAGATTAGGGAGTCTGAGTGAGTGTGGTTGGCGGCCATTTTGTGGACATATCCGAAGCGTAAGTTGCCCTATCTATATATATTCTTGTTCCCTATAGAATTTGTGATATTTTGGTATATTTTTACCTGCATAAATATCATATTATATATTAAATATATGTATTTTTTTACGAAATTTCTAAGTACTCAAAAAATTAGCTTTAGATATGGCCCCTGATATAAATGTAATTTACAAAATAATGAAGATTTTTTTACATATTTCTATTTTAGGATAACATATGTTTATTTCCTAAAAAAATTAGCCACTTCCTATTTCATTTGGGTACCCAAAAAAATTCATGAAATTTGGACAAATTTTTTTGGCCAAAAAAAGTTACCCTTTTTTTCTCATTTCAGATCTTCACCTCCATGGGTCTGATTTCATCCAAAATACAACAAGTTGTGTCCTAAACATTCAAGAATCAATTCCTAAAAGGATTTGTGTATATATGTATAAACTTTTTTTTTATGAATTTTTATGTAAGGTCTTTTTTTTCTACTTAATTTTTTAAAATATTCATAATAAATAGTTTTCTGCAGATGAGTAGTATTTATATTTACAGTTGTTTTAAGCATTCAATGAAGTTTTTTTTTGGCAAAAGAAAAAAGGAGGTTACTGCAAAAACTGATTTTTCAAGAATGTTTTTTGGCGTCGTGGTCGTGCGCGTCCGAGTATACCCTTAAAGGGGTGTCCGAGGATCGTACCTATCCAGGGCTAATTATATTTTCTATCCAGACTAAGCATGTTGAGCAGAATACCTTTGTGTCTCTATTTTTTATTTTTTGCTGTATTTCAGCTCATGTGGGGTGTGTTGGAACATTACAGGCATTACATTTTCTAATCAGTTGTTGAGGATTATTAATGGAATACCATATCTTACATGTATTACACCATTTTGGCATTCTTTTTCCCAATGCATCAATCAGCATATTCACCATATTGGACTTGTTATTGTTCTTTGATGGAATGTGCTGATTGATGTAGACTTTCTTTATAAGTCTCTTTAACACTTGGATCTTCTTTGGAATTTCTTCAATTATTTTACTGATGTTTTCCGCAGATTTGTTCCAGTCTATTGGATCATATTGTTTCAATATGTCTGCGAATATTTTTCCGTCACACTGGTTGGAGCTGATAGTGACATCTGTTGTCAATCGGTCGAGCTCCTGTTTCGCCAACTCATGAAATTTGCCTTTGCTGACTCCAGCGATGTCTCTCTACGAGTTGCCTGTGTTATACAATGCCATCTTGATCAGATTTGTATTAATTCACAAGATAACTATCCTATGCCGACGATTTATCTCACTTTTCTGCCCTCAAACTAATCACCGACTATTCACGAAAACTTGTAGCTATATTTACTCGATAGCCTTTTTGTTATCCGCGTTAAATCAGGATATTTTTAGGGACTCACAAGTGTTCACTTCACCGGCACACAAATACAGAGAGAGAGAGAGAGAGAGAGAGAGAGAGAGAGAGAGAGAGAGAGAGAGAGAGAGAGAGAGAGTTCACTGGTGTGTATAACTTATGTTGACGGAGATAAAAATTAATTTCGTTATTAAATATTTCTCGAGATATTTTAGTAGTTGATTTCAAAAGGATAATAAGCTTTTTTTAGGTACTGTAGTTGTGAAAAGTATGATGAAATTATAATTTAAAAGTATAATCAGGATATAAAGGAAATCATTACTGATCAATTGTAAACTACATTTTCCAAGAGCTAATGATCAATTATTTCAGAATTGTTTTGATTATTTCCCATAAGATTTCTTCAGATTAATAGGTAAATAGTTAAAGAGGGTATCTTTCACTTTTAAAGAACAAGAAAAAGAGCTCACTATCCTAAATCGAGTAGTGCTAGATTTGTACACATTTTTTAACAAAGGCCTTTTCAAACGAAAATTATTATTGCATAGAAGTTGAAGTTGATATATAGCTCTTGAAATATATACGATTGGTAGAAAATAAAATTGAAAGTGAGCAGAATTAGAACCACAGAAAGGTCACGATTGAATAGGAAATGGGATTATGAAGATGTAATTACATCGACAGTCGATGATTCTTTTTCTTATTTAATATCTTCGGAGGATTATAAAACTATTGGTTTATGAGGAAACAAATCCCATAATATTAATCATACTTTCGATATATCTTTTGTAAATTTAATTATACATCTCTGGAGAGGAGTTTAATGAGAGATTTCCAAATCATAATTTTTCGGCTGTTTTTGTATTGTATAAAGTTTAAGATTTTTTACTAGAACTTAATATTCTAAAATGAATTTCAATCCCTTTTTTCTGCACTGATCAAGATATTCTACTATTTTCCAAAAACTTTTTTCTTAAAATATCATCTACGCTATTACCCCATTCTTCAAGCCCTCATGCACTTTTGAATGTTCTTCTTATTACTTGTTATCGTTCCCTAAATATGAAATGTAGCTTCATTTGTAATTCAACATGAGCTTTGATTTAATTCTAATTATTCTACATAGTTCCATGATATATATATATATATATATATATATATATATATATATATATATATATATATATATATATATATATATATATATATACATATATATATATATATATATATATATATATATATATATATATATATATATATATATATATATATATATATGTATATATATACATATATATATATGTATAATGTCTTCTCGTCTTCTTTCTCTGCTTCTTTTCCCAATTCACTTTTGGGTCAATATTCTGACAGCTTAACTTCTTATGTCTCGGTCAAACACACTTGTTTGTCTCTCAGGTCTTCTTTCAATCCATCTACATTAGCTTTGGTCTCCCTCTCGCTCTATCTCCAGACACCTCCATCTACAGCTCTTTCCTCCGCTAAAATGTTCTCCCCTGGATACTCTCTGACAGTTATAGTATTTAATTTATTCTCTCCATCCTTTTTTTGTTACTATATACATTCGCCTGCACGTTTTCAACAGTTTTGCATCAAATATCCCCCCTACACTAGCTTTATCAGCCATGTTTCTGCTCCAATTATCAAAGCTTGTCTCACTAGTCTCCCATACACTCACCATTAGTCTTTACTTTTATTTTTAGTAGCATAAGGCACCTGGCATCTTTTTCCATTTTTCCCTTCCACTAAGAATTTGTATGTTATTTCTATATTTAAAGTTTCATCATCAGCTACTGTTGACCACGATAACGAAATTGAGCTTTATTAAAAATAAAGTAATTATATTATTTTCTACTCATCTTTAATCCTCTCTCGTCTGGTACATTCCTCCATTGCTAAAGGTTTAACTCTACTACTCCTCTCTAGGGGTGCTATATAATCCAATGTCTTCTGCATATAACATGCACCAAGGCGGTTGGTATCTTATTTCTTGAAATATCTCATCAATAAAAAAATCAAGAAGATATGGAATTGAAGTAGATCATTAATGTTAACCAATACTTACTGTTGAAAATTCAATTAACCATATGCTGCAATTTGCTCTTTCATACATATCCTCGATCAACGCCAAATACTTCTCCAGTGTTCCTTTTACTTCAAATGAAATTTTATCAAATGTCTTTTCCAGAATAAGAAAAAAATAAGTG
>NC_090733.1:44347520-44395020 GCF_036898095.1 Palaemon carinicauda
ATATAAAAAAAATATCTTGAATAAACTACCATATTTACTCTACTCTGGACCAGCTTTGTAAGATAACAGACTCACACATACACACACACACACACACACACACACATATATATATATATATATATATATATATATATATATATATATATATATATATATATATATATATAAATATATATTTGGATGCCACCAAACAGACTTTCGTAGTAATGGAAGAAATGGGCCTTTGCCAAAAGGCCTCCAGCCCATGGTCATCACCCTTACACATCGTCCTGAAGAAAGACGGCTCCCTCCGTCCATGTGGGGATTACAGGTGCCTGAACATGTAAACAGACCTGGATTACCACCCCCTACCAAACAACGCCGACCAGACCTCCTACGTGCACAAAGATAAGGTTTTCTCCACCCTCGGCCTCCTGAAGGGGTATGATCCGTTGACTATGAACCCAGAAGACATCCCGGAAACCGCAATTACCACTCCCTTTGGTACATACATCTTCAATTACTACAGTTTTAGCCTTCGTAATGCTGGGGCAACTTTTCAACGTGTCGTGGATGACATCTAAGGGGACCTCCCCTTCTAAGTATGTGTAGGGACAACATACTTGTGTTCTCTTCCTCGAAAGAGGAACAGCTCCGTCACCTGCTCATCGTGCTCAACCGCTTACAACAAAACGGCCTTGTAATCCGGTACGACAAGTGTACCTTTGTTTTGTAAAGTTTATTGTTTACATTTTCTGCCATTTGTACGTAAAAGATTTCCGCCGTTTTTATCTTCCACTTTCCTCTAGGACATCACCTCAATTCAAAGGCAAGGTTCCAATTTTTTTTTACTTTATTTTGACTGTTTGTTTTAACTAAAAACTTCTTATTCGGAAATTTAATGTTAATTTATTATCAAATGATCAAAATACAGTACTTTCCACATATTTAGTACATATAGGGCTGGATAAAATTTTTATAATTATTTAATGTGGTGTTTTCCTAAGGTCTGGAACGAATTAGGCTATTTACATGTAAAAGGCGACTTACTACACAAAAAAATCACTTCACGAAAGCCCTCACAAAATATATTAATTTCATGTTGTGAGGCATCAATATATATATATATATATATATATATATATATATATATATATATATATATATATATATATATATGTATATATATATATATATATATATATATATATATATATATATATATATATATATATATATATATATATATATATATATATATATATATATATATATATATATATATATATATATATATATATATACATACATAATTATATATATATATATATATATATATATATATATATATATATATATATATATATATATATATATATATATATATATATATATATATATATATATATATATATATATATATATATATATATATATATATATATGTGTGTGTGTGTGTGTGTGTAAATATCACCCACGAAATGCATTTAATACCGAATTCTATCTTGGGAATACACATCCACTTGGAATTCATTTTATGGTAACAGCTTCTGGTCGGGTGGTGATTTGAACCACCACCTGCACGGCTAGAAACCATGCTGGCAGGGACCCTACCGACTCAGCTATCAAGAGAGACTAAAAGTTTATGACAAGGCCCCCTACATATTCCTGTCGAATTCAGGATTCTGTTCATAGACTTGAAATAGACCCATCTCCACCATGATAGCTGAATCGTGAGTTTGCAACACGGGGTTATTTTAATGAACATATATCACAAGCACACGTAATTTTAATTAATGTAAATATCACCCACGAAATGCATTTAATACCGAATTCTATCTTGGGAATACATATCCACTTGGAATTCATTTTATGGTAACAGCTTCTGGCCGGGTGGTGATTCGAACCACCACCTGCACGGCTAGAAACCATGCTGGCAGGGACCCTACCGACTCAGCTATCAAGAGAGACTAAAAGTTTATGACAAGTCCCCCTACATATTCCTGTCGAATTCAGGATTCTGTTCATAGACTTGAAATAGACCCATCTCCACCATGATAGCTGAATCTTGAGTTTGCAACACGTGGTTATTTTAATGAACATATATCACAAGCACACGTGATTTTAATTAATGTAAATATCACCCACGAAATGCATTTAATACCGAATTCTATCTTGGGAATACATATCCACTTGGAATTCATTTTATGGTAACAGCTTCTGGCCGGGTGGTGATTCGAACCACCACCTGCACGGCTAGAAACCATGCTGGCAGGGACCCTACCGACTCAGCTATCAAGAGAGACTAAAAGTTTATGACAAGTCCCCCTACATATTCCTGTCGAATTCAGGATTCTGTTCATAGACTTGAAATAGACCCATCTCCACCATGATAGCTGAATCGTGAGTTTGCAACACGTGGTTATTTTAATGAACATATATCACAAGCACACGTGATTTTAATTAATGTAAATATCACCCACAAAATGCATTTAATACCGAATTCTATTCTGGGAATACATATCCACTTGGAATTCATTTTATGGTAACAGCTTCTGGCCGGGTGGTGATTCGAACCACCACCTGCACGGCTAGAAACCATGCTGGCAGGGACCCTACCGACTCAGCTATCAAGAGAGACTAAAAGTTTATGACAAGTCCCCCTACATATTCCTGTCGAATTCAGGATTCTGTTCATAGACTAGAAATAGACCCATCTCCACCATGATAGCTGAATCATGAGTTTGCAACACGTGGTTATTTTAATGAACATATATCACAAGCACACGTGATTTTAATTAATGTAATTATCACCCACGAAATGCATTTAATATCGAATTCTATCTTGGGAATACATATCCACTTGGAATTCATTTTTTGGTAACAGCTTCTGGCCGGGTGGTGATTCGAACCACCACCTGCACGGCTAGAAACCATGCTGGCAGGGACCTTACCGACTCAGCTATCAAGAGAGACTAAAAGTTTATGACAAGTCCCCCTACATATTCCTGTCGAATTCAGTATTCTGTTCATAGACTTGAAATAGACCCATCTCCACCATGATAGCTGAATCGTGAGTTTGCAACACGTGGTTATTTTAATGAACATATATCACAAGCACACGTGATTTTAATTAATGTAAATATCACCCACGAAATGCATTTAATACCGAATTCTATCTTGGGAATACATATCCACTTGGAATTCATTTTATGGTAACAGCTTCTGGCCGGGTGGTGATTCGAACCACCATCTGCACGGCTAGAAACCATGCTGGAAGGGACCCTACCGACTCAGCTATCAAGAGAGACTGAAAGTTTATGACAAGTCCCCCTACATATTCCTGTCGAATTCAGGATTCTGTTCATAGACTTGAAATAGACCCATCTCCACCATGATAGCTGAATCGTGAGTTTGCAACACGTGGTTATTTTAATGAATATATATCACAAGCACACGTGATTTTAATTAAAGTAAATATCACCCACGAAATGCATTTAATACCGAATTCTATCTTGGGAATACATATCCACTTGGAATTCATTTTATGGTAACAGCTTCTGGCCGGGTGGTGATTCGAACCACCACCTGCACGGCTAGAAACCATGCTGGCAGGGACCCTACCGACTCAGCTATCAAGAGAGACTAAAAGTTTATAACAAGTCCCCCTACATATTCCTGTCGAATTCAGGATTCTGTTCATAGACTTGGAATAGACCCATCTCCACCATGATAGCTGAATCGTGAGTTTGCAACACGTCGTTATTTTAATGAACATATATCACAAGCACACGTGATTTTAATTAATGTAAATATCACCCACGAAATGCATTTAATACCGAATTCTATCTTGGGAATACATATCCACTTGGAATTCATTTTATGGTAACAGCTTCTGGCCGGGTGGTGATTCGAACCACCACCTGCACGGCTAGAAACCATGCTGGCAGGGACCCTACCGACTCAGCTATAAAGAGAGACTAAAAGTTTATGACAAGTCCCCCTACATATTCCTGTCGAATTCAGGATTCTGTTCATAGACTTGAAATAGACCCATCTCCACCATGATAGCTGAATCGTGAGTTTGCAACACGTGGTTATTTTAATGAACATATATCACAAGCACACAGAATCCTGAACAGAATCCTGAATTCGACAGGAATATGTAGGGGGACTTGTCATAAACTTTTAGTCTCTCTTGATAGCTGAGTCGGTAGGGTCCCTGCCAGCATGGTTTCTAGCCGTGCAGGTGGTGGTTCGAATCACCACTCGGCCAGAAGCTGTTACCATAAAATGAATTCCAAGTGGATATGTATTCCCAAGATAGAATTCGGTATTAAATGCATTTCGTGGGTGATATTTACATTAATTAAAATCACGTGTGCTTGTGATATATGTTCATTAAAATAACCACGTGTTGCAAACTCAAGATTCAGCTATCATGGTGGAGATGGGTCTATTTCAAGTCTATGAACAGAATCCTAAATTCGACAGGAATATGTAGGGGGACTTGTCATAAACTTTTAGTCTCTCTTGATAGCCGAGTCGGTAGGGTCCCTGCCAGCATGGTTTCTAGCCGTGCAGGTGGTGGTTCGAATCACCACCCGGCCAGAAGCTGTTACCATAAAATGAATTCCAAGTGGATATGTATTCCCAAGATAGAATTCGGTATTAAATGCATTTTGTGGGTGATATTTACATTAATTAAAATCAAGTGTGCTTGTGATATATGTTCATTAAAATAACCACGTGTTGCAAACTCATGATTCAGCTATCAAGGTGGAGATGGGTCTATTTCAAGTCTATGAACAGAATCCTGAATTCGACAGGAATATGTAGGGGGACTTGTCATAAACTTTTAGTCTCTCTTGATAGCTGAGTCGGTAGGGTCCCTGCCAGCATGGTTTCTAGCCGTGCAGGTGGTAGTTCGAATCACCACCCGGCCAGAAGCTGTTACCATAAAATGAATTCCAAGTGGATATGTATTCCCAAGATAGAATTCGGTATTAAATGCATTTCGTGGGTGATATTTACATTAATTAAAATCACGTGTGCTTGTGATATATGTTCATTAAAATAACCACGTGTTGCAAACTCACGATTCAGCTATCATGGTGGAGATGGGTCTATTTCTAGTCTATGAACAGAATCCGGAATTCGACAGGAATATGTAGGGGGACTTGTCATAAACTTTTAGTCTCTCTTGATAGCTGAGTCGGTAGGGTCCCTGCCAGCATGGTTTCTAGCCGTGCAGGTGGTGGTTCGAATCACCACCCGGCCAGAAGATGTTACCATAAAATGAATTCCAAGTGGATATGTATTCCCAAGATAGAGTTCGGTATTAAATGCATTTCGTGGGTGATATTTACATTAATTAAAATCACGTGTGCTTGTGATATATGTTCATTAAAATAACCACGTGTTGCAAACTCAAGATTCAGCTATCAGGGTGGAGATGGGTCTATTTCAAGTCTATGAACAGAATCCTGAATTCGACAGGAATATGTAGGGGGACTTGTCATAAACTTTTAGTCTCTCTTGATAGCTGAGTCGGTAGGGTCCCTGCCAGCATGGTTTCTAGCCGTGCAGGTGGTGGTTCGAATCACCACCCGGCCAGAAGCTGTTACCATAAAATGAATTCCAAGTGGATATGTATTCCTAAGATAGAATTCGGTATTAAATGCATTTCGTAGGTGATATTTACATTAATTAAAATTACGTGTGCTTGTGATATATGTTCATTAAAATAACCACGTGTTGCAAACTCACGATTCAGCTATCCAGGTGGAGATGGGTCTATTTCAAGTCTATGAACAGAATCCTGAATTCGACAGGAATATGTAGGGGGCCTTGTCATAAACTTTTAGTCTCTCTTGATAGCTGAGTCGGTAGGGTCCCTGCCAGCATGGTTTCTAGCCGTGCAGGTGGTGGTTCGAATCACCACCCGGCCAGAAGCTGTTATCATAAAATGAATTCCAAGTGGATATGTATTCCCAAGATAGAATTCGGTATTAAATGCAATTCGTGGGTGATATTTACATTAATTAAAATCACGTGTGCTTGTGATATATGTTCATTAAAATAACCACGTGTTGCAAACTCACGATTCAGCTATCATGGTGGAGATGGGTCTATTTCAAGTCTATATGCAGAATCCTGAATTCGACAGGAATATGTAGGGGGACTTGTCATAAACTTTTAGTCTCTCTTGATAGCTGAGTCGGTAGGGTCCCTGCCAGCATGGTTTCTAGCCGTGCAGGTGGTGGTTCGAATCACCACCCGGCCAGAAGCTGTTACCATAAAATGAATTCCAAGTGGATATGTATTCCCAAGATAGAATTCGGTATTAAATGCATTTCGTGGGTGATATTTACATTAATTAAAATCACGTGTTCTTGTGATATATGTTCATATATATATATATATATATATATATATATATATATATATATATATATATATATATATGTATATATATATATATATATATATATATATATATATATATATATATATATATATATATATATATATATGTATACATACATATATATATATATATATATATATATATATATATATATATATATATATATATATATATATATATATATATATATATATATATATATATATAAGTATGTATATATATGTATGTATATATATATATATATATATATATATATATATGTATGTATATATATATGTATATATATATATATATATATATATATATATATATATATATATATATATATATATATATATATAGATATATATATACATATTTATATGTATATATATATATATATATATATATATATATATATATATATATATATATATACATATATATGTATTTATATAGACATATATATATATATATATATATATATATATATATATATATATATATATATATATATATATATATATATATATATATTTATATATATATATATATATATATATATATATATTTACATAAATATCTATACATATATATGTATATATATAGACATATAAATATATATATATATATATATATATATATATATATATATATATATATATATATATATACATATATATATATATATATATATATATATATATATATATATAAATTTTTGTTACTTTATTTTCACTGTTTGCTCTAATTGAAAACTTCTTATTTGGAATATTAATGTTAATTTATTATTAAATGATCAAAATACATATATATATATATATATATATATATATATATATATATATATATATATATATATATAATATATATATATATATGTATATATATATATATATATATATATATATATATATATATATATATATATATATATATATATATATTATATATATATATATATATATATATATATATATATATATATATATATATATATATATATATATATATATATATATATGTATGTATGTATGTATAAATGCATGTACATGTATATATATATATATATATATATATATATATATATATATATATATATATATATATATATATATATATATATATATATATATATATATATATATATATATATCTGTATCTCTGCTTATATGTGTGTTCAAGTATATAATGAAGATCATTCAAACGTATGAACCAACTCCATCCCATACATAGGAAGAAATATAAACTTTTTATAAACAGGTAGAGATATAAACGAAAATAAATATTACTCACATTTCATGTGTTTTGGTTAATCTCAATGCTAAAGTCGGTCAAAAGAAGATAGGAGAATCAGCAGAGGATAAATTTGTACCAGGCAATTGACAGGGGAGACATTTTAGTAGAATTTGCTTAATGGAACAATCCTAAGATTATGAACACCTTTGTTCATAAAAAAAAAAAAAAAAGGAACAGCAAAAAGTGGCGAGTAGATACCCAAATGGAGAAACAGGAATTGAAATAGATGCTATTCCCAGTCAAAAAGTCAACAAAGTTTAAGATATAATACTATGAAATAAGTTTAAAGGCAAGCGATCATAGTGCGAAGGTTCTAGGATAGAGAGAGAAAAATTAAGTTTTAGGGGAAAAAATTAACACAAACGTGATAAGAGGAAAATCTCATGAGTAAAATTTAACAATACAAATAGGTATTCCCCTCTTCATGAAATGAAAGCAATAAAGAAGAAATGAATATTACTGTAACTAGATTTATATCGGAATCAGCACATAAGATAGGTAAAAAAAGTTCCAAACAAGATCAAGAAAAACTATCAGAAAGTACCAAAAGGCCAATAAAGGAAAGATCAGAAATGAGAAATTAAGTAAAATTATCAGATCTATCCAAGAAAACAAACAAACTAAGAAAACAAGATATTCTTGAACATTGTAACGAACGTTTTCCATACACGTTCGTATACTGTTACGGTTTTACTTGTTTTGTCTTTTCACTTCGTATTCTCTGCACTGGTAATTAGACCAGCCTTTGAATTTTGGTGCCGCTTTTGTTTGCTAGTCCTGGTATATAGGATTGATGTTGGGACTTGCATTCACCTTGCCTCTCGGTTATAATCTAATGGCCCACTGGCACAATGGTGACCACCAGAGGAAGGACTAGTTCCCTCATGTCTTTTCGCTCATTGCTTTATCTTACTGTTAGAATGCAGCCCACCCAACCTGACTCTTTGACACACGCTCCTACCTTTTGCCAACAAAGAAGCATTAGTCTGCTTCCAACATACGGAAGTCCAGTTTCGCATCAAGGGCATGACTCACTCAATCACCAATGTAGACTATGTCCTCGTAGCAAAACCATAGGACACTTTCCCAGAAATCTCTGATTAGCTTTGCGAACAACTAGACACCCCAATACCTTATGATACCCTTAAAACATTCCTTCTAGAGAAGTACCTGCCCTTTCCGGTCATCCGTATATCCAATCTTTTTCATCTCTCACAAAAACTTTTTTTGGGGGGACTAAAAGGCTAGGCTCGCTCTCAGGGAAATGACCTACAACCTTTCACAGACGTCTCTCATCGGGATAAGAGACTACTTCCTCCCTTAAGGTACACTTATCCGAATTAGTAAGCGCTGCCAAAGCCGATGTCAATATTTTACACATGATGACTAAAGTCAACACTCTTATGGTCAGCCACTTCACCTTCAAAACCTTCATCAACACCTCAACTCCTGACGAGGAGTTCAACTATTCAACTGACCTGAATGCGGTAGGACACTGGTATACCCAATTTGTGACGTGCCGGAGCAGCAATAATGCCGCCCACTACCCACATATGCACTTGCTCATGCCCAACCGATGAACTTTACAGCCACTTATTGACGCCCATCAGCCGCAATTATGCTACTACCATTCCAGATTCGGAGCTCCTGGGAAAAAATGAGCAAACATTTGTCAGTGTCCAAAAAATCATTATAGTAGGTCATTGCTTAGGGTGTTATCCTCCCTGTTACTAATGTTTTCTTTTTACATGATGCAGCTACGGGCGTTCGATTTTTCGTAGGCACTGGCTCGACGTTCTCTTCTACCAAGGCCATTCACAAGGTCACAACAGTTTGTTTAACCCTGCTAACTACAGCTTGGTAGCTTTCCAGGGATCTGTGATCCCCACCCTTGGTAAAAGAACCTCACATTATCGTTTGGAAGCATCAAACATCATTGAAAGTTTCTTGTTGCTGACATCACATTGCCAATCCTTGTTGCAGATTTCCTCTTACGTTTTCATTTCTTGGTTGACTTTGCTTGGTGATTATGTTAGTGAATGCAGATTCTTAGTCATGAACACCTCTTCTGTACAACCCATCTAACGTTGCTCTTAACATCAACGCACCCTCGGATGGCTATGCCAACCTCCTTCTGTCGTAACCAGAATTACTCTGTCGGGAACTTCGCTAAACAGTATTTTTCACTATGTGAAGCCGACAGGACCTCAGTGTTCCACAGATTCAGGCATCTGGCACCTGATAGCTTGGCTGGAGCTAAGCAAACGTTCACCAATTAGGAAGAAAGGGGCTGTTGCCAAAAGACCCCAAGTCCATGATCGTCAATATAACACATATTCATGAAGAAAGTTGTCTCCCTACATCTGTGTGGTTATTGCAGGCACTTGAAAATAGAGACAGAACCAGATCAATAACCTTTCCCAAACATCACTTACATGTCTTCCTGCTTGCACAAAGTGAAGGCTCTCTCCACGCTCAACTTCCTGAAAGGGTATTATCAGGAGCCTATCATTCCAGAAGACATCCACAAGAATCCCATGACCATCCACTTCGGTGTATATACCTTTAATTATCCCTTTTTTGCATTGCAAGTACTTGTGTCAGCAATTGGCAATTGCACACTTGTGTCAACGACGGAATGACCAATTTTTTTGCCTCATTTTCCAATATAAGTCAAGTTTTCTATGTAATAATATAATAATCTTGCTTTGATACCGTTTCAATTTTGATATAATGCTTTTTTATGGGACTTTTCATTTAGTAGTAAAAGCTTTGGTGAGAGAGAGAGAGAGAGAGAGAGAGAGAGAGAGAGAGAGAGAGAGAGAGAGAGAGAGAGAGAGAGAGAGAGAGAGAGAGATGGGGGGGGGGGGGGCTACAATATGTACTTCCTTAAATATATTTCAATTCAAATATTGAAATCTATTTATGATTGGGTTTATAACCTATTACGCTAATAGTTTCTAGATCGTAGTTTAAGTTTGTACCTTTGTGATGCTATAATTATGATACAGTAAAAATGATAAAATTAATGAATTAACTAGACTAAGTAACTAGTAAGTATAATAGAATAATAATAGATGAGGTTGAATTTTATTTCTAATTGAATATTCCAACCTGAGTTTTAGTATTTTTTATCAAACATACTGACACATATACACACACATGCACACACACATACGCACACACATACACACACACACACA
Organism: Palaemon carinicauda; assembly: GCF_036898095.1. Lineage (NCBI taxonomy): Eukaryota > Metazoa > Arthropoda > Malacostraca > Decapoda > Palaemonidae > Palaemon > Palaemon carinicauda. The sequence goes on from NC_090733.1 coordinate 44,358,414, forward strand.
CACACACACACACACACACATATATATATATATATATATATATATATATATATATATATATATATATATATATATATATATATATATATATATATATATATATATATATGTTGGCCAGGGCACCAGCAACCCATTGAGATACTACTACCGGAGAGTTTTGGGATCCTTTGCTGGCCAGACAGTAATACATTGCATTCTTCTATCTCGTTACAGTTTACATTCCCTTTGGCTACACACACATCGAATAATCTCGCCTATTCTTTGCAGATTCTCATCTGTTATATTTATTTAGTGATATTTTCATTCAGTATCGTACATGTTAATTTACGTTATTTTACATAATTAAGTTTTCATTTCAGGTAGTTTGGTCACAGTCTTATATAATACTGTTAAAAGGTATGCTGTATGACACACACAAGAGATTGCATCATGTTTCCACGTGGTTGGAAAAGTCATTGAGGTTCCTAAGTAAAGGTTTTTTTTTTTTCTTTTTTTCTTATGTTAGCTGAGAGTGTTCCCCTCATCAGGCGAAAATACAAACATACATCAAACTGCCAAGTTGGCAACAATGACATCGCAAAACCCAGTGCAGACCTGGTGTACACACATTGGTAATGCTTTGCTTGAATTAGCTGAAAGTTTCTGGAATGACTTTGGACGACACTCTACCGCTAGTGTATCACACGATTGTACATAGTAATGACATTTCTCTTTTTTGTATATATTATCCTTTGTATCTTCACTCTCCACTCGCACTGACAGCAACTTCTATGAACCTCTCTGCTTTTCTCATTGTCAACTGTTAACAGAACCGGTTGCCGGTTGGACAAGAAATAGCATATTTATTTTGTGACCTTCTTGCTGGGACCTAGTGTGTATATATACCCCATGTCTCCATAAAAAAGTACTCATTTGTTTTCATCCCTCTTTTGAGTCACAACGTACTCTTGGCTCGTCACATTGGTGACCCCGCAAGTCGACTCGCTCCTCCCCGCCTTTCCCCCACCTCCATTCAGTATTACTATGGCCGCCACATTGAAACTTTCATCGTTCATCAGCGGAGAGGCATTTGCTTGGTTTCAGCGCACAGAAGTCCAGTTCCGCATCAAGGGGGTGCCTCGGTCAACCATCAAAGCAGATTATGTTCTCGTGGTGATACCAGAGAACACCTTCCTTGAAATATGCGACTGGTTTTGTGAACAAGGAGACACCCCAATAGCGTAGAACGCCCTCAAAACATACCTTCCGTAGCAGTATTCTCCATCGCCAGCCGCCCGTATAGCCAAGCTTTTTCAGCAATCTCAACAACCGTTGGGAGACTGAAGGGCTTTGCTCGCCCTCAGGGAAATGACCAGTATCGCTCACCTACAAGCTGCTGCAGACAGCTTTCCTCGTGAGCATCATATATCGACACACTTGCACTCTTTAACGCATGTCTTCCTACGCAACGACAGTAGGAAGCCAAAGCTAACGCCCCCCTTCCACACGCCCTTTCCTTGTGATCCGGCGCAATCCAAAAGCATTCCTACCAAACATTCGTGGCAAAGAAGACTGGGTCTCCATTGAACGTCTAAAACCTGCTTATCACCTGCCAGATGACCCGCCTACAGTTCAACTCTCTAGATCAGGGCGCCCTATTTAACATGTACAGTAGGTCATTGTTAAGGGGAGTGATATGTCCCACTCGTGTGTCACACGTTCGTAAATAGTAACAACATTTTTATTGTTTATATTTATTATCCTTTGTATCTTTGCTCTCCCCTTGCACTGACAGCAACTTGCATTAACATGTCTGCTTTTCTTATTGTTAACTGTTAACAGAACTGGTTGCCGGTTGTACAAGAAATAACATGTATTTTTTTTAACTTCTTACAGGGACATAGTGCGTATATATACCCGATGTGTCTATAATAAAGTACTCAATTGCTTTCATCCCGTTTTGAGTCATAACTTAATATATATATATATATATATATATATATATATATATATATATATATATATATATATATATATATATATATATATATATATATATATATTTATATATATATATATATATATATATATATATATATATATATATATATATATATATATATATATATATATATATATTTATATATATATATATATATATATATATATATATATATATATATATATATATATATATATATATCCAAATAAGCCATATATTTTTGATACATTAATTTCTGGATTCTCGTAACAACTTTGGGATTAGAGTCCCAGGCGAAATCACACAAAGACAAGAACTTGTGACCATCCGGTAGTTGAACCCTGGTCCGGCAAACTTGTAGCAATAGTGACTACCACTTGGCCAAGTGGTGGTCACTGTCGCTACAAGATTGGCGGACCAGGGTTCGATTCCCGGGCGGTCACAAGCTCTTGTCTTTGTTTAATTTCACCTGGGGCCCTGTTAACGAGGTGTTTGAGAGAATCCAGACTTATATATATATATATATATATATATATATATATATATATATATATATATATATATATATATATATATATATATTTATATATATATATATATATATATATATATATATATATATATATATATATATATATATATCCAAATAAGCCATATATTTTTTATACATTAATTTCTGGATTCTCGTAACAACTTTGGGATTAGAGTCCCAGGCGAAATCACACAAAGACAAGAACTTGTGACCATCCGGTAGTTGAACCCTGGTCCGGCAAACTTGTAGCGATAGTGACTACCACTTGGCCAAGTGGTGGTCACTGTCGCTACAAGATTGGCGGACCAGGGTTCGATTCCCGGGCGGTCACAAGCTCTTGTCTTTGTTTAATTTCACCTTGGGCCCTGTTACCGAGGTGTTTGAGAGAATCCAGACTTATATATATATATATATATATATATATATATATATATATATATATATATATATATATATATATATATATATATGTGTGTGTGTGTGTGTGTGGGTGTGTGTGTGTGTGATTATGTGAATATATATATATATATATATATATATATATATATATATATATATATATATATATATATATATATATATATATATATGTGTGTGTGTGTGTGTGTGTGTGTGTGTGTGCGTGTGTGGGTGTGTGTGTGTGTGATTATGTGAATATTTTTTTATATATATATATATATATATATATATATATATATATATATATATATATATATATATATATATATATATATTCATCAAAATTATTGTGACTTCGTTTTCCAATTCTGTGAATCTCCCTTCTTGTTCGTGTATATCAAGGTCTTTCATTTTCAATTCCTTCCTCCTTTTCGATATAATTATCTTAGTTACTCTGATTTTATATACAGTGTGTACAAATCTATTTCAAATGTGTTACTTCATCACTGATCATTACCTCTATAACACATACCTCTTTTGGTAACACCCCTTGCAGTCACATCCTATCTAGCCATGAAGTCGGCTAATTTTACGGGTCAGTTCAGTCTCTCCTTGACGTTAATTGATATTTTCAAAGATTTCACAATCCAAAAATTTAAGCTAGTTTAAAACACAGCTCAGGGCAAGAATTCAACAGATGACCGTGGAAACAAGTCTCCACTTGGCAGCGTCTGCAACTCATCTAGTACATATACAAGGATATAGTTGGAAATTTTTCATATTTGGTAAACTTGTTTTCTATGAGGTCAGGGTGCATGTTCTCAATGTTTTAAGGTATATAGAAGAAAACTTAGAATAATAAACAGCCTAAAGTACTCCCTATCATCATTTAGCAGAGTGATATTTCTATTCTTCATAACATCCTGATGATTAATTTGATGAAACCTTTCACCCTTAATGTTCGGAAGTATCGTACAACCATCGGTGTGCTCATCCATAGCAGTGCTAAACATCCCTCAGAGCACCGCTACAACCTCCAATTGTCATATTCTACTTTCCTCTTTTTTTTTTTTATTTATGTAGTTATTAATGATTTCAAAGTATATGGGTAAAGATATATGTAAATAGCTATCTCAGATATTGCAGGAATTCATACAGTGTTCATTATCCTGTTGTTGTTTAGTCGTGGATCTTTGGTTTAACTTTTGCTGACTTTACTTGAATTTAACCGAGCTATAAGAGTTCGTATCATAGCCGTTTACTTTCCTGTGAATTTTCTTTTTACCATAAACATTACCCCTGATATGATATAAAATGATTTTGGTAAACTCCCTAAGACGATAGAGACCTTGCTCATTAGTTCGTTAAATTTAACTTGATTTGGTTTCCCGCACAACCATGCAATTTCATCGATACATACATAACTGATGAGCACATCCTTTTATTTATTTAGTCAGTTATATGGGTTCTTTAATCATTCATATCCTAGCCAAAATTGTCATTGATCTCGATATTGTGATATTCAAATAATTTTGCTGTTTTTTTTCATAATACATTCATCAAATGTATTTTATATTAAATGAAACATTGTTTTTAGTTTAAGTCTTTGTTGAGCAATCTTACATTTGCGAACAATAACAATTGTGAGTAATTTCCAAGTAAGATCATATCTAATATTATTTCATATAGTTGCATAAATGCATCTTTGAGAGCAAATCTAAATATCTATTTCGAGTTTTATCTCACAGTTTGGCATAAGAAGATATTCGAAAGATTCCAGAATCTGCAATATGATGAGGTTTTACCCTCACAATGGGGACTTAGAGCAGCAGAGCGTTTCCATTCGCACCTCTTACGCTGCTTTCGTTCATTCAATACTTTTTCGAATATATGTTGGGAAAAATACTTCACCGCTTTTCGTTTTTAAGATCCATCCAGAATCGAAACGAACAATTTTAGTATATCTTGTTTTATAATATAACAAATATTCTCAAAATTCAATACCTTCATACATGTATGTTCATTAGAATGAGATAACTTTTCAAGGAGAGAACGTATAACTCACAGAAAGACATTATAAGATGCACTGTCATTGGTGCCTAATAAACATTGATAGCAACCTCAATAATTGTATGGATAGAGTCCTTTAAGAAATAGATTAAAACGGATGGGTTGCTTGAGAAAATGATATAACTTTGACTAGGGAACTAAATCATTGAAGAAAACATTCTATAACATACAGGAACTACAAGAATAAAAAAAAAAAAAACATCTGGTGTCATGGAATTGAAATTAAAATGATTCTACTTTTGGAAGAACTTTGGCTTTACCCGTGCTCACCAGCTATCGAACACATGTCCTCATTCAAATGCAAAGTGAAGACAATTCGTCACCTCGGGCCCTTACCATTGCCCGTTTATTTATTCTTTTTCTTTCCACATGCAGAAAAAAATTAGAGCCTTAATAAAACCTTAGAACATAATCTAGTTACAATACAAAGAGCTATATAAAGAATAATGATGGGAATAACACTAAGAGAAGGAGAAAAGCAACATGAATACGAGATCAATCTAAAGTTGAGAGATCTAAATTCCTGTGTCTGAATACAGCTGCCAGCATACTCCTGTACCCCTTGATGGTCGAGGAGGAAAATTTGTGCTTTCTTCTAAAGTCTAAGCAGAAATCGGCAATTTACGTGCATATATATATATATATATATATATATATATATATATATATATATATATATATATATATATATATATATATATATATATATATATATATATACAGTATGTATACATATATATATATATATATATATATATATATATATATATATATATATATATACTTGGTTCAACATGAGAATAGAATATTTTATTCACGTACTTCCTTTATGTATTTAAGATAAACATTATATATATATATATATATATATATATATATATATATATATATATATATATATACACACACATATATATATATATATATATATATATATATAATATATATATATATATATATATATATATATATATATATATATATATATATATATATATATATATATATATATATATATTGTTCAACATGAGAGTAGATTATTTTATTCACGTATTCCCTTCGTGTGTTTAAGATAGTAACCTCGTAAGGTAAGTACCATTCATATGAGATTAAGTGAATGTATGTAAATTACATTAGGCTGTCGTCATTCATTTAGTTGTATTTTCATTCAGTTCCATATATGTAGATTTACGTCACTTTAAAAGATCAAATTCACATCACACGTAGTTTTGTTACGAAATCTTTGGTAATCGTGTTAAAAGGTATGTATGACATACAGTACATACTAGGGATTGTGTCATGTTCCCACGTGGTTGGAAGTTGCATGAAGTTGATCGACTAAAAAGTTATTATTTTAATTTTTCTAATGTTCTAAGAGGAGGTGGGCGAATTTGACGCTGCTAGAGCCATGCCCCCATGATACGAAAATTATTTCCTAGAAGTTTCTTGAGTGAATTAAGATGATATATATATATATATATATATATATATATATATATATATATATATATATATATATATATATATATATATATATATATATATATATATATATATATATATATAGGGTCTAGCAATGCACTGGACTGTCAGAATGAGCCTACTTCTGATAGTCCTCTCACTGGCTTCTAACCAGCCACTATGTAATTCCTCACAAACGTGAATAGTGAATTTTCTCCAATCAATACCGTATATAGTGTTGTTCAAATATTGGTGATATGAAATGTGAAGTATGTTAATGCAAGTAAATTTGGATTGTAAAGTTATATGTAACTGGCCCTGTAAGATTTGGTTGAAAAGTGAAGTATATTTATGTTTGCTTAACTATTCGGTAACCTTGTGTGAGCCTAAGGAGGTAAGACTAACAGCTACGTATATGTAAGTGTAATTCTGAGTTATCTTCTTTGAGTGTTTAAAGTGTAAATTTTTTTCACTAATTGTCAAAATTAGATATATTCATAAATTAATTTCTAGTGAAACATAATTGCAGTTATATTTTGTCTTAATCTGAGGTTTAGTTCAGATATAATATTTCGAGTTCATTTTTTGACTTGTTATTTTTCTATAGAATATATTTATTTTCATAAAGTTTGTATCATTTCGATCACGAATACTTATTTCAGAGCTTTGCTAGTATCTCATGACTTAGAGTCAAAGATAGAGGTTGATTTGAGAATGGTTCCCGTTAAAGGTCAAGTAATCGCCCTGTTTTTGTTTTGAGTGTAACGTAATGGAACATTCAGACATTCATTGTTCATGTATGTTATAGTCCTGGAGTTGCGTATGATTCTCAGAACTCAGAGTTATTTTTTTTTTTGTGTGTGTGTGTATAAGATTATGAAAGATAAAGTTTCGGAGCTCGGGAAATTGCCTAATTTTCTAGTTGTAATATATATTTCTATGTGCCCAGACCCTGGGATCAAGCGAGTCTCTTTTAAATATTTGTGATATCAGGGCCGTGCTTGGATTAGAGGTTGGATCAGTTTAGTGTTGATAGGATTCTGTGTATTGATAAAATATATTTTTGGAGTCAGATAATTTTGTGTAGAGTAAAACATGGCTCAATTAAAAGTAAAAGAGTTATTGGAAAACCCAATTGTTCAGGAATTATTGGAAGTTAATGTAACTAGAGATCTTTGGCTCGCTATTTTAATGGCATGTGGTGGCCATGCAACTGGTGGAATGATTAAAGCCCAATTAAATTGTCTAGCCTTAGAAGCTGTGATAAACTTAGGAAAAATGCTAGAAGTAGATATTGCAGCAGTTCGCAACCTTTTGGAGAAGGCTGAAGCACAATTCGTAGAGAAGCAAGTGTCTGATGATCCACAAACTGAAGGAATCATAGCAGAAATAAATGTAGAGGCGGAGATTAGACGAATTGTTGTGGAAGAGAATTCCATTAAGGTGAAGATGAGGGCAGAACAGAGAGAGAGAGAGAGAGAGAGAGAGAGAGAGAGAGAGAGAGAGAGAGAGAGAGAGAGAGAGAGAGAGAGAGAAATTGCGAGACATGCAAGGGAAGTAGAAGCAAGAGAAATTGTAAGACAGGAAGAAAGAAAGGGAGAAGAGGCAAGACGGGAAGTAAGAAAGAGAAAAGAAGCAGGAGGTGCAAGATATGCAAGGGAATTAGAACTACTAAATGCTCATGCAAAGTAGTCAACTCAAACAGGTGTGAGCCCATCTATGCACGATCCTGTGTTTAATGTGGCAAATGCACAGAGATTGATCCCGAAATTCACGGAAGAAGCTCCCGAAGAATTTTTCGATCATTTTGAAATGGTCGCGTTAACGATTGAATGGTCAGATGATCAATGGCCTGTGTTATTGCCGAGTGTCCTTATTGGAAAAGGACGCAGTACACACCTAGTCTTCTCCCAGGACCAGAGGGAAGAGTATCAAGAAATGAAGAGGAGGGCTCTGCAAGTGTATCAAATGACCCCTAAATATTATAATGAAAGATTCCAAAATTGGCGGAAGGACAAGAAAATTACTTTCCAAGATTACACTTGTATGTTACAAGGATGTTTCAAGAGATGAATAGAGGCGGCCAAAGTGAGAGAGATGGCTGATTTAAAAGAACTTATAGTACTGGAATAACATTTACAAGGAATTCCTGAACATATTCGAACGTACTTGAGAGAGAAGGAGGTGAAGAAACTTAATAAAGTTGCTTCGCTGAGTGAATATCATTATATTAATAGTTGTAAACCATGCTCTGGTATGAAGTTTCAACCGGCGTTCTGACCAAGTGTCAAGTATTCGCTGAACCACGAAAACCAGTTCAGTAATAACTATAGGAAGAAGTTCAATAGTTAGAGCGGAAGTACCACTGATACTATCCCAAATCATAACGTGCAGAATGTGACCGTACCACAACAACAATCGTCGAATCTTCCTCCTTCGGGTGTTGTGAAAGACAAGCAGAAGATTAATATGTCTGTTATAAGTATGGCCAAAAAGCCCATATTAGTAAGGAATGTTGGTCAACCCAACCGAAAGCATTCACCTAAGTGGTTAAGGATAATTCAACTTCATAGAATGCGAAAACGAAGAATCAAACGAAAAAGGTCGAATAGGAAAATAGACCTGTTAAAGTTTACATGACGAACAGGACACCCCAAAATACTTGGAGGCTTCTAAACCAAATTTTTATGAAGATATTTAGGCACTCTGGATGGGGGCGAGCAGATCCTGGTCATGATATTGCGCGACACGGGATGTAATCAAAGTGTGGTGACACAGTGTACACCCGTTGGTGGAACAGTCTCTCACAGGAGATTCTGTCATTTTGAAGGGAATAGGATGTAAGGAAGTTACTCCGATTTGCTATTTGAAACTGTCATGCGAGTTGGTGACAGGTCATTTTGATTTTGCGGTAAAGGATACATTGGCTGTCGAAGGAGTAGAATTCCTACTGGGAAATGAGTTTCGTGGAACCCTATTTGTGCATTGCCCTATTGCAACGGACAACCCACTGAAGTTTAGTACTACGACTTACTGTAACTTGAGAAGGACTGCCCGTATCTGTTTCGTAGCTGTGTGGCGATGAGTATAATGAAGAAAGTCGCTGCAGAAGAAGACAGAGAAGCCGAGGGAACGATGTACTTGGAAGATTTGTTCACGGGAGAGGGGGTTTCCAATGATAATACGCAAAAGTAGAGCTCCCGAGAGATCCCTAGAGAAGAGGAGCGACAGACGAATGACTAGGAAGACAAGAAAGCAATGGACTTGGAAGAAATAGAAAACTGCCATCCACAGAGCATGAATTTTGCATTGTACTGAAATAACCAATGATATTTCCATTTTACGTACTTTGATATAATATGTGACAGTGGTTTAAGAAATGAAAAGATCCCGGGAGAGTGAAAATTACATAAAAATTAATGTCTTTGAATCTCTGAGAAAAAAAAAGATTTCCTAACAGAATTAAATGGGTTTATATGAGAAACAAGATAACCTGGATAAATCCTAAATTCATGGATTTTCTGACAAGATATATATATATATATATATATATATATATATATATATATATATATATATATATATATATATATATATATATATATATATATATATCATAAACGAATTCTATACTTCATTAGATTATGATTCCTTCAATCAAATGCCGTTACTGGCTTTTGTTGATCTTACGTGAATCTCTCTGATGGAAAATAGAAGAGAAAGTCTTTCGAATATTTTCGAATGGGTCACTGTTGTTATTAAACTGACAAGGTATTTTTAGCTTGCAATAAACGATGCGAGAAAGTTGACTTACTGAAGAAGCGGTTTATCAATACCTAGACTATTGTTGTTGATGCTGTGGTAAGCTCCTTTATATGGCAGAGATTTATATTATTAGAATAAAACCAATAGTTACTGACACCTTTTGAAGTTTACATCTACGCATATTACGAATTAAGACAAGCCGTTGTAAATCGTTATTGCTTATAGATATCAGCAGATAATATTTCCAGTAATACTAGGCAATGTATGAAAATACAATTAATTTGAATCGATTACATATTGATTAGTTTGGACAAGCACATGTTTTCTCAATGTGTATTTCCAGATAAAAGAATTATTTCAAGTGAAAAAATCTAGAACCCAAGCCAAATATGAAGATAAACATTTTAATCATGACTAGAACATAAAAGAAACAAAAAGTAAACTTATTGGAAAAAAAAAAAAAAAAAAAAAAAAAAAAAAAAACATCCGCAGTAGTCAAGTACAGTTAAACAAGGATAGCAGGAAAATAGTTACAAAATTAATTAAGCTACTGGCTCAAGTTCAGTGATGACATTATGATTATACAGTATATTCAACTGTAGCATAACAACATATGGATTTTGAAAATCCTTCTATATAGTAATCACACCTAATTGCATTATATTGCATCATTATCCTCGTTACGGATATTCTCTAATATCATATAAAGAGATCGATAAGGCAGAGTAATCATGGAATTCACACTTGGGGATGTTAAATAAAGAGAAAATATAAAATTTTACACATTCAACTTTGGTTTTCACCGGCTTGCCATGCACATGGAAATTGTTTTTAATGCAGCGCAACATCTTTGTAAGGTATATATATATATATATATATATATATATATATATATATATATATATATATATATATATATATATATATATTTTTTTTTTTTTTTTTTTTTTTTCAGAAAATCCGTGCATTTAGGATTTATGCGGGTTATCTTGTTTCTTATATAAACCCATTTAATACTGTTAGGAAATGTTTTTTTTTTCTGAAAGATTTAAAGACAGTAATTTCCATGCAATTTTCTCCCTCCCGAGATCTTTTCATTTCTTAAACCATTTTCACTTATATCAAAGTACGTAAATTAGAAAAGTTTTATTGGTTATTCCAGTACAATGCAAAATTAATGCTCTGTGGATGGCAGTTAATCTTTAGTTCACTTGAAGCATTTAATCCTTTTTTTCAATCCCGTACAAGTGAAAACCATTCAGCATCGCTCTGGGCGAAGGCTCATCCTTTTTTTCCGTACGGTAGGTTTGACCTAGTTCTCTTTCATTCCATCTACAATTGATATCTTTTATTATTCAAACATAATATGATCAATTTATAGAAACCCATGTATATATATATATATATATATATATATATATATATATATATATATATATATATATGTATAGGCATATATATATATATATATATATATATATATATATATATATATATATATATATATATATATATATATAAATATATGTATAGGCCTATATATATATATATATATATATATATATATATATATATATATATATATATATATATATATATATATATATATATATATATATATATATATATATATATATATATATAATTTTTTTCTGCCCATAATTTCGTGACAACCCTCACAGACTAGATGCATTTAAATCTCCGTTACGTAATCTGTTAATATCCTATAGAAAACTTTCCATAGTAAACTTCATCATAAATTCTTAGGCCAAATTTCGGCGTTGCTTGATATGTTCTGGAATCACTGAGGTAACAAGATATTTTAGAATCCACTCTATATTCATAAGTGTTACGCTTTCCGTATTTGTTTTGTCGTTGTAATTCCTCCGGGGGCTGCATCTAATAGTAATTTTTACGTGATTTATCCGAAGTCTAGATATTAACTTTAGCAGTATTTTTTCCCCTTGGATATTGAAATAGAGCTAAAGACATAGCAAAATTTCTTATGAAGAGCGATAATGGCAAACAGAAGGATAATTACATAATTGCCTATGCTGAGTTATAGTAGCCTTCATCAATTAGGTAGGGAGTCTATCTCATCGTACATAAATTGAAGTTTCATATTTCTCAAGATGTTGCTGTTTATATTTTAAGATGGCCACAAGACTTTTTTTTTTTGTTCTTTTTTTAATTCGTAAGCTTTTTACCAAAATTCTCAAAGCATACCACTAGCCCTCCTGCTGCTGCTGCTCAGATAACCAGCTGCAGAGTGATATGCATGGGGAGCGCTAACTTTAAGCACCCCCATTTTCTTTGTAACCTTTCTTACAGGAGCACTTTTTTTTATTATTATTATTATTTCCCGACAGCTCGCTGGAATATTGGAGAGTGTTGTTCAACATATATGCCATGTCTTTCCTTTCTCTATCCAGCTCCTATCAGCATGACTGCTATTGTCTGGATTGGAGATTGTTGGCTAGCCACAGATGATCCCAGCATGCTAGACCGTTTTCGATGTTCTCTGAGGTCTACCTGCGTTGGTGGAATCTGTTTCACCTCTCTTACAGGCGAAAGGATCTAGTGTCGATTTATCCAAACTAGCAGCTCCGCTTGAACTGTTGTAAAAACAGACAACGAAGTTGAATCTCTCTAGTTTCTATATGTCTAGATCACAATTCATTGTTGCATGTGAGCTGAGATTAGTGAATATTTCAGAAACATCATGAAATACTTTCTATATCTGTCATGCAGATTTCTTTCCTTTCCCAAAGAAGTCGAAAACTATGTCATATCTGTTGAACGCATAAAAGTATGGGATTTCTTTAGCTTTCTCAAGATTAGATACCATACTAATTATGTATTGGTAACCGGGAAAAATGTTTATAGCTCACTTCTATTTCTAGGTTTCTTTTTCTTAACGTTCCCTGATCGATATTTTAAACTTATGATTTTCACAAGCAGTCAATTATTTGATGCTTGTTATTAGAAAATAATTTGTATGTGTAATGGAATGTGGCCCAGCCTTTGTCAGATTACTAGCTTGTAATTGATTAGTACATGCATTTTGAATAAGAGTCTGTTTTTCCTCCATCTAAAATTAACATAAATAATTAAACATGACTAACATTTCTAATATTAGCTCAGCAGTATTAAATGAATTTTGAATCTTCCAACTACACTTTAATATGAAGAGAATATGTTGCAATGTTGTTGTTTTCTTATTATAGAATAAATCCTATGCATGTCTGGCTGCCAGTCATCTTGAACGGAGATTAATTTATTTTAGTGGAAATGGGAGTTAGACATTACTTTGACTACTTAGTTAATAAAGACTGCGGTTCACAACTTGATATTTTCGTGTCATTTATATATAGAGACTTGTAGTTGTTAATATATGTAAAAACAAAGCATTTTTCAACTCAACTTTCATTTATTTACCAATGTATATTAAATTCAGTAAATAGGATTTCATTAACGGTGGTTTTGTAAATGGTTACTCAAAATCTCATGGTAGTGGAAAAGTTCGTTTGTGGAAAGATGAATCGCATATGAAATATCACATAAAAAACCGGGCTTTCATATACCTTAGTTGCTAGAAAGGATTTATGACTCAGCCATTTCAGAGAGAGAGAGAGAGAGAGAGAGAGAGAGAGAGAGAGAGAGAGAGAGAGAGAGAGAGAGAGAGATGAAATGCCTAAATATTAGTGCATTATCCCCAGACTTGGACTTTATTACCAGGTTCAATATCCCACTGTCTGAAGCATCATTAGCATTTCCGTGTTGTCTTCTAAATCCTCTTATAATGTATTTCAAATCAAAGTACATCTCAACTCCTAATGATATGCAACGGAAAGTCCTCATCGATATTCTCTTTCATCTCTATTATGAGCGGCTAAATGGAGAATTCTAAATCACCTTAGTGATACGGAATTCAGGCAAGAAGATAGGCAAAAGATTTTCTTTCATTAACCTTAAGGGCATACAGTGAAGATTAACATATTCAAAAGCGTATAAAATAAAATCAATATACATTTTTCCTATACTCTATTTTGTGTAAAAGTAACAGGAAATATTTATGAAATGGTGAAAAAATATGTAACTGTTATACATTTTATTATCTAGTACATTATTTTTTTCCTTTTGCAATTAAAACTAGAGCAAATGTCATATTGCTTCAATAATCCAGAAGTAGCAAATGTTTGTCATTTAACAATAGTACTCCTATCGTCTTAAAAAGGAAAGTCTATGATCAGTGTATCCTCCCCTCTGTGACCTATGGGGCCGAAACTTGGAATCTAAGAAAAAAGCTTTCCCTTTAATTACGGACAATGCAGAGGGCTCATGAGAGAATTATGCTAAATCTAAAATGGAAGGATAGAAAAACAGGTAAATGGATACGTCAAAAAACTAAAGTAATGGATATCCTTGAAACCATTAGCAAGCTCAAATGGAACTGGGCAGGGCACATTGCCAGGATGACAGACAACCGATGGACATCACGAACAACCTTCTGGACACCCCGAGGATACACAAGAAACCGAGGAAGACAAAAAACCCGCTGGCGAGATGACTTAGACCAACATAAGCAACAGTGGCACAGAATAGCTTGCGATAGAAGTCTGTGGAGAAACCTGGGGAAGGCCTACATCCAACAAAGGACTTTTGAAGGCTGAAATGATGATGATGATGACTCCTACTTAGTGCAAATACCTTTTGTTTTACATACCATTCAACATTTATCAGCTCATGGGGAATCAAGTCTGTCTTTTCTGAAGAGGAGAACGTGCCTGTAAACGAAATGATTTCAGTGATATAAGTGAACAGGTCATGGCCTTGTAATTTACAATGCAAAGTATCTTACTGTTAAGTTTCAGAATAATGTCTCATAAATGTAATATAAAATATCATGTTTGAAGTGAAAATGCTGAAACGGGCATTTAAATCTAGGCAAGATAGGGTCAAAATGGGGTCAACCAGCCACTAATTACAATGGTTTCTACGATTGTTGTTTCAGACACCTTGTTAAATATACAAAACATATAAAAAGTCTACTGGAATCTAAGCCCGGGAACATTTGTTTGAATTGGCATGAATATACATAGCGTCAGTTCTCGAATATGTGGACTTTTCTTGAATTACCATGAGACAAATATTTAGCAACTCTGTGGAAATATTGTATTCCAAAAGTGAATTATTCTTCGGATTCAAACAGTTAAAGCCTCTATGGAGAAAAATAAGTTAAAGAGAAAATATGGAAGAAATATATATAATACATGACAAAATCATACATGTATCACACATTCATCGAACTTTTATGAGAATATTGTAAACACATTACACTAAAGTGACAAAAAAAAAAAAAAAAAACACAAGGAACTGAAATCATACACCATCATCCAAACAGAGACGTACTAATGTCACATGTATTTACACGAAATAAAAAATTATTCATGAAAGAAGCATCAGGTGTGAGAGAAAGTCATTAAGTTGCTTGTCAATTTCTATCATCGCTGTCCATACCATCCAAATCGATGTCGGATATGAATGAACAGGCACTCTTGCATTGTCCACATGCAAATGTATATAGAAATCCATCATTTCGACAAGAACTTCGAAGTGTAGAACATACTGTTTTACAGCTACACCTGACAATCTTAAGATCTTGAGGAGCTTGTTCCACATCTGTAGTAAGAGGAACCATTCGCCCATCACAGACTTTCCATCGATGTTAGATATGATTGAACATGCACCCTTGCATTGTCCAAATGCAAATATACATAGCAATCCATTCTTTTGACAAGAACCTCGAAGTGTATAATATCCTGGTTTACAGCTACACCTAATAATCTCAAGGAGTTCTCGAGGACTTGGTTTCACAACTGTAGTAAAGAGAACCATTCGCCAATCACAGACTTTCCATCCCCACTCTATTGTGTCCATGGTGTCCAATCTAAGCCAATCCTCATTTATAGTACACTCACAGAGTGATATTTGAGTGCATCAAATGTTGGGGGGATTGACCTGGGTCCGATAGTGGAAGTACTGATAGTTGTTTTTTTTTTTCACAAAAATGTCTGTACCACAAAGCATCTATTTTTTGTTTCCACCAGTCCCATGATAAAGTGAAGCAAAGCATACACGCAGATGACTGGCTCACTGATTCGTATGGGGGTTATAAAGGACAAACCCGGCGTGACTATCCTTTCTTCTCATCCTATCAGCATGTTTGACCGGACAGGCCAGTCCCGCCGTGATTGGCAGTATGCCCCGCCAGTCTCTTGCATGATTGGGAACAGACTAGCATGGTGATAGGGTTGACTTACCTATTTAGACACGTACAGTATTCCATACCTCATCCCTTTTTACTTTATAATAATACAGTGATTGCATTTTACAATGATTCGACTTATTACCGTATTTAAACAATTTTAGCAGTTTATAGTATTACTTTCAAGAATTTATTTACGTTATGTTTGCTAAGACTTATATCTTTAAATTTTGTATATTTTACACATAATGGATCATCTGTTTTCATTAAAAGTGATAGAAAATCAGTCATAACAACTCATCATGTCTTTTGACTTTTTCTTATAATCTTGTCGGAGGAATAACTTCTATTTGTTCTTTTTTATTACTTAAAATTTCCTTCTGCCAGATTATCCATTTCCCAAACAAGTTTGCAGTATTTTGCATTTCATTGCTCTTTCTTTTAGGTTTTCATTCACCATGTTATGATTTCCTTAAATTTCCGTACTTTTTTCACAGAATATTTTGTCTTTAAACCACACAGTATTCTGCCTTATTCGTGCAAAAGTATCTTGTATTCTGGTAGTAGACAGAGACTGAAAAAAAGGGGGAAAAAATATTCCGATTAACAGTTAAGAACTCTCTTCAGGGGAAAAAACGAAGGTGTAGAATATAGATAGATGGTGAATTAAGTAGCTGTCAATAATTCTATTGACCTATGTATATCTGTATCACTTTTTTTCTGCCTACATATACCGAATCCTTTTCAAATTACTATAAATTAACACAAAAACAAGTACGCCTAATTAAAAGTACAGTTGTGGAGAATTAGTTTGTTTTATTTTTTATTTTTTTTGTCAAATACAGAGAGAGAGAGAGAGAGAGAGAGAGAGAGAGAGAGAGAGAGAGAGGGGTGGGGTAGTTAGTATAATGATTGGTTGTTGTGAGAAAAACTGTTGGTATAAATGAGGTTGTTTGTTTATGTTTTTAGCTAGTTTAGGACAGTGGCAAATGTCTTGGGAGAATGCTCTTTTTTTATTTGATTGCAGCTAGAGGCAGTCGTGTGTGTGAATGCTGGATTATCATTATTTTTCTTTTACCAGCTTGTGTTTAATCATTTCAACAGTAAGTACAATTTAATTATATTTGCTAGGAGTGATTTTGAATGATACAGTTTATTATTTATTTGATTCTGACTATACTCACTGACCATAGTTGTTTTGGCTAATTTTTTTCATGGCTGGATGCCTTTCCTACCGCCAACCCTCCCCATTTACCCGGGCTAGGGACCGGCATCAAGTTGAGGTTGGCTTGACCCCTCAGTGGCTGGGTTTTACTAGTTCAATTTTCTGATTTTGTTCTTTCTTGGGTACTTCATTTTCATTTCTGAGATTTTCCATCAAATTTTCATGTTCCTTCATCTGATGGTCTTTTTCGTCACATTCAGATTCCAGTTTATTTTTTTCTGCCTTCAATTCACCAGAAGATCATTAACAAGAGACTTAGAGATGAAACAATAATTGGTGAGGATCAATTAGGATTCATGCCTGGAAGAGGGACTGTAGAAGCAATATTTGCTTTGAGGCAGATGATAGAAAAACATCGGGAAAAACAGAAAGGATTACATATGGTCTTTATTGACATGGAGAAGGCATACGATCGAGTACCACCTCAGAGGCTGTAGAGAAATACGTAAAAATCACCCAAGATATGTATGAAAGGGCAGAAGGAAATGTTAAGAACATTATAGGCCTAACAGAAAGTTTCCCAGTAAATGTGGGACTACATTAGGGGTCTGCATTGAGCCCTTACCTATTTGATCTGGTCATGGATGTAGTAACACAAGGTATTAGAGATCAGTCTCCTTAGTGTATGCTTTTTGCTGATGATGTTATACTGTGTAGCACTAGTCGAGAGCTAGTAGAAGAAAAACTGGAGGAGTTGAAAAGAGAAATGGAAAATAGTGGCTTGAAGATCAGCAGGAAAAAGACAGAGTATTTGAGCTTGAAAAATGGTAAGAATTTGGAAGTTAGTTTACAAGAAGAGAGATTGAAAAGAGTTGAAAATTTCAGGTATTTAGGATCAACAGTTACAATGGATGGTGACCTGGTGGCAGAAATAAACCACAGAATACAAGCAGGATGGAAGAATTGGAAAAAGGTGCGTGGAGTACTATGCAGCAGGAAAATAAGGGTTAAGTTGAAAGATAAAGTACACAGGACAGTTGTGAGACCAGCATTGATGTATGGAGTGGAGACGTGGGCAATAAAGAAGACAGAAGAGAAGAAGATGGATGTGGCAGAGATGAGAATGTTAAGATGGATGTGTGAGGTGACAAGAAGAGATAAGATACAGAATGAGGTAAGTAGGGGTACCACAGGCGTTAGAAAACTATCATATAAGATACAAGAAAGTTGACTGAGGTGGTACGGTCATGTCATGAGAAGAGATGAACAGTATATTGAGAGGAGAGTGATGGAAATGGAGATACATGGAACGAGAAGGAGTGAGAGACCAAAGCGAAGGTGGGAGGACTGTATTAATGAGGACCTTCGATCAAAGGGATTAACTGGTGATGAAGTGTGGGACAGAGGTAGATGGAGAAAGCTGACCAGGAACATCGACCCCACATAGAAGTGGGAAAAGATGTAAACAAAGAAGACGTCAGTTTATTATTTATCTTTGATTATAGTGCGATAGTTTAGTTAGGAAGGAGTGCCCGTAAGTGTTCTTTTTTATTATGCAGGCCATAACTCCTCCTTTGGACTCCTTTGGAGAGATTTCAACTTGTATGTGGAGTGGATTGTTGATGACCTGGCTTATGATAAGGAAATTGATACGACTGCTCAGATTTATCTAAATGTTAATGACCCGGAGTGAATGAACTTTCGATTGATGAAAATGATGATGATGATAAAGATGATGATAATGATGATGATATCCAGGACCCCAATCAGCAGGGTAGTTGTGGCAAATTGCCACACAGTGGATTTTTATCCACAAATCTGCGGTAAGGTGCCGTGAAAGACAATTCAGCTTTGTGTGGAGGACAGTGTTGGTGTCAATAAAATATATCATATAAACATACATATTTTGGTGTTGGTGTGTGGTTTAATTTTAAGTTTATTAGGGTTTTTTGGTTAATTTGAATGGTGTTACGTTTATTGTATATTTAGAGTTAAGTTTTTGATTAGTTTTAAGTGATATTATTTTGATTGTGGATGGTTCGTATAAAGCATTTTAGTTTTAAGGAATATAGTATTAAGGTTATGTTTTGTCTTTATTTCCCTACTGTACAAGAGTCCAGCTGTAAGATTATGATGGTAGAAAGTTTATTTTGAGGAAACTATTGTCAGTAAGTATGATTCAAGGGTGTGGGGGCTACTTTTGTGTGCATCCCGCCACATTGTTTTGGCGCCCGAACAGGGACTGCTGAGGTGGGATTGGAAGCTGGACTCTTGGACAAAGGACTGAATCAGGATAAGAAATTAGATTTAAGACTGAAAAAATGGAAGAGCAGAACAAATTATAAAAGGGAAGAATTGCGTCTGAGTAAGGACTGTGAGGAGAAGTTGCTGCACGAGAATAAGAGGATATGTTGTGAGAATGGGGAGATGCAAAAGGAACTGAAAGCGCTAAAGGGAACTGTAGAGAGAGAGGAAGAGGGTGTTGATATAAGGATGCGGGAGAATGAGGAATGAATGGAAGCTATGATGGGGCAAGTAATGGGAATGATGAAAACATTCATGGTGAAGGAGCAGTTGGAAGAGTGTTCTCAGTTTCCGGTAAAGAGTTGATAGTGGAAGAAAAGGCTAAGGTAAGTGATAATGGGGAAGGTAGTGATAACGCTATTGAAGATAAGGGAATCAGGCATATTGAGGATGGACAGAAATGGGATAGGAAGAATGAGAAGAAAGGTAAAAGTAAATTGGAGAGGGAAAAGAAGAAAAGTCTGGATGAGAGTGAAGATGATCACGATTGGGTGAAAGTAGTAAGTAACAAAAAGGGTAAGAAGGGAATGTTGAAGGATAGGAATTTAAGTGTGTAATTGGATTCATCATATTCGAATGAGGAAGAAGAAAACAAGAAGCGATTAGTCAGTTAAGATAGTAGTGAGAATGAAGTTGAAGTTTGTAAGACAGTGGTTATGAGAGAGGTACCTATGTGTGGCAGGTTTAATGAACATAGCAATACGGATGTGTATGACATTTTTAGGGAGTATGCAAGGTTCTGTCAGGCTAAGTATGGTGATAGTAAGAGAGTTTGGGCTAGGCAGTTAGGAGAATATTTGACAGGGTATTTGTTGACTATGTATGGCGTGATAATGAGTGTAGGGCATGTTGATTATGAAAGTGTGAAAAAGAAAATAATTGAACAAGTAAAACATATGAAAGGGAGTGTTAGGTATAAGCGTAAGAATGATTTTGATGAAGCACGGATGAATGTAGGAGAAGCGATATCAATGTATGTATGTAGGTTGGAAATGTTAGCTAAGAAGAAGAATGGGCATGAAGCATAAATGAGAATAAGGAATTATTGAAGAAGTTTTTGGCTACTGTACCTGAGAATGTTGCCGAGTTTATTAATTTGAAACGGAGGGAGTAAATGAGGTCGACGAAAGAAAGATTAACATGGGATGATATTTTAGATATAGTTGAGGATTAGGAGTTACATAGATGTATGAAAGAAAGTAAATCCGTGAATATGAGAACAGGAATGGAGGAAAGTGTGCCAGAATTTGTGAGTTTTAGAGATGCAGTTAAGAGAGGACAGATGAATGCAGCTGATAGAGTAGTAGATAGGAGTGTTAGGGCGAGTAATGTGGGAATTCATGTACGGACAAATGAAGGGTTAAGAGAAGGGAATTAGGTTTGGAGTGATAGGAATGCTAGCACGCATCGAGGTAGATCAAGTTGTGAAGAGAAGTGTTATAGATGTGAGAAGGTACGACACAAAAAGAATGAATGTAGATAGGCATTAGGAGCATGTTTCGGGTGTGGTGAAATAAGGTATGCTGAATTTTAATTTACAAACACCAGGAATTAAATAAGGAGAATTAAAATATGAAAAAAATTAAGTAATTCATTGTATTTGATAAATATCCTAATTCATCCAGATGCTGATGCGGCAGCTAATACACAAAGTTGACCATCGTGAAGCAAGGGGGACCCGCAGTAATTCAGCTTCTTCCAAATACCTTAAATATTACCAAATGTCTAATTACATACTACACAACGATCGTATAAATACATATTAAAATCAAATTATAATGTGAAGTACGTTATAACACTTGGCAGGTTGTATACCTTGGAAATCTTATGTAAATAAATAAAAACCCATAGTCCAAACTAGAGTCCACGAAGTACAATTTATGATATCCCTGACAAGGGTACGAAGTCGTTACAAAACTGAAAAGGGTACGAACTCGTTACAAAAGTGAAAGGTATGAAAAAATAAAATTTATTGAAAAAAAGTAAGCGATGATAATTGGAAGTCAAATTTATATGGGATGGCATTATCCCTCTAAATGATTTCGGATTGACATAAAAAAAAACTCCCCCAGAGTTTTACAGACCCACCGATATCATCCTGGGAAGAAGGCGAAGTACGTGTAGAGATGGGTTGCGATGAAAGAAAGCTTCTTCCTGGTTGGTATTAAACAGAGTTTACATGGCGATAATACTCTTCGTCACTTCAAAGGACATGTGGAAAGTGTTCTTGTCACGTAAACTGGGTAGCAGTACCAACTGTATTCTTATATCAAGAATAGGAGCTCGAGTTATGAGACCCTTAGCGATGGAATGCTCCTTTGTACTGACTTAAGTTTCCGTCAACCTCAGGAAGAAAGCAAAGCATTAGTGGCTGGTTAGGTTAAAACCAGAAACGGCCGCAGGAAGGCAGTGTGCTGTTAACAACCAAGGGGGTAGTTAAATACTTGAAACTAAGCTAACTGTCTTCCAATGACCATGCTACTTTAAACAAAATATAATATAAAACAAAATATAATAAAATATAATAAAAAAGAAAATACAAATTCCAATTGGAATTTCAGTACACTGCAGGGGAATGAATCCCAAAAAATTTTTTTTGGATTTACCAAATACATTATTTACACTACATACAAATTTAAATTTATCATTTTATAAATTCAACATTTCAGATGTTTTCCTCCGTCTTTCCACAGCAGCCTTTCTTTTAGGCCTCTCAGAAGCTGGTGATAATTTGTCCATGTTGTGCAAGTCATTTGACTTAAAGTCCACATTATCATCTAAAGAAAGATAAGGTATCAGATTATTAACATGGAGTTTACAAACTTGTCTGGAACGGCCTTTGAAAACTTTTGCATGTGTAGTTTCCCCAATATCATTTGTGAAAGTTTCCTTTATTCGACCTAGAGGATAGTTGTTAATCTTCGTATTATCTTCCTTAATTAAAACAATGTCACCTGCTTTTAGAGGATGATGAGGTACAGGGCGATATCTACCCATTCTATCAACCGCTTGGCTTAAAAGGGTCTGCAAAAACTCATGATGGTAAATATCTAAAAGTTTACTCCTAATTTTAGACAACTGTTCAAATTTATTAGTAGTTCCACACGGAACAAATTCTTCATCCTCAGGTAAAGGTGATCAATCTGGAATGATATTGAGGGAAGAAAGCTCATACCCTCTTATTAACATTTCGGGAGTTATTGGTTCAGGAAGGTCTTCCGCTGCACTATCCCTAAGAGCCTCTTTAAAAGATATTGGCCGTTTGTTTACCAAGTGGACAACTTGACATATAGTAAACTCAAACTCAAAGAAAGAAAGAATATTGTTCTTGATGGACTCATATAGAAGCCTCTTTGTTAACTTGACACAAACCTCTACCATGGAGCCTAACTGACTACACCCTTTAAAATACTGTTGAAAAGTCAAAGGTTTAACACCTCTCTCCTCAAAATACAATTGAGTGTGGGGATCATTCAAAAATGAAGCTATAACATTAGCTCCTGCAACTATTTGTGACCCTAGGTCACTAATGCATAACTGTGGAATGCCAAATTCAAAGCAATGAATAGAAATACCCTAAGAAAATCAGGCACACTAAGTGTTCTGCAAATTTTCAAATTAACTGCGCGAGACCAAGTGCAAGTAAAACATAATAGCCATACCTTAACATTTTCTTTCTCCAGCTTAACTGTAAAAGGACCAATATAATCAACGAAAATATTGCCGAAAGGTACAGCTGGTGGGTCTTCCCTGAATTCCCTGTAACAATTTTGATTTAAATTAACAGGTCTTGCGTTAAATCTTTTGCAGTGAACACATTGCCTCAGAATATTTTTTACCAATGAAAAATTTCTAGGAATAAAATAGTGTCTTCTGATTTCAGCAAGAACAGCATAGCACCCAGAATGAGCTAGTTTATGATGAATATCAAGGATAATTAACTTAGTTAAATGGCTGTCCCTAGATAATAGAATAGGAAATTTTTTCTCATTCTTAAATTTGCTCTTCACTCTCAAAATGCCATCGTTATCAACAAACACATTCAACTGAGAAACTATACCTGGTATATCCTTTACTGCAGAAAAACCTTTGGAAAAATGTTTTAAAACATCAGGAAAGTGATTTTGTTGATCATTCAAAATCAAATGGACAAGAGCTAAAGAGAAAAAATTCTTTTCTTGTACCTTAACTTCCCTTCTCACTTTAGCTTTCCATTTGTATATGCATATTATACACCGACGGTACAGTAAAACCAGTCTTCGGAAGTCTGAAAAATCGGAAATATTAACCAAGCATTCTTTCTTAACTAAAGGAACATTAGAAATATTCATGTAATTTCCTGAAAGATAACCCTCTTTAGGAATAGTGAACTGCATGTCAGGTGTCCGAATATTAGTCAGGTTCGGGCCTGAAAGAAAACAAGATTTCATCAACAATTTATATGACGTGCACCTGGTTACCATATCTGCAGGATTTTCCTTGCCATTAATAAACCCAAATTGAACAGGATATGTTTCACAAAGTTTTTTATGCTATAAATTCTGTTCATTACGAAAGTAGAACATTGGTTCATTTTCTTAAGTTGAAGAGAAGAACTTATTAACCATTGCAGGGCACAAGAAGAATTTGAAAATAGACAAATCTTTGTCACCTTTATAGGTTTTATGCAACTGGGACCAACAAGATCCAAATAAAGATCAATAGATTGTTCAACTCCTAAATTAATGGCGTGGATCTCTAAAGATGGTATGGATTTACCTTTCAATTGGGTATTAACCAACCGATTTTTAGCATTAACAAATGTAAGTCTGCCAGACTCAACATTCAGTAGATAAATGACACACCCATATATGTCACAACTGGCATCAGTAAAAACAATTATATTATACTCACCATCCCTTCGACCCACAAACCGAGTTACTTTGAGAGGGGGCTATGAATTACATTGCCTACAGATATTCCTCCAGTCTTTGAGCTGTTGACTGTTAAGAGTCTGATCCCAATTCAAACCCTTTTTGACACTGCAAATTATGCATATAAAGCCTACATCGGTTAAATAAAGGCAAGTTGAAACCAAATATGTCAAACTGGGAGGCAATGGACCTAAGAATTAATCTTTTAGTGTTAGCTCCTGGGTCAAGGTTAATTGGCCTAGTGAAAATATCATCCGAAAGTCTATTCCATTCAAGCCCAAACAATTTATTGACTTCAGGAGTAAGAACCGACTGATCTATGTCAGACTGCAGATCGATATCATTGGTTATCAGCTGCCGAGTTTCAAATTTAAAGGGTCTGAATATGTCATCTAACGGCTTGTAGGCCCACCTCAGGTCATCAGAGGTGCTCATGGTAATAGCACCATTATCCATATATATTAAGGCATGAATAAGTTTCTTCAGTTCATCAATTCTTGAATCATTACTGGAAGTTAAAATTAACATATAATATAATGAAGCCATCAAAAGAAATGGGCTACACCGAAGTCCAAATGAAAGCCTGACATTTTTATAAGCAACGGAAGTGTAATAACCTGCGCTAACATTCCGAAACCAAAGAACAATAGTCTAGACAGATCAATTTCACTTAAAGCCAACATATTGAAAGCTTTTTTAAAACCAAAAATTAAATTTTTCTCATCAAACCTAATAATAAGAAATGCAGATGAAAGCTTTTGATTTAGGTTAGGCCCAGCGTACATACATTGATTATGTGACAATGACAGTTTCTTATAGGATTCCTGCAAATTATAAAGAAACACTATGCGACATTTCGTAGTTTCTCTTTCTGGCTTAAAAACTGGCATATGAGGTAAGAATGAATAGTTAGGGTATTCAGCCTTAAATACTTCCAAGTCAAAAATTGGTTCAATAATTCCCATATTTAATTGCTCCTTTATGCAGTTATCCACCAACTGTAAGGAACCTGTCTTACAAAGTATTTTTTTTTCAAATTAGATTGAAGAATAGCCTTGGAAAGAGACTCATTTCTCGAAAGTAGGTGTGATACCTTTCCATTCCATAACAAGGGAACAACTATACGTCCATCACTTCTCGTGTGCAAATTTCTCAAAGTGTAATCCACGAGAGAATTATTGAGCTGATTAGATTCATCACTATAAACTTTCTGATCATAGTTCAAATAAAATTGGCTCTCCATATTCAGGATTTGATCAGTTGCTTCTTGCAGTTTCCTATCAATAATAGTTCCTTTATCTGAAAGTACAGTGAATGAATAATTTGTCGTCATGTCATTGAGCTCGTTAAATTCATCATTAATAGATACAGTAGTAGCTAGAAAATAAGAATGGTAAAGGATATTATAAAATGTTCCTTTTTTCAGCATTAGAATTTTCGCCCCTTAGTGGTTTCGAGGCTAAACTGTCTTTACCATTAAGTGAAGTAAGATTAATTAGGAACCTATCGACATTCCCCATCAGCATTATTCCTGAAGTAGTCCCAATATACACAGACGAATTAGGACTCCCTATCACTACATCTTTCCCCAAAAGACAATGTGAAAAATCTACTCCTAATAAAAGCTGAATGTCATCAATGCCCTGAGAACTGGATGATAAAAGGTTATCAGCAAATACAAATTTTTTACTCTGCATTACACTAACTACCTGACCAAGACAAGGTAAATTTAATTGCAGGTTTATAGAGGGTACAACTAAAGCAGAAATAGCAAAAATTTCATTCCCCAGCTTTATAGGAACTTCAACAAGACTAGTAGAATATTCCTTTTGACCATTAAACCCTTTCACAGTAAGTTTAACATTGGCAGTCAAAGACTTTGAATTACAAGAGGAAGCTAACTTGCTAGATATAAAAGTATTTTGTGACCCTGAATCCTTAAGACCCCTGTAAAGCTTATTTTGACCATTTACACAAAATTTGAAAGTAGGGAGAACTGAACCTGTGGTAACATTTGGCAATACTGCTATCCCACTGCTTGCTCCCTTGGTAGACTCTTCTTTACTATTACACCTGTCAGGACTAAGTTTCCCACAAAGATACTCCATGTGATACTACGAACAATGTGAACAGGGTCTTCGAAATCTGAACTTACATGCCTTAGTGAAATGATTAAAATTACCCCATTTTACACAACCTTTATGCAAGTTTAATAAAGAAATTTCATCAGAAGGGGTAGCATACTTAATACACTTGTAACTTGAATGATCATTGTCAGAAATACCGGCCTTGGAACAAAAATTACAAGTTTTGGCGGGAACAGTCTTAGTTTCAAGAGCCATGGTACTAGTCTTTTCCTGTAATGGCTTTGAACGAGTTACAACTTTATCCCTGACAGACAATTTACTTTTCGTCTGACCCTGTTCATACCTTTCACATGCTGTAAAGAAATTATCTACAATTTGCTGAAATGATGGATGAGTCACATTAGTGATATGAACCAGATGAGACCTAAATCTAACATTCAGTGCAGACCAAACAAAATATCTAACAACCTCTTCAACATCAATATGCAAATATTTGAAATTTTCGACGATATTTCTAAGTTCTGCTAAGAAGACAAAAGGGTCCTCTCCTTCTTTGAGATTTAGACAAGTTAATTTCTTAATTATAGCCGATTTTCGTAATTCAGTTGAGGCAAATGCCTTAGTCAATAAGTCTTTGGCATCATTGTAACTTTGTTTGTCGGCCTCCAAAGATCCAAGTAAACATGTAGCCTTACCTTCTACTTGTTGTTTCAAAAGTAAGAGCAAGTCCCTGTCTGGATAATTAAAACTCTGGGTCGTAGTTTCAAATTCTCTAATGAATTTCAAAAAATCCTCACCTTCCTTACTTTGGAATTTGGGTAGAGAGGCAGTGGGTTGCCTCAAAAGACTCCTAGCAATATCAGTAGTTAATGAAAGTGGAGGGCTTCCAGCATTTACACTTACATCCAACAAAGGCAAAATACCTGAAATCTTATCAAGGTAACATTGACATGCTGAAAGCTCAGCTTCCAAATCCTCTTCTCTAAATTCCCCTGAAAATTTTAGAGTCTGTATTTTAGAATCCAAGTCACTTAATCGCTTCCTATAATCCAAGAGAACACCTCGTTCAGATACTTTAGCAGTATTATCTAATGAAGGGTACTGCGAGGAACGGTTGGCACAATCTGTAACCTTCTTCCTAATAATCTTACGCTGACCAATTAGCACTACCAATTCAGACATTATGACTACAAATAAACAAACAGGCACCAAAATATATAAAAAAGTATGATTATTACAATACACAAATGAAAATTTTCTAAACAAAATAGTAAACACCACTTATTACAAATAAGCTCAAAATAACGCGAGAAATAGGAGCACTCAAATATGCAATAAATTATTCGCAAAGGGATAAACAAAATATGAACCGCATAAATAGTTAACAAAGAACCTTAAATCATTGGCCAAGTAAACAATAAACGCACTTACGAATTCGTAAAAATGGTACACTTGACTCTCCGTAAACAGCAAAAAAACCATTGAAGAAATAAGCAAATTATAACAACCCCTTCCAGGAAGAAACCTCGAACACACCACAATTCACGTTCTGTATCACGTACCTAACCTATAATGCTAAATCCTGTCACGGTCGCCATACGCTGAATCTTAATTTACAAACACCAGGAATTAAATAAGGATAATTAAAATGTGAAAAAAATTAAGTAATTTATTGTATTTGATAAATATCCTAGTTCATCCAGATGCTGATGCGGCAGCTAATACACAAAGTTGACCATCGTGAAGCAAGGGGGACCCGCAGTAATTCAGCTTCTTCCAAATACCTTAAATATTAGCAAATGTCATGTCAAATTATTATGTGAAGCACGTTATAACACTTGGCAGGTTGCATACCTTGGAAATCTTATGTAAATAAATATAAACCCATAGTCCAAACTAGAGTCCACGAAGTACAATTTATGATATCCCTGAAAAGGGTACGAAGTCGTTACAAAACTGAAAAGGGTACAAACTCGTTACAAAATTGAAAGGTATGAAAAAATAAAACTTATTGAAAAAGTAAGCGATGATAATTGGAAGTCAAATTTATATGGAATGACATTATCCCTCTAAATGATTTCGGATTGACATAAAAAAAAACTCCCCCAGAGTTTTACACACCCACTGATATCATCCTGGGAAGAAGGCGAAGTATGTGTAGAGATGGGTTGCGATGAAAGAAAGCTTCTTCCTGGTTGGGATTAAACAGAGTTTACATGGCGATAATACTCTTCGTCACTTCAAAGGACATGTAGAAAGTGTTCTTGTCACGTTAACTGGGTAGCGGTACCAACTGTATTCTTATATCAAGAATAGGAGCTCGAGTTACGAGACCCTTAGCGATGGAATGCTCCTTCGTAACTGACTTAAGTTTCCGTCAACCTCAGGAAGAAAGCAAAGCATTAGTGGCTGGTTCGGTTAAAACCAGAAACGGCCACAGGAAGGCAGTGAGCTGTTAACAGCCAAGGGGGTAGTTATATACTTGAAACTAAGCTAACTGTCTTCCAGTGACCATGCTACTTTACACAAAATATAATATATAACAAAATATAATATAATATAATATAATAAAAAAGAAGATACAAATTCCATTTGGAATTTCAGTACATAAGGAATCGTATCAGTGAGTGTAAGAAAGAGAAAATGGTTGAGTGTTATCGGTGTGGTATGACTGAGCACGTAGCCAGTGGATATAGGAGTAATCGTACAAATGTGATTTGCGGCAATTGTGGTAAGAATGGTCATTATGAAAGGATGTGCGAGGAGCAGCGTGCTAAATGTACTGAATATAGTGTAGATGTTGTTTATAGGAAGAAGGGAATAAGTAAGCTTGGATGTTCTGGAAGCTAGATAGTCAGAGGTTTCAGCTGGGTGAATTCTCCTGTGTAAGTGGAGGGAAAAGGATGAATATTTGCGAGAATGGGATAAATAACTGGTTGGAAATGAGTAAGTATGAACCTGGTATGCATGAGAAGTTGGAGCTGGAAAATAAACAATTAGTCTTAGTTCAATATATGGAAAAGAAGCGTTTGAAAATTTTTAGTAAGGATAAAGTGCAAGGGAAAGTTAAAGGTATAGGTAGGAACCAGAATAGGCATGACAAGGGTGTAACTGTACAGGTGACCATGAAAGATAAATGTGGTAATACAGATAAATCATGGCTGAGTATGAATGATACCGATAGTGTGTTTGGTTTTTCCTTAGATGATTTAAAAGAAAGTATGACAAATGTGAGAATGAGAGATGGGACAATGAAAAGTAGTATGAATGATTATTTTATGAAAGTAGAAAATGGTTTTGATGAAATGGATGAATTGTTGACGGAAATAAGTAAGACTTTAGAGCCAGATGATAGCGAGGTAGATGGGATAGTGCATGATATATTAGATGATAGGAGTATAGATGGGAATCAGAATAGGAAAATAAATGATAGCGATATGGAAGGAGTGAATGAGAGAGTATATGAAGGCCCAGTTACTCAAAGCAGAGATCCTGTTCCCAACTGTGAATGGGTTATGAAAAAAGTGTTGTGTAAGAAGGATTTTGCAAAGTAAGGGGGGAGGAATGTGGAGGATTAATTTCTGATTTATTTTTGTTTTTTGTTTGCCAAATAGAGAGAGAGAGAGAGAGAGAGAGAGAGAGAGAGAGAGAGAGAGAGAGAGAGAGAGAGAGAGAGAGAGAGAGAGGGTAGTTAGTGTAATGATTGGTTGTTGTGAGAAAAACTGTTGGTATAAATGAGGTTGTTTGTTTATGTTTTTAGCTAGTTTAGGAAAGTGGTGAATGTTTAGGGTGAATGCTCTTTTAGATTTGACTGCAGCTGTAGGTAGTTGTGTGTGAATGCTGGATTATCATTATCATTATTTTACAAGCGTGGAATTGTTTAATCATTTCAACAGTAAGTACAATTTATTCAAATTAGCTAGGAGTGACTCTGAGTGATACAGTTTATTATTTATCTTTGATTATAGTGCGATAGTATACTTAGCTAGGAGTGTTCGTAACTGATCTTCTTTTTTATTCTGCAGGCCGAAATTCCTCCATTGGACTCCTTTGGAGAGATTTCAACTTGTATGTGGAATTGATTGTTGATGACCTGGCTTATGATAAGGAAGTTGATACGACTGCTCAGTTTTATATAATTGTTGATGACCCGGACTGAATGAGCTTTCGATTGATGATGATGATGATGATGATGATGGTGATGATGATGATGATGACGACGATGATGATGATATCCAGTACCCCAATCAGGGAGGTAGTTGTGGCAAATGGCCACACGGTGGATTTTTATCCACAAAGCTGCGTTAGTGTGCCGTGAAAGACAAGTCGGCTTTGTGTGAACGACAGTGTTGGTGTCAATAAAATATATTATATAAACATACATATCTTGGTGTTGGTGTGCGGTTTAATTTTAAGTTTGTTAAGGTTTTTTTGGTTGATTTGAGAGGTGTTACGTTTATTGTATATTTACAGTTGAGTTTTTGATTAGTTTTAAGTGATATTATTTTGATTGTGAATAGTTCGTATTAAGCATTTTAGTTTTAAAGAATATTGTATTAAGGTTATGTTTTGTTTTTTATTTCCCTTCTGTCTAAGAGTCCAGTTGATAATGTAAGGGGAAAGTTTGTGGTAAGGAGACATTTGTCAGTTAGAGTGATTCAAGGGTGTGAGGGTTGTTCTTGTGATATCCTGCCACACAGTAGTGCTTCAGCATGAGATAATCTCCCAAAAGGTGCAAATATCCTTTATGGTATATTTCTCATAGGCCACATTAGGACTCTCAGTTTAAGAGGGATAAATGGAAAAGGTTGTCCTATAATAACTTCAGGAGTAATAAGTACATTAATACCATAGCGGACAAATCACCATAATATAGAAGCTTACAAAGATTGTCTATCATGTTCCTTCATAATATTTCAAGTATTTATATCAAGAAAAATAATGTAAAAAGTACCAAATGTTAGCATTTTCGAAATTATTTTTAGGCTACCAAAAGTGTATTAATCTAGCCCTAATCCTGACTGCCCAAAACTTTTGAACTAAGCAGGCTAGTCGTTAGCGTGTGTGGGCATTTTTCATAGGACAGAAACGCCACTCCAGTTCTGCAAGGCAAATCGTACGGTTAGTCCTCTGTGTGTATGGTCGGCTGAACACCACAACTTTTTCCCCTGCAGTGATGATGTTGTCTATTGTCATGGTGTTCCAAAGGAAAACTTTTGCTTACCTCACGAAAGTCTTTTCTTTATATCTATTTATAGATGCATGCTTGCCAATTCCTTGTAGCATTGAAGTGATATTACACCCCAGGACAGCATGAAGGAATGATATGTGATCACTTACAGTCTTGCCAAGCTTTTCTCGGGTAGATTGAAAGTTTCATGACTTGGAGGTCTCCTTTTTTCGAGACCTGGGCTCTGGCTTTAAGAACAAGTTTTGGCATATGTCCTTGCCACCAAACAGTATGCTCTCACAACGAGCAGCAGAAGTAATCGCAATTTGAATGATCAGCAAATCTGCATCTCTTACTGCAGGAAGTACCTGGCAACCCCTTCTCTCCTATCATTGCCCCAACATATGTAAAAAAGCATTATTCGTTTTTTTTGTTGCCAAGGACTTAATTTTTAGAGATACATTCCTGTGGAAAAGTGAGCGTTTGTTCCTAGTACTCCATTAATTTTTCTAAGATGGGCGCAGTCTTTCGTAGATGGAGCGATCAAGTACTCTTCAAAGACTACGATAGCTCGGACATAGGTTTTGGCTACATAACTACCGCTAGAGAGTTATGGGGTCCTTTGACTCAACCAGACAGTACTTTATTGGATCCTTCTCTCTGATTGCAGTTCACTTTCCCTTTGCCCACACATCACCGAAGAGTCTGGTCTATTCTTTAAAGATTCTCCTCTGCCCTCATACACCTGGAAACACTGATATTACCAAATAATTCTTCTTCGACCAGGGGGTTATCTACTCTACTATAACTGTTCAGTGACTACTTTTCCTCTTGATAATGTTCGAAGGGACTCTTTAGCTATGGTAAGCAGCTCTTCTAAGAAAAGGACACTTCAGAATCAAACCCTTGTTCTCTAGTCTTGAGAAGTGCCATAGCCTCTGTACACTGGTCTTCCACTGTCTTGGGCTACAGTTCTGTTGCTTAAGGGTACACTTGAGCGCACTCTTCTTTTTCCTTTTCTCTGTTTTTTTTTTTTTTTTTTTTCAAATTGTGTGTTGGTCAGGATTAATAGAACACCCATGGATGCCTGGTGATTTATCAATAGGTTGTCTTTTCCTTATCTGATTCTATTTCTCCTCAAAACCATCATTACTATCCTACCTTCATTTGAAGTGGCTATCACGAAGGGTATTTAGCTTTGCATGGTGTATAGGCTCCTTCATGTTCACCAATTTTTCTGACTTTTTTCCTATAGTCTATGGGTTTGATTAATAACTTTGTTTTATATTTCTCTACATATTGTTTTTTATCAATTTTATTAATTTAGTTGTTAAGTATGATTTCTCCTTTTTATTACCATTTAATTCTTATGCTGTCTTGAGCATTAAGCGAAATCCGGGACCAGTACGTCCAAGATTTCGTCAATGTTGTCTACTGCATCGCAATATTCGTGGTCTTCTTGCAAATATTCAAGACCTTACAGTTGCGTTCAGGCATTAAGATATTCCTTTGTGCTCCGAAACTTTGGTCTCTAATATGAGGCCCTCATTTGAGCTCCTTATAACTGATTTTAAAAAGCCAATAATGTTGAAAAGCAATTCCATCCATAGGGTCAAGGGAATGTCGGTGTTGCTTCTCATATCCCTGCCATGAATGTGGATGTCATGTGATTCAGTAAATAAAAGATTTTGGCAGGCATAACTTCTTTTTATGTCCGATCTATTCGAATCCAGACATGGATGATTCTTTCTCCGATTATCTTTTTAATATTATGGCTAAGATAAAAGAAGATGATAAAAAGGCCTTTTTGGTCTTTGTTGGTGATTTCAATGCTCACAATAGGGAGTGGTTAAGTTTGGTTCTCCAACCGGTCGCCATGGTTGAGCAGCTATATACTTTGCCTCTGAATCAGGCTGTGAGCAAATCATAAGTGAAGCTAATCAAAGGTCTGGAAACTGCTTGGACCTGGTATACACTGACTCCCCTGGCATTATCACAAGCAAGATTTGTTCTCTAGTCAGGACATCTGATCATGCATTGCTTTCACTAGTAGTGAAGATTGTGCAGCCTGTCCCTGATGTATCATACTCGTGTAAGATTTATATGAAATCTCAAGTACTCTGGAATGGGATTTTGCATTATCTTTTTGGCTTGAATTAGTCACAATTGTATAATAGTGTGGATCCTGTTGTCTTTTTGAATGAGAATCTAGACAACATACTTGATAGGTGTATCCCCTCTCATGTGATTAGGTGCCAAGTGAAGGACAAACCATGGTTCAATGACGATGGTAGACATGTTTTTTTTGGAGAAGAAGGAGGCATATTATCTTTGTGAGGGTAACTGATCAGATTTGATTTGGAATAACTATATTCATCTCAGAGCTTTTGCATAGAGTTTATGCTTCAACTGAAAAGGAATGCAATCTAACCATAAAAGAAACCCTTTCTGGTACAACCCAGAGACATAAGTGGTGGACTACCCTTAAATCCCTACATTTTGGTGTAGATACAACAATTCCTCCTTTACTTAAATCATATGGCTCAGTCACTCACTGTCCAAAGGAAAAGTCAACTATTTAGCTGTGTTTGATAGTAAGTAAAGTAATAAGAAAATCGAACTTCTTCATTCCTTTATTCTTAGGCTAAACTAACTAGTTTTTTTTCTCTTATGAAATTAAAGCTCTCTTAATGAATCTTGATACTTATTGGGTTGTAGATCCAAATGGTATTTTTCCTCTTGTTATTTATAAAGATTGCAGATTTCCTAGCTTGAAAGTTATCTGTTATTTTGCGCAAGGTAGCAAATTGAGGAGCTCTTAGCACATGTTAGAAAATTGGTAATGTTTATCTACTACGTAAATGTGTTTGTGGTAGCTCAAGTCCAGCTGATTACTGCCGGATTTCCACAACTCCCATATTATCTAAAGTTTTTTAATGTCTTTTGGCAAAATGCCCTAATAGGTTTTTTATAGGTATTCCTCTGTTCCCTAATTTACAATTTAATTTTCGTAAAGGGATTGGAGTATGTGATGCCTTTCAGTGCTGCCTTTGACTGTGTTAACCATGAGGCCCTTGTTTTCAAACTCAAACAGTTGGAAGTCGGTAGGTATTAGCATCATTATTGAATTTTAAGTAATAGATCTCAAAGAGTTGTTGTTGATGGGTACTATAGTGAGTATAGGAATATAATGTCTGGTGTTCCACAGGATAGTGTTCTAGGCCCATTACTTTTCATACTGTATACACTTGGCATGTGGTTTGGCCTGGAAAACAAGTTTGTTGCATATGCTGATGATGCTAATTATTTTGCATCAATTTCACCTCGCAAATGTAGATCTTGGGTTTCTGAATCCCTTAATAGATATCTAGGTAAAATTAGTGAAGGTGCAAATTACGGGGTAAGAAGTTAAATACTAACAAAACTCAAAGTATGATTGTTGGTAGGTCAAGGACAGTGGCTCCTCAACTTTTGTATCTCAGCATCGGTATTGTTTCTTTAACTTTGTTTGACTCTTCTAAAATTTTAGGTGTCATTCTCGATAGCGAATTTAATTTTGAGAAACACATTAGGTCTGCGTTTTCTTCAATTACACACACACACAAACACACACACACACACACACACACACACACACACACACACACAAAATGGCTTATTGAGAAAGTCTTTTAAGATTTTTGGTGATCAATCTATTCTGAAGAAGTGTTCAAATTATTTTATTCTACCTTGTTTAGAGTATTGTTCTCTTCTCTCATCTTCAGCTGCTGATTCTAATCTCAGTTTGTTGGAAAGACACTTATGATCTAATAGTTTTCTTACTTTTGATCTAACTATTAATCTTAGGCACTGTTGTTCAATCAATTCATTGTGCATGTTGCATTAGATTTTTTTCAGAATTCTGACCATCCTCTACTTTCAGAACTTTCTAAACATTTCCATTCTTTTCGTAAGAGTAAGCAAGCAGTTTATTATAGTAGGGAGGCCTTTCCCATCATGAGGCTGAATACTACACAATATTCTAGAAATTAAATTCCAGCTGTGACCAACTTGTGGAATGATCTTCCTAATCGGGTAGTTGAATCAGTAGAACTTCAAAAGTTCAAACTTGCAGCAAATGTTTTTAAGTTGAACAGGCTGACATGAGTTTCTTTATAGTCTTTATATGAATTATCTGTTTTTAATGTTGTTAATGTTTTTAAGATATTTTATTCAAATTTTTCATTACTTCTTATATCGTTACTTTATTTCCTTGTTTCCTTTCCTCACTGGGCTAATTTTCACTGTTGAAGCCTTTTGACATATAGCATCTTGCTTTCCCAACTAAGGTTGTGGCTTGGCTAATAATAATAATAATAATAATAATAATAATAATAATAATAATAATAATAATAATAATAATAATAATAATAATAATAATAACTGTAGTTTTCAAGAATCTCATCCTATGTGTTTCAATGGATCCACGGAATTCTTTGTAGCAATGCACCTCCATCCAATATGTATTGAGCCT
>NC_090733.1:44405020-44407891 GCF_036898095.1 Palaemon carinicauda
GTAATTGCTTGGACCTCCTATACACTGACTCCCCTGGCGTTATAACTAGTAAGGTTGGTTCTCCAGTTGGGACATCTGATCATGCCTTGATTTCATTATTAGTGAAGACTGAGTAGCCTGTCCCTGATATATCATATTCTTGTAAAATTTATATGAAATCCCAAGCAGACTGGAATGGGATTTTACATGATCTTTTGTGCTTGAATTGGTCACAATTATAAAATAGTGTAGATCTTGTTGTCCCTTTGAATGAGAATCTAGTCAACATAATAGATAGGCGTATCCCTTCTCGTGTGCTAAGGTACCGAGTGAAGGACGAACCGTGGTTCAATGATGATTGTAGACGTGCTTATTTGGAGAAACAGGAGGCCTATCATTTTTGGAAGGGCAACAGATCAGATTTGACCTGGAACAACTATACTCAGCTTCGAGCTTTTGCTCAGAGAGTTTATGCCTCAACTGAAAAGGAGTACAATTTAACCATAAAAGAAACACTTTCTGGTACAACTCATGGACATAAATGGTGGTCTACCCTTAAATCTGCACTCTTTGGTGTAGATGCAACAGTTCCTCCTTTACTTAAACCAGATGGCTCAGTCACTCACTGTTCAAATGAAAAGGCAACCCTTTTGGCTGATGTTTTTGACAATAAACAGAGTAATGAAAAACTTGAACTTCCTCATTCCTGTTTTCCTGAGGCTAAACAAACTAGTTTAGCTTTTCGATCTCGTGAGATTAAAACTCTGTTGGTGGACCTTGATGCTTATGGAGGTGTAGACCCAAATGATATTTTTTTTTTTTTTTTATAAAGACAGCAAATTTCTTAGCTCCAAAGTTATCTGTTATTTTGTGCAAGTTAGCAAGAAGAGGAGCTTTTAGCACTAGTTGGAGAATTGGTAATGTTACTTCTCTATGTAAATGTGTTTATGGTAGCTCAAATCCCACTGATTACCGCCCAATTTCCATAACTCCCATATTATCTAAAGTTTTTGAACGTCTTCTGGCAAAATGTCTTAATAGATTTGCTGAAGGTAATCATCTACTCCCTAGTTTGCAATTTGGTTTTCGTAAAGGCCAAGGAGCATGTGATGCCCTTCTCACAATCTCCAATGCTGTACAGAAAGCCCTTGATTGTGGTCGGGAAGTTCGTATGATTGGCCTTGATTTTAGTGCTGCCTTTGACCGTGTTAATCATGAGGCCCTTGTTTTCAAACTGAAACTGTTGGGAGTGGGTGGGTCGTTTCTTAGCATTATTATTGATTTTTTAAGTAATAGATCTCAAAGAGTTGTTGTTGATGGGCACCATAGTGATTATAGGAATATGATATCCGGTGTTCCACAGGGTAGTGTTCTTGGCCCATTACTTTTCATACTATATACACATGACATGTGGTTTGGCCTAGAAAACAAGCTTGTTGCATATGCAGATGATGCTACTCTCTTTGCATCAATTCCATCCCCTGAATGTAGATCTAGGGTTGGTGAATCCCTTAATAGAGATTTAGCTAGAATTAGTGCATGGTGCAAATTATGGGGTATGAAGTTGAATCCTAACAAAACTCAAAGTATGATTGTAAGTAGGTTAAGGACGGTGGCTCCTCAACATCCGGATCTCAGTATTGATAATGTTTCTTTAAATATGTATGACTCTTTCAAAATTTTAGGTGTGATTCTCGACAGTAAATTTACTTTTGAGAAACATATAAGGTCTGTGTCTTCTTCAATTGCATAAAAAATAGGCTTATTGAGAAAGTCTTTCAAGATTTTCGGTGATCAATCTATTCTGAAGAAGTGTTTTATTTCTTTCATTCTACCTTGTTTTGAGTATTGTTCTCCTGTCTGGTGTTCAGCTGCTGATTCTCATCTTAATTTGTTGGACAGAAACTTACGGTCTATTAAATTTCTTATTCCTGATCTAGATATTAATCTCTGGCACTGTCGTTCAATTAGTTCATTAGGCATATTGCAAAAGATTTTTCATAACTCTGACCATCCTTTACATTCAGATCTCCCTGGACATTTCTGTCCTATTCGTAATACTAGGCAGGCAGTTAATTCTAATAGCCTGGCCTTCTCCATCACGAGACTCAATACTACGCAGTACTCTAGAAGTTTTATTCCAGCTGTTACCAAGTTGTGGAATGATCTTCCTAATCGGGTGGTTGAATCAGTAGAACTTCAAAAGTTCAAAGTTGGAGCAAATACTTTTTTGTTGACCAGGCGGATATGAGTCTTTTTATAGTTTATTTATGACATATTTGTTTTTGATGTTGTTAATAGTTTATATATGACATGTCTGTATTGAAGTTGTTACTTATTTTAGAATGATTTATTGTTAATTTGTTCTCTTCATTTATTTATTTCCTTATTTCCTTTCCTCACTGGGCTATTTTTCCCTGTTGGAGCCCCTGGGCTTATAGCATCTTGCTTTTCCAACTAGGGTTGTAGCTAGGATAGATAATATATATATATATATATATATATATATATATATATATATATATATATATATATATATATATATATATATATATGTGTGTGTGTGTGTGTGTGTGTGTGTAAATATGTTTATACAGACATACATATATATATATATATATATATATATATATAACATATATATATATGTATATATACATACATACATACATACATATATATATATATATATATATATATATATATATATATATATACATATGTATATGTGTATATATATATATATATATATATATATATATATATATATATGTATACATATAAATGTGTGTATACACACACACACATATATATATATATATATATATATATATATATATATATATATATATATATATATATATAAATATATATGTATATATAGTATATACA
>NC_090733.1:44418391-44420891 GCF_036898095.1 Palaemon carinicauda
CACACACACGTTCGCTGTAACGGTATTTCAGTAATTTTCATATTGTCATTATCACTCTCCCCTCTATCTGATAACTCGGTTCTGCCTGTATGTACTTGTATCAATCTGTTAGATTTTTATGACATTCGTTCATTGAAACTATTGTTACTAAAGCTTGCTGTCTGCTGAAGTAAAATTAGTTGCAATTACGCAGTCTCTCAGTCACCACTTAACTGGTGCATCTGTACATTAGTGACCGTTTTCAGCTCCCTCGCGCTTTCCCCTCTAATGACGTGTCAGATTACTTAATGATGCCACTGTCCGACACTGACTTTACTATCAACGCCCTTCCCCTGAAACTACCATCCTTCACTAATGGAGAAGCATTCATCTGGTCCCAGCATGCTTAAGTCCAGTTTTGAATCAAAGGCATGACTCGGTCAAGTACCAAAGAAGATTACGTTCTCAAAGTAATTTCGAGGATACTTTACCTGAAATCTTTGATTTGCTCTATGAGCAAAGAGACCTGCCAATAATGTATGATGCCTTCAAATCATACCTCTTAGATCAGTACTCACTATTGCCAGCTGCTCACATAGTGAAAAATTTTCAGCTCTCCCAACAACCATTGGG
The DNA here is from genome assembly GCF_036898095.1 of Palaemon carinicauda. Lineage (NCBI taxonomy): Eukaryota > Metazoa > Arthropoda > Malacostraca > Decapoda > Palaemonidae > Palaemon > Palaemon carinicauda. The sequence goes on from NC_090733.1 coordinate 44,419,004, forward strand.
GGACCAAAAGCCTTCACTTGCACGGCACCTATCTGAACCTGTACCTGCTGCTATCCACATGAAGGATCTGATGATCAAAGTCGATGCCCTTATGGATAGCCACTTAACCACCTTCCTGGCCTCCATCAAGGCCTCCACTGCTGGCAAAGTGGAAACCTTTTCAAGATCGACCAGAGCTGATGTGAATGTGGTAGGACACAGATGCCCACCCCGTGACCTGCCAGAACTGCAACAAAGCCGCCCACCCCGTAACATGCAGGAGCGGTGACAAAGCCGCCCACCACCCACATATACCACTCTTCACTTACACTTCAACCTACGACCTATCCAGCCCCATCCTGATACCCATCGGCCTAGGTTATGCTACTACTACTCCAAATTTTGAGCTGCTGGAAAGAACCTTATGAATGGTTGTCAGTGGCCATAAAACGTATGATTAGGCCATCACTTGCATCGGTGGCCTCCTCTGTCACTATTCTTTTCTTCTTACATGATGCAGTAATGTGTGTAAGATTTTTGGTAAACACAGGTGCTTTCCATTTTATTCTGCCAAGGCCAATTATGCCGATATCCTCCTGGTGGCTGGCCACTGATCAGTGATACCCACCCACGGGTATGAAAACCTAACCTTATTGTTTAGAAGAGCCTAACATATATGGAATTTTCTTGTTGCTGATGTCACATTGCCAATTGTCGGTGCGGATTTCATGCCGCATTTCCACCTCCTGGTCAAGGTAGCTAACTGACGGTTAGTAACATGTATTCGTTCTCCACAAATCCTCTCCAATCCAACTCCTTAAACCTAGTTCTCTACATCAGCACACCTACCAATACCTATAAGTTTTCAATCCAGAATCTCGTCAAATGCCAACGGTTCTTGGGAAACATGGTATTTATCACCATATCAAGATGACGGGGACCAAGTGTTAGCCAGCTTCAGACTTCTGGGACCGGATCGTTTTGCAGCCGTTAAACCAACTTTTGCCAAAACGGAAGAAATCGGCCTTTGTCAAAGGTCTTCAAGCCCATGATCGTCGCCCTTGCATATTACCCTTAAGAAAGATGGCTCTCTGCCTCCGTATAGGGATTACAGGTGCCTGAACATGCAGACACAACCGAATTACTTCCCCTTACCAATCATCGCCAACGTAACCTCCTACTTGCAAAAAGTGAAGTTTTTCTTCATGCTTGACCTTCTGAACAGATATTTTCAGGTACCCTTGAACCCAGAAGACATCCCCGAGACAGCCATCACCACCCCCTTCAGAACATAAACCTTCAATTACTCCTACTTTGGCCTTACAATCAAAGCACTACAACAATTCTTTGGCATGATCACCTATTATCACCTTTTCCTGTCAGTTATTGCTACCACTCTCGCATCTACGCCTACATCAAGGGCAAGCCAAAAAACCTAAGGTGGGGTCCCCATCTGGAACCTGCCTCAGGCAATGCAAAGAATCCCCTATCAACAGCTAGTGCTCTCACTTTCCCTGTGCCACATGCGCCTCTCCTTCTCTCCACCGATGCCTGCGATGTCCCTATATGGGTAGTCCTTGAGCAGGTGGTCAATTGACCTTCTTCAGTAGGAAAGTGCCCAAGGTGGAACCCCGCTACTCTACCTTCAACTGTGAAATGCTGACGGAGCACTTGGCTGTCTCTGACTTTCGCCACTTCTGGGAAGGTACAGTCTTCGTAATTCATATGGACAACCTGCCTCTAGTGTATGGCTCCACTTGACTGCCAGACGCCTGGTCTGCCCCTCAAAACCGATATCTTTCTGTCGTGACTAAATACAATTGTACCCTTCAGAAAGTCCCTCGGAAAATGAGTCCCATTGCTGATGACCTATCAAGAAACACAGTGGCCGCCATTCACCTTGGATTCA
>NC_090733.1:44432664-44437664 GCF_036898095.1 Palaemon carinicauda
GCTTTGGTGCTCTGGAAGCTGGCAGGTATTATACTACTGCGCTGGCCCTTTCCCTTAGATCTCCCTTAGCTAAGACAGAGTTCTTGGCTGTGGGTGATCTGTCACTAAAGCAAGGTTGGCAGGACCCTCTTGTCCCTTCCCCCTCTATCTCCGTAATGGCCTAGCCATTACTGTACTGTACCTTGCCGGCCGGCAGAGCTGGCCGGCAGGGGTATTACTGTACCATATGTCATTCTACTTCTGGACCTAGTATAGGTTGGGATATGGATTGACTAAGCCCATTGCCGGCCGGCAGAGACGCTGGACGGCAAGGGTCTTATGTTTTCGAGTGCTGCCCGGACCTCTCTTGGTCCCTCATCCATGCCTGCCGGCAGAGCCGGACGGCATTGGTCAAGGAAGCCTGAATTAAGTTTCTCCCCTTCCTTATATGCACTCTTTCGGTTTGCCGGGCTGGGGGGTTGTGTACACTCTTATCCCGGCATCCATTCTATTTTCTTCTAGTGCTGTACCTGTCCCGGCAGCCGGCCTATGAGGCCGGCAGCCGGGCAGGGGTAGTCTTCTGGTTCTTTTGCTGCCGGCTGGCATCGGTCTTGTACCTTTGCCGGCCGGCTTATGTCAGTCCTTGTCTGCCGGTCACCAAGAGTGTGGCCGGCAGCTGGGTACTACCTTGTGTAGTTGCTGGCCGGCAATCATTGCCGGCCAACACTGGCTGTTGCTGGCCGGCAGCTGCTGCCGCCGGCACAGGCATTTGAACCAGAGGGCTGCCGCCCTATAGCTGTTAAGTAGTATACTTTAAAGCTAATTGTGGTGTGTGCCGGCCGGCAAAGGCAGGCCGGCACACATCCTCCTATACTGTACTAGTATTCTTCTGTATAGCATATACAGTAAGAAGAAAACTATAGTAAAAGTTTAGGTACAGCACTGTATCTTCTAATACTATTGTGTTTTCTTACACAGCCCTTTGCTGTTGCCTCAGACAGGAAGCAGAGTTCTTCCCCGTCTATTATCCAGGATTTTTAAAATCATTGCCTAGGTGTGAGCTCCACCTGTTTCCTCTGGAAACCTTGCATTGGTTACTCTAGTAGAGATAAACCATTTTTGATTTTATTATCCGGAAGGCTGCAACAATGGGTTTTGAGGGAAACACAAGTGTGTGTCTTTCATTTATGAATTGTTATGCTATACTATGCATATCCAGTGATACATAGTTCACTTGATACTCATGGAAATTTCTTCTCTTTACAGGAGGACCCTCCGAAGTGCGGAAATGTTTTCTGCAATGTCCGCAGCAAGAACCTCTGCGGACATGAGTGTTGTAGGAGACACGCAGCATGCGCTGTCTCCAAGGATGATCTCCAGTATTGGGACCCTCAGGTATGTACTGTATGCACTAACCTGATTACTGAGGCTTTTGATTCCCCTAGAACGGCGGAATCAAGGGATATAGCTAGGGAAAAGCTTCGTACTTGGGTAAGGGGCTTCAAGAAGAACACCTCTGGCCCTTATCTTCCAAGTGAGAAGATGAGGGCGTATCTTTTTCCCCAGGCATCAGCTGAGGCAGTGATTCCCCAGCCTCAAGAGGAGATCCTTCAAGATCAAGTCCAGGTGGACGAGGAAGTCGCAGATGCGATGCAAGACATCCAGTTGTGGTGACAGGATGTCTGACCTGGACGATCGTTTGGAAGAAGACCTCCTGGCAGAAGGTCAGGATCAAGTTCAAACCCCGGATGTCGTAGAGGATGAGGTCGACGAGGTGTCGGCTACTCCGGTTCAGATGCCGGAGCCTATCCCCTCAACATCGGCTGGCCTCCCAGTAGAACTGGGACAGGCCCTCTCTTCGATTGTTGGAATGATCCAACAAATGCAGAAGGAGAATCAGGAGAAGGCGGCTGCAATGGAACTGCGTATGCAGTCCCTGGCAGAATCACATGGGCCCCGGAAAAGGCTCAATGTGAAAGACCTCCCATATGCTCAGATGCTAACCCATGGAGGTATGCTGAGCACATGCCGATGACGACTGGAAAGATCGTCATTTCGGATAAGCTGGGTTCAGTTCCCCTAGAGGAGGTAGAATTCTGGCCCAGCAAGGCATCATATCCGGACTGCTATGTCCGGCTGAGAAAAGAACCAGCTTCAAGGGAGGAGACAGAGCCGAAGGAGGTCATTGTTATGGACCACGCTAAGGCTCAAGCCCTACTTTCATCCTCGATGAAAGAGAGGGGCTTCTCGAATTCGAAGGTAGCTGCATTGAGCAAGAAGCTCCCTTCGTTTGTGTCCTCTCCTGATAGAGCCTTCCCCTTTTTACAGAAAGGGTTTGCGGCTGTCCTAAAGGCAGTCGAGGCCGGCAAGCCTTGCCCCTCCCTGGAGGAGTGTAAACCCTTGTCGCTGGCTCTACCTATGGACCACAAAGACTGGAAGGATGTCCATCTAACATTCTCAGTGGGAAAGTTGGAGGCTGATATTGCCGGACGGCAATTCGGCGAGGACCTCCCCAAGCTGTCCGAATCTCTTTTACGAAGAGAGTTCGAGACAAAAGAAAGACTGGCTGTCTCAATGTCTCATCAGACTACTCTCGAGACGATGGCAAGTGACCCCAAGGTCATGAAATGTCATGGTAGTGGCTAAGTCTCACTTAGCCACAGTGACGAAGGACCTTTATAACTTCGTCAAGGCAAGGAGAGCTTGCAGGGAGTTCGTGTTCACCGGGGCTTCGGTGAGACACGAGCCAAGGAAGTTAATCTCCTCCAACATTTGGGGAAAAGACCTTTTCCCTACCGAGGTGGTCAAAGAGGTTGTTGATAAGGCCGCCGTGGAGAATAGAAATCTTCTCCAGAAGTGGGGCCTGGCTATCAAAAGAAAATCTTCCCCGGATGAGGGTCCTCAACCAAAGAGGAAGAATATGAAGACTAGGCTACCATCTCGGCCAGCCAAGCCTTATAGACAGCAACAGCAACTGCAATTGCCTTTGCCTCCAGTGCCCCAGATGGTGGCACAAACCCCGACTGCCTTTCAGTGGGTACCCCAGGCGGTGCCAGTCAGTCAACCACATTCGCCCCAACGTTCGAAGGACAGTCTTCTTCCTTTCGTGCAAAACCTAGAGGAGCAGCCAGAGGCTCGTCTAGGCGCCCCTCAAGGGGAAGGGGATTCAGAGGTGGTCGTGGTCAGGGAGGCAAGACCTCAGGACGGCAGTCCAAGTGAAATGATACCGGTAGGAGGGAGACTGATGAAATTTTGGGGTCGCTGGACCTTCGATCCCTGGGCCCAAAGCCTACTCAAGAATGGACTGGGTTGGAGCTGGTACAGCACTCCACCCCCATGCCTTCGGTTTTTCCAACACTCCACCCCCATTTTGGAGGAGTACGTTCAAGAACTGTTGGAGAAAAATGTGATCCGAAAGGTGAAGTCCATCAAATTCCAAGGGAGGCTGTTTTGTGTTCCCAAGAAAGACTCGGAAAAGCTCAGAGTCATTCTGGACTTGTCACCACTCAACAAGTTCATAGTGAATTGCAAATTCAAGATGCTAACACTGCAACACATAAGGACCTTACTGCCCAAGAGGGCATACTCAGTCTCTATAGACTTGTCAGACGCCTATTGGCACATTCCAATCAGCCGTCGACTCTCCCCCTACCTAGGGTTCAGGCTACAACGAAAACTGTACGCCTTCAGAGCCATGCCATTCGGGCTAAACATAGCCCCAAGGATTTTCACGAAGCTTGCGAGCGCAGCTCTCAAACAATTACGCCTAAAGGGAATTCAGGTAGTAGCCTACCTGGACGACTGGCTGGTGTGGGCAGCATCCGAGACCGAATGCTTGCAAGCTTCCAGTCAGGTGATCCAGTTCCTAGAGTACCTAGGCTTCAAGATCAACAAGAAAAAGTCTCGACTTTCTCCATCCCAAAAGTTCCAGTGGCTGGGAATCCACTGGGACCTTTTGTCACACAGTTTCTCCATCCCAATGAAGAAAAGGAAGGAGATAGCGGGCTCTGTCAAGAGACTTCTAGATTCCGAAAGGATATCAAGACGCGAACAGGAGAGGGTACTAGGCTCTCTCCAGTTTGCTTCAGTGACAGACCCAGTGCTAAGAGCACAGCTAAAGGATGCAACCGGAGTTTGGAGAAGGTATGCATCAAACGCGCGAAGAGACCTGAGAAGACCAGTGCCGCCTCGGCTACGTACTCTTCTCAGACCTTGGTCCCAAGCCAGACATCTAAAGAAGTCTGTTCTTCTTCAGCCACCTCCCCCGTCGTTGACGATTCACTCAGACGCCTCAAAGGAGGGATGGGGAGGTCACTCTCATCGGAAAAAAGTCCAGGGGACTTGGTCCAAGCTATTCAGGACCTTTCATATAAACTTTCTAGAAGCTATGGCAGTGCTCCTTACCTTAAAAAAAGTCTCCCCGCGTCACTCGATCCACATAAGATTGGTGACAGACAGCGAGGTGGTTGTGAGATGCTTGAATCGACAAGGGTCGAGGTCACCACCTCTCAACCAAGTGATGTTAGCCATTTTCCGATTGGCGGAAAAGAAGAAGTGGTACCTGTCGGCAGTTCACCTTCAAGGAGTCCGCAATGTGACAGCGGACGCTCTATCCAGGTTCACACCGATAGAGTCGGAATGGTCCTTAGACGCAGGATCATTTTCCTTCATTCTGAATCAAGTCCCAGAACTGCAAATAGACCTCTTTGCGACGAAAGACAACAAGAAGTTGCCCCTGTACGTGTCCCCGTACGAGGACCCCTTAGCGGAAGCAGTGGACGCAATGTCCCTCGACTGGAACAGATGGTCCAGGATTTATCTGTTCCCTCCTCACAACCTTCTGTTGAGGGTCCTCAACAAACTGAGATCCTTCAAGGGGGTAGCGGCAATAGTGGCCCACAAGTGGGCGAACAGCATGTGGTTCCCCTTGGCGTTGGAACTACAGATGAAGTTCGTGCCGCTACCACATCCAGTTCTGACCCAGCGAGTCCAGAGTCGACTGTCTGCGCTTCATTACAGAA
>NC_090733.1:44450164-44500164 GCF_036898095.1 Palaemon carinicauda
CATAATGTTAAGTAAAAATAGTAGGTACTGATTATTTTCAATGTATTTCTAAATACTAATATGTAATTTTCTAGGCATTGCCATCATGATCAAGTTTTAAGTTGATCAAGTCCATAAATGATTTTTTGAAAAATAAGTTTTATTTCTTTTTTATCAAAAACTATTCCTTTACATATTATATTCTACGTTTTTGTATATACATTATAATACTTATTATAATATAAAAAAATACGACTTTATTATTTTTCTAAGTATGTTTTAAAGTGAGAAACATACTGATCTGTGAAATTTTTTTTTACATGATTCTTATATCCAATAATATTTACATTAAATATATTTGACAGTTTATTCTTTAGCCTATATGCGTAATAATTTGCTGGTCAGCACTTATTCCCAATTGTCTTGCCTTCCAGATACTTCAAATAAAATCTACTATTATTACCATTGCTGTATTTTAATATTCTTTATTATTTAGCTTTAAAATCTAGTTTTATAATCCTTAACATATTATTAGTTTTCAATTTATAAAATTTTCTAAGCAATTCGAATACCAAGGACAACAAATTCTTAACCAAAGGACAGAAATATACCAAATGTATATTCGTTTCTATTGTGACGGTGCCGAGTAGGGATGTGAACTCAAAGGCCGGTTGGAAACGACTGAGTTATATTATTGTAGAACATTCTCCTTATATACAAAACCTCAAGGCAACAGGACATAACAAGTTCACAAGACACACAATATTACAGAGGAAAAACCAGACATGAATTTTCATGTTCGTTTTAGTGCGAGGGTAGAGCGAAGATACAAGCATAATATATACAAAAGGAATTATGTACAATTGTGTGAAACATGGTTGGTACAGGCTCCCCCCCTAAAAATGACATACTGTACATGTTAAATCGGGCGCCCTGATCTAGAGAGGCGAACTGTAGGCGGGTCATCTGGCAGAAGATAAGCAGGTTTTAGACGATCAATGGAGACCCAGTCTTCTTTGCCCCGAATGTTTAGCAGGAATGCTTTCGGACTGCGTCGGATCACAAGGAATAGGGCCCGTGTAAGGGGCGTTAGTGGTGGCTTGCTGGTGTCATTGCGCAGGAAGACGTGCGTTGCAGAGTGCAAGTCCGTTGGTATGTGATGCTTCTGCTGGGGGCTTGTAAGTCTGGCGCACGGAGTAAATTATTCCCACGACGTGACGTATGCGCTGGAGATCGTCGGAGGAGGTTTTAGAAGGAAAAAATTCGGCAGGGACGACTAACAGATCACCATACACCATTTCAGCTGCCGGGACGTCGAGGGCATCTTTAGGAGGGTCCTTAGTCCAAGTAGGGACCCAGGGAAGCTGAGTAAACCAGTTGCAATCCTTGCAGCGGGACATCAAAGCTGCTTTGAGGGTGCGATGAAAACGTTCAAACCATTCATTGGCAGCGGGGTTGTAGGCCGTTGTCTGATGTAGGGTGATGCCCAGGAGATTCGCTAATGACGTCCACAATTGAGAGATGAAGGTGGTTCCCCTGTCAGAAGTAATATGCTCAGGGATACCGAATCTTGAAATCCATCCAGAGAGTAAGGCAGATGTACATGAGGCGGACGTTGCATTTCCATGGGAATGGCTTCAGGCCAACGAGTGGAGCGGTCGATGAAGGTAAACAGGTAACGATGTCCTTGTGATGTGGGTAGGGGGCCTACAACGTCGACGTGAATGTGTGCGAAACGACGCTGAGGTTGAGGAAAGGTGCCCACTCCTGAATCCGTGTATCGATGTACTTTGGAAGTTTGGCAAGAGTACAGGCGCGAACCCTATCCTTGGCATCCTTAGAAATGCCGTGCCAAATGAACTTTGCCTTCAGCAGCTGTAGCAGTTAGAACGGCACGAGGGATGTGAAAGGCCGTGGATGAAATCAAACACCTTTCAGCGCATGGGAGCAGGAATCCAAGTTCGCGGTCTACCAGTACTGACATCACAGAGGAGGGTGGTGTTGGAGTCTTCGAGGGGAAAATCTTCCCAACGGAGGGACGTGTAGGATTTCCTACAAGCTTGATACTCTGGATCCTGTCGTTGGGCTTCAGCCGGGGCGTTGTAATCCAATCTCAGTTGAACGGCAGACAACGAGATTCTTGACAGGGCATCGGCAACGGGATTAATTTTCCCAGGGACGTATTGGAGGGTGCAATTGTATTCAGCCACGGCGGAGAGATGTCGGCGTTGACGGGCAGACCAGGCGTCAGACTGTCGAGTGAAGGCGTGCTCCAGAGGCATGTGGTCTGTGCGAATGACGAAGGGCGTACCTTCTAAGAAATGGCGAAAGTGACGGATAGCCAAGTGCACCGCCAGCAATTCTCGATCGAAGGTAGAATAACCCGATTCTGCCTTGGACAGTTTTTTGCTGAAGAAGGCCAATGGGCGGGGCAAGCCTTTGACCACCTGCTCGAGTACTGCCACCAATAGCGACGTCGCTGGCATCGGTGGAGAGAAGGAGAGGGGCATAAGGGATAGGAAAAGTGAGAGCCGCAGCAGTTGATAGGGCCTTCTTTGCATTGCAGAAGGCTGCTTCTTGAAGGGGACCCCATTTCAGGTCCTTTGGCTTGCCCTTGAGGGAGGCGTAGAGGTGAGCAAAAGTGGCGGCAATGGCTGCAGAAAACGGTGATAATAGTTGATCATGCCCAAGAATTCCTGCAGAGCTTTGACAGTCGAGGGCGCGGGGAAATTCTGAACGGCTGCTACCTTTTCAGGGAGGGGATGGACTCCTTCAGGAGTGATACAGTGCCCTAAGAACGGCACTTCATTGGCGCCAAAGGTACACTTGTCGTACCGGACTACAAGGCCGTTTTGTTTGCAGGCGGTCGAGCATGATGCGCCAGGTGACGGAGGTGTTCCTCTTTTGAGGAGGAGAACACAAGTATGTCGTCCACATAACATACACAGAAAGGAGGTCCACTAAGATGCCATCCATGAGACGTTGAAACGTTGCTCCAGCATTACGAAGGCCAAAACAGGAGTAATTGAAGGTGTATGTGCCAAACGGAGTGGTGATGGTGGTCTTGGGGATGTCTTCTGGGTTCATAGGCACCTGATAATACCCCTTCAGGAGGTCGAGCGTAGAGAAAACCTTCGCTTTGTGCGGGTAGGAGGTTACATCGGCAATGTTTGGGAGGGGGTAGTGATCCGGTTCTGTTACATGTTCAGGCGCCTGTAATCCCCGCACGGACGGAGAGAGCCGTCTTCCTTCAGAACGATGTGTAAGGGTGACGACCATGGGCTGGAGGCCTTTTGGCAAAGGCCCATTTTCTCCATTTCGGCGAACGTCTGTTTGGTGGCTGCCAATCGTTCCGGTGCCAGGAACCGTGGGCGTTTGGCAAAGTTCTGGACGGAAAACTTCCGGGTACGATGTGAGGAGGTGGGCGTAGGCATCCGTGGGTGCGCTGATGTGGAGAGCGAGGTTAGAAGGGGCGGGTTGAAGAGGTGTCGACAAGTACGAGTGTGCGTTGACCAATCGTCGGTGGGCGACATCGACCAGAAGGTGGAAATGATAGAGGAAATCCAGCACCGAGGATTGGCATTGTGACGTCAGCAATGAGAAACTTCCAATTGAATTTACCGTTTCCGAACGATAATGTGAGGTTCTCTTAACCGTAGGTGGGTATCGCAGATCCGTTGGCAGCTACCAATCGGACGTCGGCAGATGTAGACAGACTACGTTGTGCCTTGAAGAGTTTCCTTGGCAAAAGAGAACGACAAGCACCCGTGTATACCAAAAATCGCACTCCCGTTCCTGCATCCTTTAAAAAGAAAAGATTAGAAACATGGGAGGCCACCGCCACAAGCGATGGTCTACTTACACGTTTTTTGGCCACTGACAATCTTTGGCACATTTCTTCGCGGTTGCCCCGAATCTGAAGTGGTAGAAGCAAAACTGCGGCGGATGGGAGGTAGTAAGTGGCTGTAGAAGTCGTTCGTTGGGGTGTGAGCGATTGGTGGGTGGTGGGCAGCTTTGTCGCCGCTTCGGCACGTCACGGGGTAGGCGTGTATGTCCTACGGCATTCATGTCAGCTTCGGTTGACATTGAATAGGCATCCTCGTCGTCAGGGGTGGAGGCGTTGATGGAGGTCTTGAAGTGGCTGTCCATAAGGGCGTCGGCTTTGGTCATCAAGTCCTTTATGGGTAATCTATCGACATCGGGTATGGGCAGCGCGTACAGGTTCAGCTAAACGGTGTATCCAAAGGGCACGGAGTAGGTTCACCTCACGAGGAGAGCCGTCTGCGGCAGGTTGAAGGCGAGCGATACTGGTCATTTCCCTGAGGGCAAGCAAAGCCCTTTGGTCCCCCAACGGTTGTTGCGAGAGCTGAAAAAGCTTTGCTATACGGGCGGCTGGCGACGGCGAATACTGCTGCAGAAGGTATGTTTTGAGGGCGTCATACGCTATTGGGGTGTCTCCTTGTTCACAAAGCCAGTCTGATATTTCTGGGAAGGTGTCCTCGGGTATCGCCGCGAGAACATAATCCGCTTTGGTGGTTGAGCGAGTCACGCTCCTGATACGAAAGTGGACTTCAGCGCGTTGAAACCAAGCAAACGCTTCTCTGCTGGCGAACGGTGAAAGTTTCAATGGGGCGGCCGCGGCGCCCAACTGCTGCAGTAGAGGTCCGCCTCCGTCATATTACCAACGATGGAGGGGCGAGGGAGGTGGGGGGTGGAAGGCAGTGGGAGCGAGTTCGACTTCCGGGGTCACCAATGTGACGGCGCCGAGTAAGGCTGTGAACTCAATGGCAGGTTGGAAACAACTGAGTTATATTATTGTAGAACATTACTTCTTATATACAAAACCTCAAGGCAACAGGATAAAACAAGTTCACAAGACAGACAATATTACAGAGGAAAAACCAGACAGAAATTTTCATGTTCGTTTTAGTTCGAGGGAAAGAGCGAAGATACAAGCATAATATATACAAAAGGAATTATGTATAATTGTGTGAAACACGGTTGGTACACTATGTATCCACATCTGCCTTCCTTAACATTTTTTTTTCATCATAGCTAGCCAACCATTTGTACTTAAAATTTCATGAAACATACTTAAACAAAATTTCTCTACTTTTATTTTCCATATACTTATTATTTATATGTTCCCAAACTAGTTTCCAGCTGAATAGTGGATACAATTTTTCAATATTTGGAACATATTCACTGTTTTTCATTAAATGTTCATATACGACTTTCGTTCTTATTTGTGGATAAGAGGTCATCTTATTAACACTGCGCAATATATTTATCATATTTTCATAAAAACTTGGTGTAAAAATAGTGCAATCCTAATGTTGGCGTTCATTTTCTATAAGGTAGGTTGCTCTGACTTTACAATAATAAACAATTATTTGGAAACCAAAACAACGATCTTTCAAACATTTTAGAAATGTGCTGAACATGATTGACCTCGCTTTAAAACTGGATATCAATAATTCCAGAGGCACCTCTTTGTTTTGACAAAAACATAGTTTTCCTTGCAACAGGTTCGCAGTTGCTGCTCCACAAATATTTGAGAATACTTTACTGAATTTGTTTTACATAATCCACTGGAGCTGAGTATAGATGTACCATATACCACAATTTCGCAAAAAATTACAATTTACAGTTATTGTTCCTTGAAACATTATTAATATTCAGTTATGATAGATCCCAATGCTTTTATTTATGCCACTTTCTAATATATTTCAGTTCAAATCTAGACTCTGTCGATAATCGTTGCTATGATATATGCCTAGAATTTTACAATAACTTTTCAATACTTTTAAACTATAATCTACCCATGCTACCTCTATTGAGAACTGCACCTGAAGTGTTCTCATACTCTCTCATAACATTGAAACCTTCCTCTAGTGCCCATATCACAAGTAATAACAGAGTCGTTTCCATAACCTAGCAATTATACATGCAAATCATTGGCAATTGTAAACCATAATTAAACAACTTTTTATCAATAATTCTGTAAAATACTTCCTGGTAAATGATAAAGGACATCATAGATAATGGAAAACCTTGCCTTGCAGATTTATTGACAGGGAAAAGGGTCAGAGATGTGACCATTTATACATAATACACTTTCAGCACTGTAGTATCTTAAATAGAAAATTATGGTCGACACGATCAAATGCCTTTGACCAATCCAAGTTCATCAAGGCTGCATTAGTGTTACTTTCATTTAAATAGAATATCAAATCTCTGATAAAAAAGTTCAAATTGTTTATTGATCTATTTACAACACAACAAAATTGCTCCTTTGATATTATCAAATGTAAAACCTTTTTAATCCGTCTTGATATAATTTTTATCTTAAAATCAACATTTAACATTGTCAAAGGTCTCCAGTTATTAACTATATCTAAATCCCCTTCCTTAGGTATGATGGATATAACTCTATTGTTCATCTTTGAAACATGATTGTTCCTGAACACAAAATTTATCATTTCAATAAAATCCCCTTTGACAATATTCCAACATTTATTATAAAGCTCAACCGGCAATCCATCTATCCCCGGGCTTTTGCCATTTTTCATGCCCCAAATGACATCTAACACTTCTGTTTCACTGACTGTTTTTGTTATTATTGTATTATGTTCATCTCCTATAACTTTCACTATAATATTCAACAACTCATTTGCCTATCCATATCACATTCTTCTTTCCTGAATAGATTCTCAAAATATTCTCTCACATAATCCATGACGGCTTTTGGGCTTATCATTTTACTTCCATCATCTTTTTATCCTACTTAAAAAAAAACCTTGCCACTTTCTCTCTTCTAAGTAGATACGCCGATACCTGCTCCCCCTTCACATGGCTATCAACTTTAGCCCTTACCTTTATACCTTCACATATTTTATTTTGAATATCATTTATTCATGACTTTTATATCAAGATTACCAGGCTCTAAACTAGATTTCCCCATTTCTTCCATAAACTGATAATTTAGCAAATCTAACAGACCTTTTTTTTATATACTTGTTTTGATCATTTAATGAAGGAACTCCTAAGTTCATTTTTTTGCAAATTCCCATCACAAAATTATATTGTCAAAATTACATTTTTCTCTTCGAATAAATTACCAGCATATAGTAAAAATTATCTGAGGTAATATAATTTTCCTGTATACTATAGCTCAATTTCCAGTATCCCATCCTTATTTTCACAATATTTTCCAATCTTAAAGATAATTTTACAGCACAGTGATCTAACTAACTCAAAGAAACTATATGAATGTTAGAGATATTATTTTGGAAATCCTTAACATAAAACCTACCCAGTCTCGAACCACAATTTTCTCTCAGAATAGTATATTCAGTTTGGTGATTATATGATAAACCAAGCATCCTTCAATTTTAAACTATTGTTTAGGTCCAAAAGCGATTTTGACAGAAGATCATTATCAGGATTTGAGCAATCTCTCATGCTTGTAATGCTATTCCAAGCTCCATCCATCATATATTACTAATATTGTTTCTTAAGAAATATAAAATATCTCTGACAAACCGTTTTTCTCTTTCTAGTTTTTTATAAGTGCCTGAAGGAGCATATACATTAAAAATTTGAATTTTATTGATTGAAACTTCACATACAGCATTTATAACAAAACCATTTACATCAATTTCTGGATTGAAAATTTCCACTTTGGATGAATTATTAACAAGTATAGCTACAACCTCCTTTAAGAATTTGAGAATAATTTATGAGAATCTGACAATACTTTTCTAGGTATTCAAATTTACTTCTATCTTTGATATTGTGCTCTTGAATAAAATTTATATTAAGTTTTATACAAAAACACGAAATTAACTTAATCTGCTTATTTACATTAATTAACCCATTTGAATTTATTGTGGCAAACATTTAATATGTATGTATTGAATGTTAAAATATTGAAGGGGAAAAGATGAACTAGAAACAAAAATTTTAACAATGCTTTGGTTTCTTAGAACGATTTCTATACATATTGTCTGAGGAATCACTTCCATCCAAAACATCAAAATTTTTCGTGTCCATCGCCTTATCCTTTCTAAGAGTTATTCGTAATTCATTGCCAACACCCTGCTAGTATGCCAAGTTCCACTTTTCTTATCAACATTGGGTAGAACCCGAGTTTCATCTAATTCCAAAGAGGCAATTTCACTTTCCTCGCTTACAATCCCACATTCTTCGGTAGTATTCTGACACTTATTAATATTCGTATATTCCTCCTCATTGTCTCGTCTCATTTATATTATTTCATTTCACATGTTCCAATCTCCTGTGAATTAATAGTTCCTTCACACTGACAATACCCTACTCTGTCATCGTCGCAGTCGTCATTAACAGGCTTTTCGTCCTTTTCGTTTGGTACTCCCTGCCTTTCTTTCACAACTTGAACAGCAGATTGTGGATTTTTGACATGTTCCCCCTCATCTCCCAATTTTTACTTCTACAAAATCTTCATGTTCCTGGATTTTTTTTCCCTTCTCTTCCTGATTTATCCTTTCAAATCTTTCTCCTATTTAGTTTGATTTCTGGTAATTCTTCTTCACTTAACATGGGTCTACTCATATTACCCTCACAATCCTTTATCATGTGTCCTTCTGCTCCGCATCTATAACATAAACGTAGTTGTCCAATATAAATTAAGGACATAGCATAGGGCTGTAATGGAAGAAGGGATATTTTCCTTTAACAGCATTGTAGCCGTCCGAACAACTGTTAATAATCTTTTAAAAGGACCATATTAAAACCTATTTTTTCTTATATTCTCAACTTTTCCATATCTCGACAAAACTAGAGTTAAAACATCATCTGGCATTTCGAATGGTGTATTCCTTATTGATACGTAAGTTATAAATGAACTTAGATTCTTAACTTGAACAATTCCACTCTTGTGTAATCGGAATTTCTTGTCTTCATATCTCTCCATCAGTATCTTAAATACGCTAGGTACCACTTTTACTATTACTCTATTTCTACTCACTGACTGTACACCTATCACTTCATCCAGAGCAGTCCCATGTTCTTAAAAAGGGTGTCACTCACTATTTCCATAGTTGGATAAACTGTAATTTGTAATCCAAAGGAGTCCGTCCTCCTCAACAGTGCTGAAAACGTCCCCAACCCTATCGGGATACAGGTATACCAGTTACTTTCGACCGTGTTCACTTATTATATGGCTATAAATTGTCCAATACACCGGGGGAAAACACCAATAAATAAAGTCACTATATTCAAACCCTATTAGTAAGTTACTCACTACATTTTGAGGTGTAGCCTTTCTATAGAACACCGGGGAAACTACTCAAAATAGAGAACAGTCCAAACGTCGTCTGAATACAAACTGAACGAGGTTTTAAATTGAGCTGAAAATCGTTCACAGAATTGTCAAATAGTTACGTTTATGTCATAAATATTACTTTCAACGTATATTTCCTAGCAGGCTAACCATTCAATAAATCATAGACTAAAGACCATTTCAAAAATTTTGTTTACGGGGCATAAGGAAGCCAGTAGTACTTTGAAATTAATTGGAACACGAGAGAAAAAGAGAGAGAGAGAGAGAGAGAGAGAAAGAGAGAGAGAGAGAGAGAGAGAGAGAGAGAGAGAAAGAGAGAGAGAGAGAGAGAGAGAGAGAGAGAGAGAGAGAGAATTTCATAGGTCTTTGCCAAAATCTATTCCTGAAAATATTTATAAAAAGGCAATGTTTATCACCCAACATGGGCACATATGCAGTCAAATACAAAATAATGTCCTGTTGTCAACACACCCCGCCCCCTGTCATCCCCAATATCTATAGATTCCAGAATTTCAGGTGTAAAAGAGTTTGGTTGTTAGCGGGGGGATGAGGACGGAGGAATACGACAGGTTAGGTGGGGTACAAAGGGCTGGGGAAGTACTTGTTAATGCTGTAAGGGGTGTGATGGTAATAGGAGTACGCCAGAATTATGTATGAACGTTAAATCAATATAATTTCACAGGATCGTAATTCTATAATGATAAGGATTCCTACTTATAATTTTATTGTATATTTGTTGTGTTATTTGCTATACCAATCTTGCGAATAACTTGTAGAAAAAAACATAGAGAATTAGTCTCACTATGTCTTTTGTCCTGGCCGAAGAGTCTTTATTAAACACAATCTAGGAACTCTCTCTCTCTCTCTCTCTCTCTCTCTCTCTCTCTCTCTCTCTCTCTCTCTCTCTCTCTCTCTCTATATATATATATATATATATATATATATATATATATATATATATATATATATATATATATATATATAGAGAGAGAGAGAGAGAGAGAGAGAGAGAGAGAGAGAGAGAGAGAGAGATATTTGTGTGCGTGTTTGTTCGTGTGTGTGCTGTAAGACTGTGATTATAAAAGCTTAAAGTGTGGGGTAGGGCAGAGTAGGTTTTGGAGCTCTCAATGGGATCGAGGCATTTCATTTGAAAGTAAATCAATGTCGATTCTTAATTACTTATTTTGACGACTGTTTTTCCTGTCCCACACAACAGGGGAAGTCCCATTCTCTACAGGACCTCTGCTGTCGTTATATCTTGTGCGTTTTGAATATTTAACGGTTCATATCACGTATTGCTCTTTTGCTGTAGAATCGTCACTGTCATATGACTCATAGAATTAAAAGTCTTCAGTTTCCTCTTGAAATTCTTAATGTTTTCAATTATTCGGATGTCCTGTGGAAGCCTATTGTATAGTCTCGGGTCCGGATATATAAAGGCACGATTTGTTGGCTGCGCAATATAGCAATTCTCTTAAGTGTTTTGGACGACCTGTTTTGTTAACTTGGAGGGTTATTTTACATATTCTAAATTCAATTTTCGCTTGTATCGGCAGCCAGTGTAAATCAATTATTATAGGTGTGATCCTTTCTCTAGGTGGGACACCTTTTATCAGTCTTGCTTCTCTGTTTATTATGTTTTGTAATTTTTCAAGTTGTGCTTTTGGTAAATAGTAATATATGGAGTTGCATTAGTCAGTCCTGGTGATAATACCGTTTATCACAAGTTTACAGAATTTTCATCCAAATCATAATTACGGTGAATAAAACCATTTATTGTGTTATTCGATATACTATTCTAACATAAGACTTATTGGCTAAAATAAAGAATTTTGGAATAGATAGTCCATTTTTTCCAGACTGAAAAGCCTTGCTCATAAACACCATTTTTTCCAGACTGAAAAGCCTTGCTCATAAACAACTCAGCGAATACAATAACAATTCTGTCTTTGAAAAAT
Organism: Palaemon carinicauda; assembly: GCF_036898095.1. Lineage (NCBI taxonomy): Eukaryota > Metazoa > Arthropoda > Malacostraca > Decapoda > Palaemonidae > Palaemon > Palaemon carinicauda. Next base: position 44,461,424 of record NC_090733.1, read on the forward strand.
AGCATATCAACGATTGGTATCCAAAAATTCCCCCTATGAGCTTATATGAATAAGTATTTCATGGAAGATTTTTTTTTTTAAATGTTCAGCCAATCAACAGAAAGCAATTACAGATAATCTTCACATTACTTTATGTCCACCTATAGCTTACATTACGTAATGTCAGTTTAGCTGTACTCATAGATCTTTTGGTGTCGCTGAGACTTTTTATTTATTTATCTATTTTTTTTTCTAACATACAGTTTTTAATGAGTTAAGAGAGTGTGTTCCACCGCAAATTAGTTTTACTGTATTTTGTAGATTCTATAAAGATAAGTCATGCTTAGAATATTTGCAGGACAGAATGTTTAAGCATTCTCTTTCAAAGTTACTGACAACATGCTACTACGTTACAAATTGGGTTATAGCTGGGCAGAATAGGATGTCCTCATTCACTTATACAAAATGCAATATTGTTTTAATTGCTACCATGGTTTATAACACATATTTATTTTGTCCCAGCTGAATAATCTGTTTTCAGTTTCTATTTGATAGTAAACAAACAATTATATTTAGTTAGTGAGTATTAAAATTGGTTGACAACAGGCATCATAAATTCATAGTTGTGTTTATTTAGATTATAATATGACCCCAGGAAATTCATTGTGATTGTAAAGGAGAATAGTGTATAAACTAAACTTCAGAGATCAAATGTAGTTGCTTAGCCTACTACAGCTACAGCTATAATATAGGGGGATAGGATAAGTGGGGAAGGGGAATGGGAGTTAGGATTGGAGAGACCGGGAAGGGGGGGGGGGGGGGGGCTTAAAATTGAGTACAGTGGTAGGTGAAAAGATTAGCACAGACCCATTAGCTGTTTTTTTTTTTTCTTTTTTTTTTGGCCAACAACATGCCTTGTGGACTTCTAGGAGGTGAGCTCTTTTGCTAGCCTCGAAGGAGCTTGTGTTATTCTGTTTATTCTTTTTCTTGTGCTTGTTTCGTTATTTGTGTTTATTTACTTTTTTCTTATTTTAATTCTCTGGTTTTGGTTCGTGCTGACTAATGAATGGGGCTCTTCTTTTTCACCAGGAATGCTCGTTTTATGGCTTTGTTATTTCCTCACTTATTGTTGAAAGTACTGGGTAAATGTTTTTCAATCTTTCTCAGGCTTTTGTAGGCTCTTCTGTGGTACCTGACGTTAACTGATTCCAGGTTGTATATGTTAAGGAGTGTTTCGATGGTTTCATGGATATTATTATTATTGTTGTTGTTATGGTTTTCCACATGAATTTTTCTTATGTTTCCAATTTGGAGTTTTTGTAGGTTTTTCATCTTTGATTGAGCTATTGTTCATGCTGGTGCTATTGGATACTCGATAAAAGGTTTTTTCCGTCTTCCGTAGAGATTCATTCATATGTTTTCGTCCAATAGTTTCAAGCATTTTAATGCTCGTTTTTTGTGTATTGCCAGTTGAAGTTTTTGTTTAATTTGGCAGATGATTCATGTTATTTAAAAAAAAGACCAATGATTTTAACTTCGTTATATGAAATATTTGTTGTCTACTCTCATTGGTGCTGGTTTACTGATTTTCGTGTGATACTGATAAAAGTTTGAATTTGGTGCTATTTTTTTTTCATTTTTCCACTTATTTTCGTTATAATTTATTCTTTTGATCTCTTTTTCGGTTTTTATTTGCTAAAATCTTTTGGAATCCACGGGTTGCATTATCACTCGTGTGATATCTTCTGCATAGGCATAGTTGTGTCATATTCGTGGGTGTTTGGCATATCTGCTGTATAGATGAGAAAAAAGTGTTGGGGATAGTATGGCCCCCTGTGGCATCCCACATTCCATATCTATTGTTTCACCCAGTATCCCATACGTATTCTGAGTTTTCTATCTTTTAGGTAGCTTGAGAGTAGTTTTTTCCATATTCATTGGTAGTTACAATTGGAGTATTTTATATATGAGACTGCCATGCCTTACTTTATCAAATGTCTTCGAGATATATCTGAGAATGATATTGCATTAATGATATTTTATTTTGTTGACTATTGTTTCATAAATTGCCATGAGAGTAGTTTCAGTACATCTACCTGTCCTGAAGCCGTGTTGGTGTTTGTATAATTTATATTTACTTTTTAGGAATCTCCTAATTTTTGCGTTTATGATTTTTTTCCAAACACTTTTCTCGGTACTTCCAGCAGTGTGATTGGCCTTATGTTTGCTGGCTGTTTTGAGTCTTTCCCTGCTTTGGGGAGAAGTATGGGTAATTCTTCTTTGCTTAGTTTTGGGTAATATCCCATTGAGAGTGTTAAGTTCAATATATGTTGGAGTCTTCTCCAAGCCACCATTGATAGTTTTGATGGCATTAACTTATTCGTGCCACCTTTACCTGGTGCTTTGTGTCTGAATGCTTCCATTCCTTACATTATCTTGTGCATTTTAATGTTGGCTGTTAGGTAGTTGTTTTTATTCAGTTTTAGCAGATCTGGATTTTGATTTGGGCTAATTCGTTCCCTATTTTCTTGGAGGTAGTTGAGGACGTCTGTTTCTGTGTCCTTACCGAAATTTGCATTCTCTTGGTCTGAATTTCGAATGTGCTTGTCCATGTTTTACTTAGTAATTTAATTTGGTCTTCCTTAGCTTCTACTTTCTCACCATTACTGTTGATTATGTATGGTGTTTCAATTTTTGGTTTCACCACTGATATTTGGAGTTTTCCCAGAGCTTTTATTAAGGAGTATGTTATCCTTATCCATCTGTGTGTATTTGTTTGTAGGTAATTTAGTTGTTGGGTGAGTAGTTTTGAAGCAGTCGCTGTCTGGGGTGTGTTTATGGTATGATATTCTTTTTACTGGAGAGACTGTTTCTATTGTTTCTGAGATGTCAAACATCCATCTGTTTATTGCTGTTTTTATTGTGTTTTCTGTTGTGGTTTAATTATTGTTCAGGTCAATTTGTTTTTCCTGTGTCTCTGTTCTTCCTAGTTATTGTATCTTTAAAGATTTCCCAATTAGCTTTCTTAATTTTTCGTCTGTCTTTTAATTCTTTGACTATTGGTCTAGTTGAAAGTTTAATTATGACTGGAGTAGATTCAGATGCTGTAACTGGACTTGGTGACATGTTATAGTTTAGGTGTGTTCTCTTTTTTTAGGAATGATGTCAGGTGTGCTGGTGTATTGTTTATCCAGGTTATTTGTGATTGTGTTGAACATTGGGCCTATATGTGTTAGAAGATTGTTGTTTATGTGCTGATTTAAAGCATTGCATATTGTATTTGTGCCTGGGTAACCTATAAACGGGTGAATTCCATTTACCTCTCCTATCATGTAAGTGGGAATGTTGATGTGTATGAGCGGAGAAAGATTTGTGTTTGGGAGGTATGGTCTTCTGGGTGGTTGATATATTTTGCTTATGTTTATTGGGCCTTTCGTGGTTTATATTTGTACTGTTAGCATGTCTGAATTTGAAGTGTCTATTAGCTTGTGTTTGATGAAGGTTTTAATTGCTATGGCTACACCTCCATTTCTTTCGTTTTGTGTATTCTTTTTGTAGACATTATATGTATGCATTTTTATTTGCTTCTCGTTCAAGGTATTTTTAGTGTTTATTAGTATTATACTTCTGTTTAGCTTTATGTATGTTTTTGTGAAATAATTTTTTTTTATTGGCCATGCTTGGACATTGTGTTGGATGATTGTAATTTCTTCCATTAATTGGCGATTAAAAGCCATTGTGTCTACTTTTTGAGTTGTTGTTAATTTGTTTGTGTTTTTAATTAAACAGGTGATTCCATCTCTTATTTGGTTGTATTCCTCCACTTCGACTTTCTTTACTTATATAACTTTTTTTATGTCATTATCTATATTTTCTGTCATCAGGCTATCTGCTATCTAGTTAAATTTCTGTTTACGTGTAACCTTTATTTGGTTACTGCTCAAGAGCGATATAGCTCTTTTCCTCTCCTTTGACTTTTTGGGGAACAGTTGTTGTTCCTAAGAGATATAGAGTTGAAGGTTGAGTTCCTCATGAGCCACCTCTCTCTTTCTTTTTCTTTAGCTTTTCTGTTGTAATTCCCCTCTGTTTGCTGTACATTGGGGATTGCTGTTCCTATTGGGACTTCCTTAGGTGTTTCCTGTTCCTCTTCCATATTTCCATCCTCTATTTCTACTTCTTCCTCCTCATCGGACTCTATCTCCTCTTCAGAGTCCACTGCTATGTCTTTTAGGGGAGTTTCAGGGTTTGTCTTTGTCTGGCGTGGTGAGGTCATCATTCCTAAGCGGTCAAAGTATTGTCTGTTGCTTTCTGTCATTATTTTTAGCAGCTTTAACTTTGGTTATACATCTAATTCAAAGACCTCGTCTCATGTTTTTTAAATAATCCTTTATAAAGGGCTACCTGTATATGAGCGCTGATCAACGCCGTATAGATTATTACCATTGCATTTTGTGGTAGACCAAGATTAAGAATTGTTGCTCCCTTAAGGGGAAAGGGGGCATTAACATTAGTTGCTATGGCTGCCGTGTCCCCATATGACTGCCTTGTTTGTGTGGCTTGTGTGCCTTCTCTCTGCTTTTAGATTTCTTTTATTATTAGATAATTCCTATTGGGCAGGAGGCTTGTAGTATTCTGCAGAGAACTTTCGCTTCTGTAGGGCATTTTTTTCATTTTTTGGTTGTATTTGAAGCAATTATAGCAAGGAGTTATCTCTATGAAAATCCTTTTTTTTATTTGATGAGGGGGAATGGACTGGTTCACGACTAAAATGCCATCCATATGATATTTTTTGGTCATGTTAACATTTACTAACCTAAGTTCTATAACCAACATTCTGTCCCTTATTGGTTTGAGCAGATATGCGAAATTTATGTTTGGATTTTTATGTTTCATTTCCTGAATGAGAACCTCTTCAGGGATGTTTTCTAAGTGCTTATCTACTTTTAGTATCATGGTAGGTTCTGCAAGGTATTCTGGCATGGTGATTGCATCTAATTTTAGTTTATTGAGCTCCTCTTTTATTTCTGAGCTAAGTATCTTCTCCAGGTGCTCATCTCTTAAGACCACAGTATATCTATTTTCCCCGCTGATTATCTTCCAAGTGAAAATTGCTTGATCTCCCAAAAGGGACCACAGCTTTGTTGTAGCATCAAGTGCCTTTTTAATTTCATTATGATCTTTGATTACTACCTTAGGCTTCTACATTTACTTTACTTTACTGTTTAACTAATGAAAATAGCTTATTTACTTTATAATTTTCAAGCCATGAAAGCTAATTGAATAAAGATCTCGTTTTGGCTTCATAGCAATTTTTCGTTGATTTTGCTAACTTAGCCTACTGAATATAAGTGTTCTCTGAAAATGAGAGAAATGATTTCTTTATTTTAAATCTATTTCAAAAATAATTTATATATGAAGTGTATACTAAACACTCCTTAGTGTGATGTCCATCCCTTAATAGTGTCCAAAACTTCCTTTAAGCCTGCATGCGTACTCCTCACAAGATTCTGGCATATGGTAGGGAGACGTCGTATTGACTCACAAACATCAAACACTTCTATTTTGATGGTTAGCCCGTACATTATTCTCCCATGTCCCAATATTTTAGGCATTCAGTGACTTGTCTTTATAGAATCTACAAAATACAGTTGATTCCATTTGTGGTGGCATAAATTTTCTTACCTCAATGTAAACCGTGTCTTTCGAAGATAAAAACACCCAACGAGACCAAAAAAGCTATAAATACATCTAACTTAACATTGGATTCTTCGCTCTGGTTACGGTCCATTTTCCATTTGCCTACACATACACCGAATAGTCTGGCCTATTCTTTAGATATTTTCCTCTGTCCTCATATACCTGACAAAACTGAGATGACCATATAACTCTTCTTCAACCAATGGGTTAACTATTGCACTGTAATTGTCAGTGGCCACTTTCTTCTTGGTAAAGGTAAAAGAGACTCTTTAGCTATGGTAAGCAGCTTTTCTATGAGAAGGACACTCCAAAATTAAACCAATGTTCTCTAGTCTTGGGTAACATGGTCATCCACTATCTTGGGTTAAACTTCTTAGGCGTGAGGGTTCACACAAGGGCACTATTTTATTTTATTTCGCTTCCTCCATTTTTGTTAAATTATTTGTAGTTTATATAGGAAATGTTACGGCTTTTATAATATGCTATTTTTGGGCTCAAGCCATGGCGTCCTGATGGAAGGTTCCCTTTTGGTAGCTTCCTTGGGTATATAACTACTAAGATATTCCCAGAGAATTTAACCACAGGTTATCACAGAATTCTAACTTCTGGAGCGAGTATCCTAAAGGTTTCCCTTTTAAGACATCGTATATCAACAGGGGACGCATGTATTAACGCGCCACATAGCTATCTACAACCCAAACAGAGTTAACACTTCGGTGTGTAGGGGCGGAGAATAGCTGGGAGCCGTTTTACAGCTAATCTCGTTCGTGGCTACTTTTGGTACTCGAGACGTAAACAAACGGACGCCATTGCTAAATGACGTCACGTCCGTCCTCATCCTTCTGCTAGTAGCTCGCCTATCTTAGACGGATTTTCCCTACGCTCTTTTTATCAACCTGCATCTTCGTCATGTCGCTACCTTCGGCCTCGCCTTCTTCTGGAAAGTTGAGTACAAGGTTCCAGTATTGTTTAATTAAGCTCTGACCGTAAAGTAAATTTTACTTTTTGAGATAATTGATGTTTTGTGGCAGAGCTGTGCCTCGACCGGACCCGCCATTTTATGGCGTCGCTGTTGTTCTGCATGCTTTATTTAGTTAGCCTCAACAGCGTTTTCCGGCCTCTTTAACTAATCGATACTATTAGTTTATTTAGTCTTCATAGCTAGGAACTTTTATATCGTGTTTTGATGCTTTATTATCGGTCATCGACTGACCCCATACCAGTTGGCTACTATAGCCCCCAGGCCAGAGCGCCTATATCAGTGTTCATGCATGATATTTTTCAGTGATCCTAGGCTTACTTATGAAGATAGTGGCATTATTTTACAATACTATTGACTGTGATGCAAGTGTTTTCGCCTTCAGGGACCATATAAGGGACAGGTTAGATAGTGTGTCTTTCTAACCTAACCTACAAGTAGGACCCCTATATGCTTCCTTCATCCCCTGCCTTAGGGCATCCCCTCTGTGTAGCCTTGCTCCCCCTACCACGTAAGGGGATCAAGCTCATATCAGAGTATTATATCGCCTCTCTGTCCTCCCTAAGGAAATGATCCCCCCTTAGGGTTGCGTCTGAGAATGAGGAACGGCTAGTCCTTCCTCTATTGCTGGGGTTAGGTCTCCGACCTTTCCTGCAATAGCGATACGTCTTCCATCCTTCCTAGTTCAGGATGTAACATCCCTGCTCTAGATTAGGTTTTGGAGGGGTTAGTTCTGTTCCTTGCTGAAACGATACCCATGCACCGTTTTCAGACAAGCTGCCTTACCTTAGGCTAGGGAATGTCCTCCCTTCCTCAGTGGCCGCTCTGGTACAGAACCCCCTCCACGGAAGACCCTTCTCTTCTCCCCTCCCCACCTATCTCTTGTATGGCCTAGCCTATACTTAGGTTAGTCTATACCCATCTGTCCCCTGTCCTACAACTCCTCCTTAGGGTGGAGTGATAGGGCTACCTTGAGCTCCTGTGTGCAGTCCGCTCTGGTACATATACCCTTCATAGTGTCCTATGGGGTTAGCCACTGGATGCGTTCTGTCTGCAGGGGTTTCCCCCCCCCCCCCCGCTCTTGGGTGTCCCCTAGCCCTCCCTTGGGCTACCTTAGCTCCCGGTCCTCTGCGGCCCCTGCTTCTGGGTGATAGGGTCAGCCTCTATCATGGGTACACCCACTCAGGTGGGATGTCTGGGGGTCTGTAGCCGGACCCCTACATCCCTCCTTCTGTCTCTTTCACTATCCGGGTGCCGGTCCCTTGCCGCCTCTACTATCGGTTATACCCACCTCCTACCTTGGTGACTTATCCCTTAACCTCTGGGCCGCCAGTCCTCCGTGTGCCGGGGGACTGCCGCCTGCCGACGGCTTCCAGCCGATGGCTATCCCTCCTTCCTCATAGCTTGGTCGTCCGTCCACCGGCCGGCCCCCGGAGTGCCGGCATCCGCCGCCGGAAGTCCGGTTTTGCTATAACCATCCTTGTTCCTGTCACCAAGCCGGCAACCTCCGGCTGCCGGAGCCGCCGCTCCCTCCACCGGCGTGCCGCCGCTGTGCCGGCGGGCGCCACCCTGGTATTACTCTTGACTTCTATATTGTCTTCCCTAATGCCAGAAACTCTGCTGGAGCGGCCTCCGGCGTGCCGGCGGTCTGCCGGAGCCTTCCGTAGGCATCAAGGCGACTTGCACCCCCTTCTACTGGCTATCATCTGATATTGATAGCCCTACACGGCAACCAGATGACTTGTTTACGTAAATGGATCGGTATCTTATTACCGTTCTATTGGTAATCATGCTGTCTTCTTGCATATTACAGATTTCCAGCATGCTGTGTGTATCTTAGCACGGCTGGTTGCCGGAAACTGTTACCTTATGGGATCTTTTAGTCCCCTATTCTGGAACTGAGTGGCCTCAGTCCCAACCTTATATCCTTGACAATTCCCAATAGAATTCTCTCTGCCCTACGGACATTCTATATTGAATTCTATCCTGTGCCTTCGGTCACTTTGTATTGTCCACGGATGAAGGTTACGGTAACCAGCCGGGCGGGATGCACGGAGTATGTACCTATCCTATCTCAGCCCTTCCTCTGTGCATCACACCTATTGTCAAGTTAAAATTAATGATTAATATTAACTTTAGTTTAAGAGTCATTCTTATGACCCCCCCATACTCATATTCTCTTTCTTTTACAGGAGGAGCAGATGAAGTGTGATCACGACTTCTGTGCCGTGAAACGCCCGCACTTCTACGGGCATACGGCGTGTAGGACCCACGCCCCTTGTGCCAACAAGAAAGGGGATTTGAAGTTCTGGGACCCGCGGAAGTCAGGGACACTTCTCGGGATAAGCTACGCAAGTGGGTGCGTGGCTTCCAGAAGAACGCCACTAAAATGCCATCCATCTGATATTTTTTGGTCATGTTAACATTTTCTAACCTAAGTTCTATAACCAACATTCTGTCCCTTATTGGTTTGAGCAGATATGCGAAGTTTATGTTTGGATTTTTATGTTTCATTTCCTGAATGAGAACCTCTTCAGGGATGTTTTCTAAGTGCTTATCTACTTTTAGTATCATGGTAGGTTCTGCAAGGTATTCTGGCATGGTGATTGCATCTAATTTTAGTTTATTGAGCTCCTCTTTTATTTCTGAGCTAAGTATCTTCTCCAGGTGCTCATCTCTTAAGACCACAGTATATCTATTTTCCCCGCTGATTATCTTCCAAGTGAAAATTGCTTGATCTCCCAAAAGGGACCACAGCTTTGTTGTAGCATCAAGTGCCTACCTGGCCACTGAAGAAATGAGGGCCCTTCTGTTCCCAAAGGCCTCCCCTGATTCTGTGGTGCCCAAAGAACTGATCCCCACCGTCCAGATCACGGTGGAACCAGACGTAGTCATGGTCCAGTCCATGCACGAGTGCCACCTGGATTCCGAGAACGACGAACATATGTCGGATATTTCGGAGGGCACGGAGAAGACCCTTATGGCCCAAGGTGCGGAAGATGAAGAGGACCAGGTGGAATACACCGAGTCGGAGCAGGAGGTCGCTCCGCCTTCCATCACCGCCCCTACCCCTACACCGACGGAAGTGTCTCTCCCGTCTACCTCCGCTACCCCGGAACCCATTCCATCCGCCCAAGAGATATTCCGGATGATTAAAGCCATTATGGACGACAGGCTTAAAGAAACTCACGAGTTCATCAGGTCTATGAAAGGGTCCAAAGAACCGAAGAAGATCTCGGTTAAGGATCTCCCTGCATGCTCACATGCCAACCCCTGGAGGTATGCCGAGCATATGGTTATCGCGACCGGCAGGATCTTTATCGGCGATAAGATCGGCACGGTCCCCCTGGAAGATGTGGAGTTCTTCCCGAACTTTGAGGCTTACCCGGACTGTTACGTCCGGCTTCGTTCTGAACCTGCCTCTAAAGAAGAGACCGAACCCAAGGAAGAGATAGTGTTCGATCTCTCGAAGGCCCAGGCTATGCTAGCCACCGCATTTAAAAGTAGGGGTTTTTCTGCTCTAAGCTTCCGGCCCTGAGCAAGAAGCACCCTACTTACGTCGCACCCGACGATGCAGTCCTTCCCTTCATGGAAAAGGCCTTCGCTGCGTGCCACAAGGCTGTGGAAGAAGGAAAACCCTGCCCTGCACTGGAGGAGTGCAGACCCTTCTCCATAGTAACTCCCCCCGATGCTCGACACTGGAAGGATATCCAGCATACATTCGTGGTGGGAAAGCTAGATCCTGACGTAGCCGGACGTCAGTTTAACGAAGACCTCCCGAAACTCAACGACCACCTCCTTCGTCGGGAACAAGATACGAAGGAAAGGCTTGCAGCATCCATGTCCCACCAGGTACAACTTGATATCATGGCTGGTGACACCAGAGTCCCAGACCACTACATGGTACTCGCCAAATCCCACATGGCAACTCTGGTGAAGGACTTGTACCACTTCATGAAGGCTCGGAGAGCCTGTCGAGAATTCGTGTTGTCAGGTGCCACTGTGAAACACGAACCCCGGAGGCTGATTTCCTCCAACATCTGGGGTAAGCACCTCTTTCCCTCTGACCTTGTGAAAGAGATCACCGACAAGGCCGCCACGGAGAACAGGAACCTTCTTCACAAGTGGGGCATGTCGAAGAAGAGGAAATCCTCCCAGGACGACGGCCCTCAACCTAAGAGGAAATCCTCCAAGCAGAAACCCCAGCAACATCAACAGAGACAGCAGTTTCCGGGACCCGCTACTCCCCAAGTGGCAGCTCAGCCACAGCAGACCTTTCAGCTGGTCACCCAACCGGTCTTGTCACAGTCGCCGGTTTTCACCCCTGCTTTCGAGCAACAGACGACTACCTTTCGTCCCAAAGGTAGAGGCTCAAACAGAGGTCCAGGCAGAGAAGCATCTCGCTGTCCCTCCAGAGGCAGAGGAGGAAGGGGAGCTAGCGTCCGAGGCAGTAAACCCTCGGGACACCAGAAGCAATGAAGTGCTTCCGGTGGGAAGAAGACTGCCAATTCCAGGATCGTTGGACCTTCGATCCCTGGGCGCACAGCATCGTCAAGAAGGGTCTAGGCTGGAGTTGGACTCAACCACCCCCAACCTTCCAGCAATTCTTCCAACAATCAACCCCCCTTCTGGAAGAATATGTCCTAGATCTCTTGAACAAGAAGGTAATAAGGAGGGTAAAGTCCACCAGGTTCCAAGGGAGACTGTTTTGCGTCCCCAAGAAAGACTCCGACAAACTCAGAGTCATTCTGGACTTATCCCCCCTCAACAAGTTCATAGCGAACGACAAGTTCAAGATGCTGACTCTTCAACAGATAAGGACCCTTCTGCCTCGAGGTTCTTACACGGTCTCCATAGACCTGGAGGATGCCTACTGGCACGTTCCAATGAACCATCACGCTTCCTCCTACCTAGGATTTTGACTCCAAAGGAAAAGCTACGCCTTCAGGGCCATGCCCTTCGGCCTCAATGTGGCCCCTCGGATCTTCACAAAGCTGGCGGACGCCATAGTACAACAGCTCCGCCTCCGAGACGTCCAGGTGATGGCCTACCTCGACGATTGGCTAGTCTGGGCTCCATCGCCCGAGGATTGTTTAAAATCCTGCAGCAAAGTCACCCAGTACCTAGAACACCTGGGATTCAAGATAAACGTGAAGAAATCTCACCTCTCTCCAGCTCAGAAGTTCCAATGGTTGGGAATCCAGTGGAACCTTCAGTCACACCGCTTTTCCATCCCCCAGAATGAAAGGAAGGAAATAGCAGGGTCTGTCAAGCGACTACTGAAATCCAAGCGGATCTCAAGACGCCAGCAGGAACGAGTTCTAGGCTCTCTACAGTTCGCCTCAGTGACAAACCCGGTGCTTCGTGCACTGCTAAAGGATGCCGCGGGAGTCTGGAGACGTTCTGCATCCATCGCTCGAAGAGACCTCAAGAGACGGCTCCCAAACAGACTTCGACTTCTCCTCAAGCCGTGGTCGGAAGCAAAGGCCCTGAAAAGGTCCATTCCTCTTCAACACCCACCTCCATCACTCAACATCCACATGGACGCTTCGCTGGAGGGTTGGGGAGGTCACTCCCACCAAAAACAGGCTCAAGGCACATGGTCTCCCCTATTCAAGACGTTTCACATCAACATCTTGGAGGCCATGGCGGTACTTCTAACTCTGAAGAAACTCTCCCCGCCTCCCTCGATCCATATTCGTCTAACCCTAGACAACTCGGTGGTAGTTCGATGTCTCAATCGCCAAGGCTCAAGATCGCCCCAGATAAATCAGGTGCTTCTGACAATCTTCCGTCTGGCAGAGAAGAAGAAATGGCACCTGTCTGCAGTTCACCTACAAGGATTCCGCAATGTGACGGCGGACGCTCTATCTCGGACAAGCCCGATAGAGTCGGAATGGTCTCTAGACGCAAGATCATTCTCCTTCATCTCTCACCAAGTCCCAGAACTTCAGATCGATCTCTTCGCAACGAGCGACAACAATCAACTTCCTCGGTATGTGGCCCCGTACGAGGACCCCAAGGCAGAAGCAGTGGACGCCATGTCACTGGACTGGAACAGATGGTCCAAGATCTTCCTGTTCCCTCCCACCAACCTTCTGCTGAAAGTCCTCTCCAAGCTGAGAACCTTCAAAGGGACAGCAGCCCTAGTGGCTCCCAAGTGGCCCCGGAGCAACTGGTACCACCTGGTCCTGGAGCTGCAGCCCACGCTGATCCCTCTCCCAGGCCCAGTTCTCTCCCAACAAGTACAGAAGTCGACTGTCTTCGCTTCATCATCGAAAATCAAGGACCTTCATCTCATGATTTTCTCTCCCTAGCCGCAAAGAAGAGGTTTGGGATCTCGAAGAAAAGTCTAGACTTCCTCGAGGAATACAAGACCGAATCCACAAGACGGCAATACGAATCATCTTGGAGAAAATGGGTCTCATTCGTCAAGGCAAAAAATCCTAAGGAAATCACCATTGATTTTTGCATGTCCTTCTTTATTCTTCTTCATGGACAGGGATTAGCAGCCAATACGATCTCTACTTGCAAATCGGCCTTGACTAGACCACTGTTGTATGCCTTCCAAATTGATCTGTCCAGCGACATCTTCAATAAACTGCCGAAAGCATGCGCTCGTCTACGCCCAGCACCCCCACCGAAACCAATCTCCTGGTCATTGGACAAGGTGCTCCAATTCGCCTCCAACTTGGATAATGATTCATGCCCTCTCAAGGATCTGACTCAGAAAGTTATATTTCTCTTTGCTCTTGCTTCAGGAGCCCGAGTCAGCGAAATAGTGGCATTATCAAGAGAAGAGGGTCACATCCTGTTTACTGATTCAGGAGACCTTACCCTCTCCCCGGATCCGATGTTTCTCGCCAAAAACGAATTACCCACCAAAAGATGGGGCCCCTGGAGAATATGCCCCCTGAAGGAAGATGCCTCTCTATGCCCAGTAGAGAGCCTCAAGGTCTATCTTCGCAGAACTTCGAACTTTGGTGGAGGCCAACTCTTCAAAGGAGAAACATCGGGCAGCGACCTGTCACTGAAACAACTAAGAGCGAAAATCACCTACTTCATTCGCAGAGCGGATCCTGAGAGTACACCCGCAGGTCACGATCCTAGAAAATTTGCATCGTCTCTGAATTTCTTTCAGAGTATGGACTTCGAAAGCCTTAAAAGCTTCACAGGCTGGAAGTCCTCGCGTGTTTTCTTCAAACATTATGCGAAACAAGTGCACGAAGTCAAACATTTTGTGGTAGCCGCAGGTAGTGTTATGAAACCTGCACCTAACTCTGCATAGAACAGCGAGTTACTTGGGACTCTAACTCTTCAGGTGCCTATGTTGACCCTCGAGCGATACGTAGTGATGTCGAAAACACTTAGTGCTTTCTTATAACTGTTCTTATCCCAGGTGAAATGTCATAGTCGTCACACAAGTGCCGCATGCCTAGAGCATGATGTGTTTTAATTAAAGACTGACGTTCCTCGAGAACGAGTGCCTACTAATAAATTTGAAATTCCCTTTCAGATTCAAGAGCAAGTCTTTATTACTATGTACATTATAATTTACTGTAAATTAACTTTACTTATTACTGCAATTCATTTAATTTTCTGCAATTGTGAAATAAAATTCTTATTTTATTACTTGTGCGTCTCAATCCGCTCCTACTTATACTATGAAATACATGCCTGTCATAGTTTTATCATCCCCTTCCTTATGGTTAATGGAGATACTAAGGTCCTAACCCTTATTATATATTCACCTTTGCAATGTAATATTCCAATACGAATACTTACTCTTCATACCCTAGAGACGAAACTATCCTTCTCTACATACAGTGTCCAACCATCACTTGTCTGCCTTCGAGAATGTTCCGATACGAATGCCAACCATTCAGTCTCGTCTCCAAGTTCTTCAGGTTCTTCTAGCAAGGTGAATAGCCCTTCGATAACCACTTTGATCTCGGCATGGCCCGTGGGAACTTCACTGCCAAGGGGGGCAGGAAGGTTCTTCCCTACGGTTCTTTTATTAAGATTACTATGCTACCTTGTTCAAAGCCTTTGGCACTTACCCAATAGGGGAAAATCTATCACGATACATTGATTCTCTGGTATTCTTCCATCAGGACGCCATGGCTTGAGCCCAAAAAACGGATTTTGAGCGAAGCGAAAAATCTATTTTTGGGTGAGATAGCCATGGCGTCCTGATGGACCCTCCCTGCTACTTCGTCCAGTTTTTAGGTCCCACCCTGCTCTGCTGTATCATGGTGATCGGCAAGCAACTGGCTTCAGGATGAGGACGGACGTGACGTCATTTAGCAATGGCGCCCGTTTGTTTACGTCTCGAGTACCAAAAGTAGCCACGAACGAGATTAGCTGTGGAACGGCTCCCAGCTATTCTCCGCCCCTACACACCGAAGTGTTAACTCTGTTTGGGGTGTAGATAGCTATGTGGCGCGTTAATACATGCGTCCCCTGTTGATATACGATGTCTGAAAAGGGAAACCTTTAGGATACTCGCTCCAGAAGTTAGAATTCTGTGATAACCTGTGGTTAAATTCTCTGGGAATATCTTAGTAGTTATATACCAAAGGAAGCTACCAAAAGGGAACCTTCCATCAGGACGCCATGGCTATCTCACCCAAAAATAGATTTTTCGCTTCGCTCAAAATCCGTTTATTTTCCGGGTGACCATTCCTCATTAGGCTATTTTCCCTATTCGAGCCCCTCGGCTTATAGCATCATGCCTTTCCAACTAGGGTTGTAGGTTAACATGTAATAATAATAATAATAATAATAATAATAATAATAATAATAATAATAATAATAATTACGAACTGTGAGCTTTGGGAGGATATAAAGTAATATAAAGATAATTTTTAATGGCTCTCTGTTGATCGAAAGCCCACTTAAGAACAAGTGTTCACTGAAATACTTGCTCATATACGCCGAATTCTTGCATACCAATCGTTGATAAGCAATTTTCAGTCTGAAGAAAATTTACTATTTATTCGATAACTCATTATTCAAACCAATAATTTTTCTGTTAGAATGGCATATCGAATAACGCAATAAATGAGTCTATACAACGTAATTATGATTTAGAATAATTACGAAATCATTATGATGTTGATGAATCTATATTGATTTTCTTTCAAATGATATGCATCCTTCCCCTTAACCACTCTAAAATCTACTCTGCCCTACGCCACAAATTAAGCCTTTATGATCCCACTCTTTCACAGGCACACAAACCCACCCACCCACCCACACACACATACACACACATAGTTTTCTATCTATCTATATATATATATATATATATATATATATATATATATATATATATATATATATATATATACATATATATATATATATATATATATATATATATATATATATATATATATATATATATATATATACATATATATATATATATATATATATATATATATATATATATATATATATATATATATATATATATATATATATATACATATATATATATATATATATATATATATATATATATATATATATATATATATATATATATATGTATATATATATATATATATATATATATATACATATATATATATATATATATATATATATATATATATATATATAGAGAGAGAGAGAGAGAGAGAGAGAGAGAGAGAGAGAGAGAGAGAGAGAGAGAGAGAGAGAGAGAGAGAGAGAGAGATAAATTATAGATTGTGTTTAAGAAAGACTTTTCTGGCAGGACAAAATGTATTGTAAATCTAATCATCTATGTATTTTTGCCAATACGTTTGCGAGATTGGTATAGCAAATAACACAACGAATACACAATAAATTTTTAAGTAAGAATCCTTATGATTATAGAAATGCGATAGTGTGAAATTATAATTTATAAGCCATGAATGCTAATTCAATATAGCTCTCGTTTTTGCTTTACAGCAATTTCTCGTTTATTTTTTGCTAACTTAGCCTACTGAATAAAAATGTTTGCTGAAATGAGAGAGAATATATCCTTATTATTATTCTATTTTATAAATAATACATATATGAAGTGTAAACTAAACACTCCTTAGTGTGATGTCCATCCCCTACTAAAGTAGTGTCCAAAACTTCCTTTAAGCGTGCATGCATACTCCTCAAAAGATTCTGGGATATGGCAGAGCGACGTCGTATTGACTCACAAAAATCAAACACTTCTATTTTGATGGTTAGCCCGTACATTATTCTCCCATGTCCCAATATTTTAGGCATTCAATGACTTGTCTTTATAGAATCTACAAAATACAGTAGAATCCATTTGTGGTGGCATAAATTTTCTTACCTCAATGTAAACCGTGTCTTTAGAAGAAAAAAAAGCCAACGAGACCAAAAAAGCTATAAATACATCTAACCTAAACTTGGATCCCTCGATCTCGCTCTGGCTACAGTTCAATTTCCATTTTCCTGCTCATACACCGAATAGTCTGGCCTATTCTTTAGATATTCTCCTCTGTCCTCATATACCTGACAAAACTGCGATGATCATATAATTCTTCTTCACTCAAGGGATTAACTATTGCACTTTAATTATCAGTGGCCACTTTCCTCTTGGTAAGTGTAGAAGAGGCTCTTTAGCTATGGTAAGCAGCTTTTCTATGAGAAGGACACTCGAAAATTAAGCCATTGTTCTCTAGTTTTGGGTAGTTCCATAGCTTTTGTAACATGGTCATCCACTATCTTGGGTTAGAGTTCTCAGGCGTAAGGGCTCACTCTGGGCCACTATTTCATCTTATTTCTCTTCCTCCATTTTTGTTAAATTATTTGTAGTTTATATAGGAAATGTTACGGGTCTTATAATATGCTATTTTTTTCCGGTTGACCTTTCCTCATTAGGCTATTTTCCCTATTCGAGACCCTCGGCTTACAGCATCATGCCTTTCCAACTAGGGTTGTAGCTTAGCATGTAATAATAATAATAATAATAATAATAATAATAATAATGATAATAATAATAATAATAATAATAATTATGAACTGTAAGCTATTGAAGCATATAAAGTAATATTAAGATAATTTTTAATGGCTCTTTGATGATCGACTGCTGACTTAAGAACAAGTGTTCACTGAAATACTTGCCCATATACCCTGAATTCTTGCATACCAGTCGTTGATATGCAATTTTCACTCTGAAGAAAATTTACTATTTATTCGGGAAGTCATTATTCAAACCAATAACTTTTCTGTTAGAATGGTATATCGAATAACGTAACAAATGGGTCTATATAACATAATTATGATTTGGAATAATTGCGAAATCATTATAACATTGATGAATCGATATTGATTTTCTTTCAACTAAAATGCATCCCTCCCCTTAACCACTCTAAATCCTACTCTGTCCTTCGCCACACATTAAGACCAAAGACTATATACTGAAGGAAGATAGGAAGGCTCAGGCTTTTAACACACAAATGAGTGTGCTATGAAAAGATGCCAGATACTCCCATACGAAACGAATGGCTCCATCTGTTGAGCAAGCAACCAAACATTCAGAGCGGTAATGCTTACGGGTATATAGGATGGAATTCGATTGTAAATTTTGCGACATATTTGTTCATAATTTGCATTACTATGTCAGTATATTTTACTCATATATTCATGATATTCTTAAATTTTAGGTAACTAAATTGAAAATTATGTTTCTCAGTCAATTTTTTTAGAAATTCAATAGCTATATCTTTTATGATTTAGTTACTTTTCTTGAAAATTTAAGTATTGTGCAGTATATTACAACCATTTTTAAATGTTCTATACAATACCACATTCGAATAAATTAAAACATACTGTATATCTGATTTGTTAAACTTAGCCACAAATGCTTATGTGTAGGCATACATTTAATTGCAGTATGTAGGCCACTGTAAGATGGAGAGATATTAGGTGTATAAAAACACAATTGTATTTTATTTTCTATTGAAATGGAAAAGCATGATGCACTCATGTATAGTTTAGTATTATAAACTAATAAATGTATAAATGTACAATCAGAAGGATCAAAATAACACAGAATTGTATCACACACAAAAATAATTAAACGGGGGTTGGAAATAGAAATAAGGTAGCATACAAGCCAACAAAAAATGAAAAACAAAAGAGATTTACTGTGGATCCCTTGCCTTAATCTTACATCCAATATCAGTGGGGCTTACTCATTAGCAGCACATACTGCATGTATTATACTGTTTGGACTCACCGTTCTTTGTCCTTAGGGAACCTGTGAAATACCAAATGAGGATCGGTTTCTTTTTGTTTATGGCACACAACACACTTGTGTGACTTCTTTACTGTCGGCGCCATTTTTTCGTTTGAGTCAACTATCAAATTCTGAATGTAAACAAACAGACGACAAACGATGTATACCTACAACGCCATCTGAAATCGGAGCAACCAACTATTGTGTTCACTTTGGAGTTGCCAACTAGCGTATTTATATTCTATTTTGAGCCTTCCTATCTTCCTTCAGTATATAGTCTTTGATTAAGACCTTAGAATCCCACTCTTTTGACACCTACGCACACCCACACACACACACACACTAATATATATACATACAGGGGAAGAAGAAGAACCCGCAAACCGGTGGGTTGTTGTTCGAGGACTTCCTAGTAAAACGCCCTTTTTAATAGGATAATTCAGTAATAACATAATGTTACTTAGTAGTGAAGGTGCATGAAGATGTAGCGAATCGTCTGTACTAAAAGTGACACTTGATAAGAAAACTGTTTTCGATTTATTGACGAAATTCGAAAATAAGTGTTCAAACGAGGACCTTCCAATGGAAGTATGGCCTGGGGCTGTTGTTGCCCCGGGCAGAAGTTGGTGCTCGCCGTGCGCTGAAAACCCTCTCGACACTACTGTGTTATGGTTTAACAGTAAGTCCCATTAATTTTCGTGTTTGAGACAGAGACTCACATAAACAATATTCGTAATGGCAGCTCCATTTTCTTGGAGTGATGGCAGGGGGGTTAGTGGAAGGTTTGTTGCTGAAACTCCCATCAAGGGACAGAATACAATAGCAATAGTTAGCCTTGATGGTTTCATTGACTTTTTATGTATAGAGAAGATAATCAGTGATGTCATGAAATTAAATGATGATGAACTATATGGAATTCAAGCTATTTCTCGACAGAAATATTACGTTAAGTTCAATCATGAATCTACCTTTACAAGAATTTGTTCTGAATTTGAAAATGAGGAGTTAACCATCGACGAAGGGAAATTGAAGGTAAAAATGTAATGTATCAGGTTCGAAGATTTATGTAAGTGTAAGAAATGTTCCGTTTGAAATGAGTGATGAAGAGGTGGCTTTAATTTTAAGTAAATATGGCGAGGTATTTGGTGTGAGGCAAAGTAAATGCTCGGGAAATAGGTATAAACTCGTTCTAAATGGTCTTAGGACAGTAATGATGATTAAAAAAAAAACATTCCCTCAAGTTTGTACTATAAGGGTTAATATTTATCTTTGTGGCACAATGGACAAACACAAACGTGTCGAAGGTGTGGAATGAGTAGCCATTTTGCAGCGGAATGTTCCACTCCATACTTAGAGAGAACTAATATTTTCAGTAACAATGATTTTCCTGAGTTACCAAGGCGAGGAGGGGGAGGAATGGAGAAGGAGGTTCAAGAAATGAGTCGACACAATCTTAATAATGAGAGTAAAAATGATGCTCCATTAGAATAGAGTTTTATTAAGAAAAACAAAGGTGTTAATAAGCTCATTGTGCAAGAAGCTGAGTCGTCAATCACTAGACTGCAAGTGGAAGCTGAAATACATCAAAGTTCTACCCAAGATGAGGAAATCGTCATACCATATGAAGGACGGGAAAACGCTAGTGGAAATAGAGAG
Source organism: Palaemon carinicauda (assembly GCF_036898095.1). NCBI lineage: Eukaryota > Metazoa > Arthropoda > Malacostraca > Decapoda > Palaemonidae > Palaemon > Palaemon carinicauda. Next base: position 44,481,970 of record NC_090733.1, read on the forward strand.
ATCCGTACTGACAATTTTTTGAAAAACGGTACGAAGCCAGATAAGGCAAATGAAACACAATCAGGGGAAAACCAGGACTGTGTAATTTGGGTAAGCCAGGTAATTGAAGATTGCCAAGATACAATTGAAAATAGGACTGCAAGAATAGGACACGAAATCAGTAAGGTCGAAGATGATAGTGTAATTAAAGTTATAGAAAACTAATTAGGACAGGATAATGAATACGAAGAAGTAATGGAAGCGAATGAAGAACAAAATACTCAAGATGATGACGACAATGACCACATGAATGTATCTATAGATAGTGAGGATGTTACGGAGAAGACATCCTGGAAAGAAATAATTGGCGTGCATGAGTCGTTAATGGTCGACCATATAACTAGCGAAGGAGGAGCGGTAAGCGGGTGTTTTGACGAAAAGCCACCTACTGCTATCTGCTCTGACCGGAACCACGAATTACCGTGTGAATTTAATCAAGAAGGATTCAGTGGAGAGATTCAGAAGGAAAGGGGTAAAGATTATGGGAAAAAGAGTGGGAAAAAAGGGCAAAGTTCAACAGTCGTTGGGCATAAGGGCTCAATGCTGAAGAGAAGAATAGACTCTATAAGCAGCTTAGTAGAGACATCAGGTAACAAACTGTTACAAGTTGAGAAAAAGTGAGACCTACTGACTATTTATAATGTATATTGATCTAATAACTATTAATGTAAATGGTCTGAATGACACTAGGAAACAATATATTGTAAAATCCTTTTTAATTCAGCATAGAATTGATATTTCTCTCATTCAGGAGCACAATGTGAAAATGCAGAAAGATTTGTGGGTTCTCTGCGATTATTATGATGTATTCTTTAATGGTTCTTTATGTTTTAAAGGTAGTACATTGATTTTTGTTCGGAAAAACTCTGGAATAAAGGTAGACCGGTGTGAATTGCACTGGAATGATAGAATTATAAGCTTAAGTTTATCTAGTTCAAATATTAAATTTCAATTAATCAATATATATTGTCAATCTGGTGGTAATTCTAAACGGGAACGAGATGACCTAATAGCTACCGAACTTCTCAATTACATGAAGGGAAATCTCGACAACATTATAATTGGTGGTGACTGGAATTGTGTGGTTAGTGACCGTGATTGTACTAATCCAAATCCTCACAATAAATCAATAGTTTTGAAAAACTTGGTTAGAAACATTGGCCTAAAAGATGCATGGTTCTCATTAAATAATAATGTTGAATTTACTGCTATTAGGGGTAATTATGGTGCCAGACTTGATAGATTCTACGTCGCTAGATTATATGAGAGAATACAAAATGTAGAGTGTGTCCATGTTTCCTTCTCTGATTACGCTGCCATAAAAATGAGATTAAACATAAATCCCAGTATTAAGGTCGGAGTACCATTTTGGAAGATGAATTCATCACTATTGAAAGATGAAAAAATAAAGTCTCAGTTTAAGGATTTTTGGGTCGGTCTTGTTAGGAATATTAATAGATTCCAGAATATTAGTTTATGGTGGGAGGAATACGCCAAAGTAAATATAGCAAAGTTTTTCCAAAGGTGTGGTAAGATGAAAAAATACCAACGATTTGGACTGATTAATTATTTTGAAAGTAGACTAAAAAATGAATGTTCCAAAATGGATGGTTTTGATAAGGGTAAAATTGATTATCTAAAGAATCAAATTACAGAGTTGAAAATGGTGGAAGTCGAAGGCATCAGGTTAAGAGCAAAATTAGAAGAATGTAATGAAGGCGAGAAACTCTCAGCATACTTGATAAAGAAACAGAAATATGGAGCCATTAAGAATGAAATGGAAAATCTGTTGACGGATAATGGAGAATATTTAGATTCTACTAAAGCCATTCTACATTATGCAACAACTAAATATAGGAAATTATATCAAAAGATTGATTTAGATACTACAGAACAAGACGATTTGTTGTCAAGTATAGATACGGTGATAGATGAAAAGGATAATGATTTTCTCTTAAGTAAAGTTACTCTGGAGGAGCTCTGGATAGCTACAAAATCAATGAATTTGAATCGGGCTCCGTGTGTAGATGGGATACCCGCTGAGTTTTACTTACATTGCTGGGATATTATTAAGAAAGAATTTCATGAAGTTGTTAGAAATGAATTCGAAAATTTAGCATTAACTAAATCCCAGTCAACCGGGATAATTTCTTTAGTACAAAAAGGAGAAGAGAGAGAAAGGTCGAGGAACTGCAGACCTATAAGCCTTCTTTGTGTTGATTACAAAATTGACTCACAAAATCAAACACTTCTATTTTGATGGTTAGCCCGTACATTATTCTCCCATGTCCCAATATTTTAGGCATTCAGTGACTTGTCTTTATAGAATCTACAAAATACAGTAGAATCCATTTGTGGTGGCATAAATTTTCTTACCTCAATGTAAACCGTGTCTTTAGAAGAAAAAAAAGCCAACGAGACCAAAAAAGCTATAAATACATCTAACCTAAACTTGGATCCTTCGATCTCGCTCTGGCTACAGTTCAATTTCCATTTTCCTGCTCATACACCGAATAGTCTGGCCTATTCTTTAGATATTCTCCTCTGTCCTCATATACCTGACAAAACTGCGATGATCATATAATTCTTCTTCACTCAAGGGATTAACTATTGCACTTTAATTATCAGTGGCCACTTTCCTCTTGGTAAGTGTAGAAGAGGCTCTTTAGCTATGGTAAGCAGCTTTTCTATGAGAAGGACACTTGAAAATTAAGCCATTGTTCTCTAGTTTTGGGTAGTTCCATAGCTTTTGTAACATGGTCATCCACTATCTTGGGTTAGAGTTCTCAGGCGTAAGGGCTCACTCTGGGCCACTATTTCATCTTATTTCTCTTCCTCCATTTTTGTTAAATTATTTGTAGTTTATATAGGAAATGTTACGGGTCTTATAATATGCTATTTTTTTCCGGTTGACCTTTCCTCATTAGGCTATTTTCCCTATTCGAGACCCTCGGCTTACAGCATCATGCCTTTCCAACTAGGGTTGTAGCTTAGCATGTAATAATAATAATAATAATAATATTAATAATGATAATAATAATAATAATAATAATAATAATTATGAACTGTAAGCTATTGAAGCATATAAAGTAATATTAAGATAATTTTTAAAGGCTCTTTGATGATCGACTGCTGACTTAAGAACAAGTGTTCACTGAAATACTTGCCCATATACCCTGAATTCTTGCATACCAGTCGTTGATATGCAATTTTCACTCTGAAGAAAATTTACTATTTATTCGGGAAGTCATTATTCAAACCAATAACTTTTCTGTTAGAATGGTATATCGAATAACGTAACAAATGGGTCTATATAACATAATTATGATTTGGAATAATTGCGAAATCATTATAACATTGATGAATCGATATTGATTTTCTTTCAACTAAAATGCATCCCTCCCCTTAACCACTCTAAATCCTACTCTGTCCTTCGCCACACATTAAGACCAAAGACTATATACTGAAGGAAGATAGGAAGGCTAAGGCTTTTAACACACAAATGAGTGTGCTATGAAAAGATGCCAGATACTCCCATACGAAACGAATGGCTCCATCTGTTGAGCAAGCAACCAAACATTCAGAGCGGTAATGCTTACGGGTATATAGGATGGAATTCGATTGTAAATTTTGCGACATATTTGTTCATAATTTGCATTACTATGTCAGTATATTTTACTCATATATTCATGATATTCTTAAATTTTAGGTAACTAAATTGAAAATTATGTTTCTCAGTCAATTTTTTTAGAAATTCAATAGCTATATCTTTTATGATTTAGTTACTTTTCTTGAAAATTTAAGTATTGTGCAGTATATTACAACCATTTTTAAATGTTCTATACAATACCACATTCGAATAAATTAAAACATACTGTATATCTGATTTGTTAAACTTAGCCACAAATGCTTATGTGTAGGCATACATTTAATTGCAGTATGTAGGCCACTGTAAGATGGAGAGATATTAGGTGTATAAAAACACAATTGTATTTTATTTTCTATTGAAATGGAAAAGCATGATGCACTCATGTATAGTTTAGTATTATAAACTAATAAATGTATAAATGTACAATCAGAAGGATCAAAATAACACAGAATTGTATCACACACAAAAATAATTAAACGGGGGTTGGAAATAGAAATAAGGTAGCATACAAGCCAACAAAAAATGAAAAACAAAAGAGATTTACTGTGGATGCCTTGCCTTAATCTTACATCCAATATCAGTGGGGCTTACTCATTAGCAGCACATACTGCATGTATTATACTGTTTGGACTCACCGTTCTTTGTCCTTAGGGAACCTGTGAAATACCAAATGAGGATCGGTTTCTTTTTGTTTATGGCACACAACACACTTGTGTGACTTCTTTACTGTCGGCGCCATTTTTTCGTTTGAGTCAACTATCAAATTCTGAATATAAACAAACAGACGACAAACGATGTATACCTACAACGCCATCTGAAATCGGAGCAACCAACTATTGTGTTCACTTTGGAGTTGCCAACTAGCGTATTTATATTCTATTTTGAGCCTTCCTATATTCCTTCAGTATATAGTCTTTGATTAAGACCTTAGAATCCCACTCTTTTGACACCTACGCACACCCACACACACACACACACACACACACTAATATATATACATACAGGGGAAGAAGAAGAACCCGCAAACCGGTGGGTTGTTGTTCGAGGACTTCCTAGTAAAACGCCCTTTTTAATAGGATAATTCAGTAATAACATAATGTTACTTAGTAGTGAAGGTGCATGGAGATGTAGCGAATCGTCTGTACTAAAAGTGACACTTGATAAGAAAACTGTTTTCGATTTATTGACGAAATTCGAAAATAAGTGTTCAAACGAGGACCTTCCAATGGAAGTATGGCCTGGGGCTGTTGTTGCCCCGGGCAGAAGTTGGTGCTCGCCGTGCGCTGAAAACCCTCTCGACACTACTGTGTTATGGTTTAACAGTAAGTCCCATTAATTTTCGTGTTTGAGACAGAGACTCACATAAACAATATTCGTAATGGCAGCTCCATTTTCTTGGAGTGATAGCAGGGGGGTTAGTGGAAGGTTTGTTGCTGAAACTCCCATCAAGGGACAGAATACAATAGCAATAGTTAGCCTTGATGGTTTCATTGACTTTTTATGTATAGAGAAGATAATCAGTGATGTCATGAAATTAAATGATGATGAACTATATGGAATTCAAGCTATTTCTCGACAGAAATATTACGTTAAGTTCAATCATGAATCTACCATTACAAGAATTTGTTCTGAATTTGAAAATGAGGAGTTAACCATCGACGAAGGGAAATTGAAGGTAAAAATGTAATGTATCAGGTTCGAAGATTTATGTAAGTGTAAGAAATGTTCCGTTTGAAATGAGTGATGAAGAGGTGGCTTTAATTTTAAGTAAATATGGCGAGGTATTTGGTGTGAGGCAAAGTAAATGCTCGGGAAATAGGTATAAACTCGTTCTAAATGGTCTTAGGACAGTAATGATGATTAAAAAAAAAACATTCCCTCAAGTTTGTACTATAAGGGTTAATATTTATCTTTGTGGCACAATGGACAAACACAAACGTGTCGAAGGTGTGGAATGAGTAGCCATTTTGCAGCGGAATGTTCCACTCCATACTTAGAGAGAACTAATATTTTCAGTAACAATGATTTTCCTGAGTTACCAAGGCGAGGAGGGGGAGGAATGGAGAAGGAGGTTCAAGAAATGAGTCGACACAATCTTAATAATGAGAGTAAAAATGATGCTCCATTAGAATAGAGTTTTATTAAGAAAAACAAAGGTGTTAATAAGCTCATTGTGCAAGAAGCTGAGTCGTCAATCACTAGACTGCAAGTGGAAGCTGAAATACATCAAAGTTCTACCCAAGATGAGGAAATCGTCATACCATATGAAGGACGGGAAAACGCTAGTGGAAATAGAGAGATCCGTACTGACAATTTTTTGAAAAACGGTACGAAGCCAGATAAGGCAAATGAAACACAATCAGGGGAAAACCAGGACTGTGTAATTTGGGTAAGCCAGGTAATTGAAGATTGCCAAGATACAATTGAAAATAGGACTGCAAGAATAGGACACGAAATCAGTAAGGTCGAAGATGATAGTGTAATTAAAGTTATAGAAAACGAATTAGGACAGGATAATGAATACGAAGAAGTAATGGAAGCGAATGAAGAACAAAATACTCAAGATGATGACGACAATGACCACATGAATGTATCTATAGATAGTGAGGATGTTACGGAGAAGACATCCTGGAAAGAAATAATTGGCGTGCATGAGTCGTTAATGGTCGACCATATAACTAGCGAAGGAGGAGCGGTAAGCGGGTGTTTTGACGAAAAGCCACCTACTGCTATCTGCTCTGACCGGAACCACGAATTACCGTGTGAATTTAATCAAGAAGGATTCAGTGGAGAGATTCAGAAGGAAAGGGGTAAAGATTATGGGAAAAAGAGTGGGAAAAAAGGGCAAAGTTCAACAGTCGTTGGGCATAAGGGCTCAATGCTGAAGAGAAGAATAGACTCTATAAGCAGCTTAGTAGAGACATCAGGTAACAAACTGTTACAAGTTGAGAAAAAGTGAGACCTACTGACTATTTATAATGTATATTGATCTAATAACTATTAATGTAAATGGTCTGAATGACACTAGGAAACAATATATTGTAAAATCCTTTTTAATTCAGCATAGAATTGATATTTCTCTCATTCAGGAGCACAATGTGAAAATGCAGAAAGATTTGTGGGTTCTCTGCGATTATTATGATGTATTCTTTAATGGTTCTTTATGTTTTAAAGGTAGTACATTGATTTTTGTTCGGAAAAACTCTGGAATAAAGGTAGACCGGTGTGAATTGCACTGGAATGATAGAATTATAAGCTTAAGTTTATCTAGTTCAAATATTAAATTTCAAGTAATCAATATATATTGTCAATCTGGTGGTAATTCTAAACGGGAACGAGATGACCTAATAGCTACCGAACTTCTCAATTACATGAAGGGAAATCTCGACAACATTATAATTGGTGGTGACTGGAATTGTGTGGTTAGTGACCGTGATTGTACTAATCCAAATCCTCACAATAAATCAATAGTTTTGAAAAACTTGGTTAGAAACATTGGCCTAAAAGATGCATGGTTCTCATTAAATAATAATGTTGAATTTACTGCTATTAGGGGTAATTATGGTGCCAGACTTGATAGATTCTACGTCGCTAGATTATATGAGAGAATACAAAATGTAGAGTGTGTCCATGTTTCCTTCTCTGATTACGCTGCCATAAAAATGAGATTAAACATAAATCCCAGTATTAAGGTCGGAGTACCATTTTGGAAGATGAATTCATCACTATTGAAAGATGAAAAAATAAAGTCTCAGTTTAAGGATTTTTGGGTCGGTCTTGTTAGGAATATTAATAGATTCCAGAATATTAGTTTATGGTGGGAGGAATACGCCAAAGTAAATATAGCAAAGTTTTTCCAAAGGTGTGGTAAGATGAAAAAATACCAACGATTTGGACTGATTAATTATTTTGAAAGTAGACTAAAAAATGAATGTTCCAAAATGGATGGTTTTGATAAGGGTAAAATTGATTATCTAAAGAATCAAATTACAGAGTTGAAAATGGTGGAAGTCGAAGGCATCAGGTTAAGAGCAAAATTAGAAGAATGTAATGAAGGCGAGAAACTCTCAGCATACTTGATAAAGAAACAGAAATATGGAGCCATTAAGAATGAAATGGAAAATCTGTTGACGGATAATGGAGAATATTTAGATTCTACTAAAGCCATTCTACATTATGCAACAACTAAATATAGGAAATTATATCAAAAGATTGATTTAGATACTACAGAACAAGACGATTTGTTGTCAAGTATAGATACGGTGATAGATGAAAAGGATAATGATTTTCTCTTAAGTAAAGTTACTCTGGAGGAGCTCTGGATAGCTACAAAATCAATGAATTTGAATCGGGCTCCGTGTGTAGATGGGATACCCGCCGAGTTTTACTTACATTGCTGGGATATTATTAAGAAAGAATTTCATGAAGTTGTTAGAAATGAATTCGAAAATTTAGCATTGACTAAATCCCAGTCAACCGGGATAATTTCTTTAGTACACAAAGGAGAAGAGAGAGAAAGGTCGAGGAACTGGAGACCTATAAGCCTTCTTTGTGTTGATTACAAAATTATTTCTAAGATTTTGAGTAACAGAATTAAAAATTTAATTGATAGAATAGTTTCTATTGGACAATTCTGCGCCGTGCCAAATTGATCAATCGTTAATTGTAACTTGCTTGTTAGGGACATCATGTATTTTGCAAATGAGAAAAATCTGGATTGTGCAATTATGTCTCTTGACTGGAATAAAGCATTCGACTGAGTGGATATAGAATTTCTACTCAAGGTGATGACAGCTTTTGGTTTCGGAGGTAATTTTGTTGCACTGGTAAAGATGCTTTATACTGGTATATGTAGCAGAATGTGTATAAATCATATAATGGGTAATCCAATCAATGTTGAACGATCTGTTAGGCAAGGATGTCCTCTATCAATGATCCTTTATGTTATTCACCAAGAACCTTTGTACAGGCTGATTAGAAAAAGTAAAATTAAGTCAATTAAACTTTCTAGAGATGTTTCAGTTTGTGTTGTCGGATATGCTGATGATACAAACATCATAGTTAGAACAGAGAATTGTATCGTTGAAGCCGAGTCAGTAATTGTGAAATGCGAAAAGGCTACAGGAGCGATGCTAAATAGAAACAAGAAGTCCAAAATTATTGGTGTTGGTAACTTCCGAGGGAAAACCACATGGCCACTTGATTACCTGGAAGTTGTGGTTGATTCTATAAAGAATTTAGGAATTGTTTATTCGAATGATTATGTATTAGGTTTGAATAGTACCTGGGATAATATAGCTAATAATGTTGAGACCTCATTAAACATGTTGACCAGTAGACTTTTAACCTTACACCAAAAAGCAATATACATTAATGCTTGTGTGTTATCAAAACTATGGTATGTATCTCATGTGTATCCTATTCCCATACAAGTATGCAAAAGAATAAACAAAGTGGTATTAGGGTATATCTGGAATGGTCGTTATCAGCCAATTAAACAATCTACGCTCAAGCTTCACAGAAGCGAAGGAGGTCTGGGTATCCAAGACATACATGACAAAGCTTTGAGTATCTTTATAAGTAGTTTCTTAAAACTGTATTTGTCGGGATCAGAACCCAATGTTTTAAAGTATTACTATTGTAAACTTAGATTAGATGGAATTATAAACTGTGACTTTGAATATAATGAATATGGATTTACTGGTAATGTATATTATAATGTGTGAATAGATAATGTAAGGAAAATTATTCGATGCAAAAATTTTCCAATAATGAATAGTAAAACAATTTATAAAGGTATTAGAAAAGGTGAAATTCCGAAAGTTGTGGAGAGTTTCCCTCTGTTTAACTGGGAAAGCATTTGGAAAATATTAACAGTAAATTTATTGATGTCCAGGATAGGACTGTTATTTACAAGTATATTCACCAGGCACTGCCAACAAGGAAAAAATTACATATTATGAACTTGGCAGATTCTTCATATTGTCTAAAATGTGGGAAAGAGGACGTCCCTATTCATATGTTTTATGATTGTGATAAAACGAAGAAAGTGCTAATCTGGGTAAGGGAATTAATGAGCTATCTGTGTGAAACAAAATTTAGTAGAAATATTGGACTTATTTTCTTTGTATTTCCCAAATTAAGTAAAATAAAAAATAATATTTGTAACATTATGTTCAGTACTTACATAGTAACATTGTGGATGCCTAGAGACCAAATTTTTGACATGGAAGATGTAAATATCAGAGAGAAAATTATGTCAAACATTTTCATACGAATATATATTTTGGAGCAAAATAATGGAGAACGATATAACAAACTTTTGGAATAAAACAGAAGTAAGATGTATTAAATATGGAACTCATTATGAGTTAAGATGTATGCGGTCTTAATATTATTTATGTAGCATAAAAAACATACTATTGTAACTGTATCTATACAATCTGTCTTGCTAATAAAAATATATATATATATATATATATATATATATATATATATATATATATATATATATATATATATATATATATATATATATACATATATATATATATATATATATATATATATATATATATATATATATATATATATGTATATGTATATGTATATATATATATATATATATATATATATATATATATATATATATATATATATATATATATGTGTCTATATATGTATATGTATATGTATATGTATATATATATATGTATATATATAAATATATATATATATATATATATATATATATATATATATATATATATATATATATATATATCTATATAAATATGTACACACACATATATATATATATATATATATATATACATATATATATATATATATATATATATATATATATATATATATATGTATGTATATGTATATATATATATATATATATATATATATATATATATATATATATATATATATATATATATATATATATATATATACAGAGAGAGAGAGAGAGAGAGAGAGAGAGAGAGAGAGAGAGAGAGAGAGAGAGAGAGAGAGAGAGAGAGAGAGAGAGAGAGCTCATAAATTGTGTTTAAGAAAGACTATTTTGGCAGGACAAAATATATCGTAAAACTAAACATATATGTATTTTTGCCAACACGTTGTTCGCGAGATTGGTATAGCAAATAACACAACGAATTTACAATAAAATTATAAGTAAAAATCCTGATAATTATAGAATTTTGATCATGTGAAATTATATTGAATTGACGTTGATACATAATTCTGGCGTGCATCCCTTAATATCACACCCCTTACAGCTCTAATTAGTACTTCCCCAGCCCGTCGTACCATACCCTACCTGTCGTCTGTCCGCCACCCCCCAACCTCCCGCTAACAACCAAACTGATTTACTTCAGAAATTCTGGAATATATACATATTTGGGGTGACAGTGAGGACTCGTGACGATTGGACATTATTATTCTAATGTACATGCAAAAGGATAGCGTGGCAATGGGTTTCCTATTATTTGTCTAGTAAAAATAAGGCCAAATAATGATTAAAACAGGAATAAAATATTATAGTAATGAATTACCGTGCCCTGCGTTATATCTTAACAATCCATGTTTGCCAACGATTATACTCGTATAACCATTTGAGGAACTTGTTAAAGTAATGATAGCTTTAGGTGTGGAGGAAATGCACCCTTAAATCTATATTGATCACAGGGAGGAGGTTTACGGATTAGGTTTAAGGAGATGGACAAAATCTCTCTTTGGCTTTTACGTCTGATGCTGGGCAGTTGATCTTACTAGAATTAATATGACCGGTAGGGGTCACATACCTATTTAGATAGGCATTGTGCATCACACGGAAATAGCTATCCTTTGATTTATCTAGCCAATGAGTCCTCCACAGATTTGGTCAGTCACTGAAGGAAAAGATGACTGAATTACCCCAAGTCCTTGGCATAGAGGGGTGCTATGAATTTTCCGGTTTATAAATACTAGAAAACCTCAAATAGGTAATTGGAATGTTAGAACCATGAATCAGATTCGGAAGTTACAGCAAGTGTAGTGTGAATTTATGAAATTTAGTTTGAATATATTAGCCCTAAGTGAAACATGTTGTAAGGGGATGGTAACGACATTGCCATTAATAAAAAGAGTAGGGTGCCTCTGAGAAATGTAAGAAGATATAGAGGGGTAGATAGTGGTAGTGATCACCAGCTCCTCATTGCACAACTGAAATTAAAGTTGAAAGCACCCAACTGAAAGATAGATTGAATGGCTAGATTTGATAGAACTAGGCTTTTAGAAAAAGAGCACAGAGAAACATGTGAAATTGATTATAGTAATCGCTTTACCAATATAAATACCTACTCAGGAAAGTCAGACGGGAATTAATGATGATGACAACAAGAGCAGAAAAGGAATTAACTGAGTGGAATAAACAAATTATTCCCCTGAAGAATGGAAAGATGAATACTATAAAGAACAGTAGATGGTAATGGATGAGATCCCTAAGCGAGATATGAAAAGTGTAATTGGTGACTTCAATGCTAATGTTGGAAGAAATAATAGAGGGATAGAGGATGTGATGGGTGTCGAGGGTCTTGGCGACGTTACAATTAAAAATGGAGCACATTTCATAAGTTTCTGTTCAGCATACAATATTGTCATTAGAGGTACTCCTTTTCAACACAAGAATATCCATAAGTATACATGGACTTCACCGTGAGGCAATTACAAAAATCAGAGAGATAACATTGCCACTAATAAAGAGAGAAGTAGGCCTCTGAGAAATGTAAGAAGCTATAGAGGGGAAGATAGTGGTAGTGATCACCAGCTTCTCATTGCACAACAGAAATTAAAGTTGAAAGCACCCAACAGAAAAATAGATAGAATGCCTAGATTTGATAGAACTAGACTTTCAGAAAAAGAGCACAGAGAAACATGTACAATTGAATGTAGTAGTTGATTTGCAGTTTAAGACACTTTAAGAGACGAAGAACAGACAATTATTAAAAAAGGGCGTGATACTAAGAAGGTATATTAGTCAGTTAGTAGAGTTAGTAGTGAAGTCTAGGGACATTCAGTTACAAGGAGAAAGCCATTGATATCAAATGATACTTTGGAAACTATATGAAGGAGGACAAGACGGAAGTTTATTGTTGAGAGTTTTCAAGAAAGCAATGAAAATTACAAGGTAGAGCTTGCTAGGTATTCCAGTATTGATAGTGAGGTCAAAAGAAAAGCCTAAAATGTCTGGAGAACGAATTTACACAGTAAAACAGATGAGGCTGACTATGCTATGAATTCAGGAACTGGCTATGATGTAAGAATTGCTCATAGAATTATTAAAGAAATCTCGACTGAATCAAATAAGAAGGAGCATATAACCATAAAAAAGAGAGATGGCTCTCTTATAGCAATAGAAGATGAAGAAGGCCAACGTGTGATGTAATACTTTAGTAATGATGTATACGAGATATAAAGGGATTAATTTCATTGATATGCCTGAAGCTGATGAAGACCTTGATGTGGCAATGAATGAATTCAATGTGTTTGAAGTTGAAGCTATCCTAAAAAAAACTAAAGAGATGGAAAGCTCTGGGATATGATGTAATAACTGCTGAGATGATACTGGCCGAAAATGAAGTGATTCCCAGACTACTTACAAGATTATTTTGTTGAATGGGGCATGATGAAGGTGAGTTAGGAGTGTTTGTGATAATAGCTAAAAAAAAAAAAAAAAGAAACATGACTGACTGCAGTAATTATAGAAACATAAATCTTACACCAGTTATTATCAGAATATATAGTGTGTGTATTCTAAAGACTGAAGCGTAAGATTCATGAAAAGTTGAGAGAAGAACCAGATGGATTTAGAAAAGGTAGAAGTTGGACTGACAAAATTTTCATTTCAAGGCATGTTGTACAAAAATGCATAGAATATAGAAATCAACTTTTGATGGCATTTGTTGTATGTGAAAAAGCCTTTGTTAGTATGCGCAGTCCAATATTGTGGAGAGTCCTGCGTTATTATGGAATTTCTACTGAATATGTAAATTTGATTAAGTCTCTTCATGAACATAGCTAGTGCAAAGTTGGTGATAATGGAGTCTTATCAAAGGAATTTCCAGTGAACAGCGGAGTACTCCATGGGAATGTGTTATCACCTATGTTTATGCTCCTCATGAATTTTGTAATGCATAATTCAGGCAGATATGGTGGGGAAAGATTAAACTTGATTAGTGATAGGAATTTAGTATACCTAGATTATGCGGATGATGCTGTCGTTCTTAGCAGAACACGACAGGATTTGCAATGTTTGCTTATTAGAATGCACGAAATATCACACGAGTTTAGGCTGAATATAAATAGAAAAACGACAGAGATGACGAGAACGTAGTATGGAATGGACGATGAAATATCATTAGAAGGAAAAAGGAATAATTAAATAGAATAATTTAAGTATTCTGAAATTAGGATCTCTATTACGAGTTTCTTAGTATTAGAGTTTATTGAACGACTGAAAAAAAGCAAATCAGACGGTGGCCAGGTTAAGTGAAATATGGAAATCAAATCGCCTGAAATTACATATAAATAAAAAAAAAAAAAAAAAAAAAAAAAACAGACTATTTATCAGTGCAGTAATATCGGTGTTACTCTGTTGACATGAGTATTGGTATGACAATGAAACAATCTCTAATGTAGTAGATTTAGTAGATTTGAGAACAAAGCCCTAAGAAGGATATTCGAAGTTAAAGGCAGGTCACGATTAGAAATTAAACTATATGAGAAATTACTTGAGTGTCATATGGGGATAAGATCATGATGAGGATAGATGGAGATGGTTTGGGCATGCTCTTCGCACTTCTTAGAGAGGTTAGTTCACCAAACGTTCAGCTGGGCTCCAAAAGGTACTAAAAGAGATTGCAGACCCAGACCTACATGGCTGAACACTATGTAGCACGAAGTAGATGATGAATGGAGAAGTATTGAAATAAAACCTCAAAGGATATAGAGGACTGGCGAAATCCAACTGAGGCCCTTTGCGTCAAAAGACGTAGGAGATGATGATCATAGTATGTGACAAAGATGTTAAGTTATCACTTTTTTTATACAAGTTATCTCTCTCTCTCTCTCTCTCTCTCTCTCTCTCTCTCTCTCTCTCTCTCTCTCTCTCTCTTGTTCCAATTAATTTCAAAGGATTACTGGCCTCCTTATGCCCTGTAATAATTTTTTTTGGAATGGTCTCAAGTTCATGGATGTTTTACTGCTTAGCTTAATAGGGTAGTTTTACGTTGAAAATAATATTTGGGACCAAAAAACAACTGTTTCACAATCCTGTGACCTAATCTGAAAATTTAAAAACTGATTTAAAAAAGAAAAATTCATACATAGACTTGATCACATTAAATATTATCAGGATAAAAAGGCCTAAGAAATAACATATTAGTATTTATAAATCCATTCAAAGTAATAAATACCTCCTGTTTTTAGCAACAATATTATATATTGATTTTTTACCATAGTGTATCATAAATACTCGTCATCGATTAGGCAAAATACTATCAAACTAAAGAAGCGATTAATGCATATCCTTTGTAGCAAAGACCTGAAGCGCATAATTTTTTTATGAGGTGGTCTTATGACAAGAACTCAAGGTATCGAAGAAAAGAAAAGAAAAAATATCTATGATGGAATATACAGAAGACGCCAAAAAGAAAAAAAAGAAAGAAAAAAAAACATGGAGAGTGGCCGATCAAATAGATGGGAAGCTTCTGTTGTAAGGAAACCAATATACTGTACATCGGATAATAAAGAGGCCGTGTAGCATATTCCTGAAGTCTTCCTTAAACAATAGTTATCTTTGGATGAAAACCTGCCAAATTAACGCAGTTTGATGAGACTTGATGGGGTGACATGAAACAAAATGTTCAGGAAAAATTGGATATACTGTAGATGTAGAAAAAAAGAAAGAAAGAAAAAAAAAAGACTTTGTTGAGTGTGAAGTTCTTCCAATAATTGTGTACTTGGCAGGTTACTGTTATTACACTCTTGATAAAAAATTATGCTGTAAGTCTTGCAAGGAACTCATCGCAGTAAGTCGTGAAGATTTTCCCCAGAGCCACAATTTCATAAACGGTGTCAGCAGATGTTCCCTCCTACATCCTAGTGCAATTACTGTAAATATTATTATGTATACTTATTTGGTTATTAAAAAACTCACGGAAATGAGAAATTTTCTAAGATCTAAAAATAACCCAAAGGTGGCGTTGGAAGTGACATTAAAAGCTATTGCTCATGATGATGCTGGATTTTTTATTGATACTTGTGACGCAGGTCACATTACAGAAAAAACTGAGAGGATGCTAATATGGGCAGCAACAAATTCTCTTTAGAATAATTTTTACCAAAGAGAAAATGAATTACTTACTTTTAACAAAACCGAAGGTAAAAAAAGAAAACTGGAAACATTAACAAATTAATTTACATAAATCTAGTTATTTGTCCATTTATTTATATTTGTCACTACCATAATTAGTATTGTTATCACCATTATCATGATGACTACTATACTTTCTTGTATGAATTATTAGTATATTTCAATGAACATTTACATGGAATCTTGCTGTTTCCTTTCATTATTTATTCATAGAATGTGTAGCTCTATATCAAATAAAAAGTTACTTAATCATTACAGATGTTTCACTTCCCTCATGTTATTGAAATTTTCATCATAACTTTGTTATTAACTGTTGGAATAACTAACTGAATACGCTAATTCACTTATTTGCGGGAGCAAGACATGGCCTGTAACCTTTTTGGTCGCTGACCATTGACCAGGCCTTCAATCTCTGGGTGGCAGTGAATAAGACCTCTCGGATATTAGAACAAATTAGAGCATGATTTGTAGCGGTGACGTCGTGAGACTTCGTGAGACTCCGCCCTCTTACCGCTACCACGTATACGCTTTTCTTAAGTTAATTCTAGCAAAAGCACCAGTAATATTAATCTTATATAATATGTTTAATATTGGTAAATATAGTTATTATAGATGTATACAGAAAATATGTATCAACTATGTTGTACCAGCTAGTATTTAAGCTGGCGCTTAAGCAACATAAGTTACTGAGATATTCAAGGCATAAGGGACCATTGCTCAATGAAACACGCAGAAAGCCATGCCCATGGCAATCAGCCGCTTCATTACATAATAATTCATGCAGAGGCACCAGATTTGAGAATATAATCTTGTGAGAGGTTACGATATTGATGAATATTAAAAAAAAAAAAAAAAAAAAAAAAAAAAAAAAAAAAAAAAAAAACATATACGCAAGGCACATGCCTGGCAACATTGCTCAATAAGTCAAACCAGAAGGGCTATGATCCCATTTCAATAAGCTGTTTCGTTACATAATACTTCACCCGTTTAAACAATTACTCAACTACTCATATTAGCCTCGGCACTTATGCATTTGGTAGATGGAGTAAGTTGAGTTTACAATTTTTACTTAGAATTTTATTTGGAATCATCGTAGCCTTCAAAATGCAAAAAATTTGCCCTGTTGATCATACATAATTCTTCTGCAAGTTGATTTATTCTTTGTTTATATATATATATATATATATATATATATATATATATATATATATATATATATATATATATATATATATATATATATTTATATATTTATATATATATATATATATATATATATATATATATATATATTTATATATGTACACTATATACATATATATATACCTATATATATATATATATATATATATATATATATATATATATATATATATATATATATATATATATACATATATATATACGTATATATATATATATATATATATATATATACATATATATATACATATATATATATATATATATATATATATATGTATATATATACATATATATATATATATATATATATATATATATACTGTATATATATATATATATATATATATATATATATATATATATATATATATATATATATATATATATATATATATATATATATATATATGTGTGTGTGTGTGTGTATATATATATTTATATATATATATATATATATATATGTATATATATATATATATATATATATATATATATATATATATATATATATATATATATATATATACATATATATATTCTACTGTTGTTGAGTAGTTTTGACAAATTTTTTTGAAATGTCTAAATTTAGCCAGATTAGGCTAGAATACAGATGGGAATTCATGTTCGGATGTATACATGGTGTGAGACAGGAAATATAAACCTTTATTTTAGTTGCTATGGTAAATCTATGCTGCAATAAAAAAGCATATTCTTTTAATATCAAATAGAAATGTGTAGCAAATTTATTCTAGTCAAAGAAAAAATATACCAAATTTTTTTTTTTTAATTTACACAGATATGTGAAAAAGTACAAATATACGCTCTGCATCACCACCAAGGCAATGCGCAGGGTTTGTTGTGCAGATATCCTAAACTA
>NC_090733.1:44507664-44508792 GCF_036898095.1 Palaemon carinicauda
ACGCATTATGAACTAATTGAACGACGGTGCCAAAGATCAATATCTAGATCATGAATAAGAAATTTAATAGACCATAAGTTTCTGTCCAACCAGTTAAGACGAGAATCAGCAGCTGAACACCAGACAGGAAAACAATACTCTAAACAGGGTAGAATGAAAGAATTAAAACACTTCGTCAGAATAGATTGATCACCGAAAATCTTGTAAGACTTTCTCAATAAGCCAATTTTTTGTGCAATTGAAGAAGACACAGACCTAATGTGTTTCTCAAAATAAGTTTGCTGTCGAGAATCACACCTAAAATTTCAGAAGACTCATACAAATTTAAAGAAACATTATCAATACTGAGATCCAGATGTTGAGGAGCCACCGTCCTTGCCCTGCTTACAATCATACTTTGAGTTTTGTTACGATTCAACTTCATACTCCATAATTTGCACCATACACTAATTTTACATAAATCTCTATTAATGGATTCACCAACTTCAGATCTACATTTAGGGGATGGAATTGAAGCAAAGAGAGTAGCATCATCTGCTTATGCAACAAGCTTGTTTTCTAGGCCAAACCACATGTCATGTGTATTTAGTATGAAAAGTAATGGGCCAAGAACACTACCGTGTGGAACACCGATTATCACATTCCTATACTCACTATGGTGCCCATCAACAATAACTCTTTGAGATCTATATCGTAAAAATTCAATAATAATGCTACGAAACGACCCCACCCACTCCCAACTGTTTGAGTTTGAAAACAAGTGCCTCATGATTAACACGGTCAAAGGCAGCGCTAAAATCAAGGTCAATAATATGAACTTCCCGACCAAAATCAAAGGATTTCTGTACAGCATTGGAGATTGTAAGAAGGGCATCATATGCTCCAAGGCTTTACGAAAACCAATTTCCAAACTAGGGAGTAGATGATCACCTTCAGCAAACCTATTAAGACGTTTTGCCAAAAGACGTTCAAAAACTTTAGATAATATGGGAGTTATGGAAATTGGGCGGTAATCAGTGGGACTTGAGCTACCACAAACACATTTACATTGAGGAGTAACATTGGTAATTCTCCAACAAGTGCTAAAAGCTCCTCCTCTTGCTAACTTGCACAAAATAACAGATAACT
>NC_090733.1:44519292-44524292 GCF_036898095.1 Palaemon carinicauda
ACTTCTGGACTCGCTGGGTCAGAACTGGATCTGGTAGCGGTAGAAACTTCAGTTGTAGTTCCAATGCCAGGGGTAACCACACGCTGTTCGGCCACTTGTGGGCCACTATTGCCGCTACCCCCCTTGAAGGATCTCAGTTTGTTGAGGACCCTCAACAGAAGGTTGTGAGGAGGGAACAGATAAATCCTGGACCATCTGTTCCAGTCGAGGGACATCGCGTTCACTGTTTCCGCTAAGGGGTCCTCGTACGGGGACACGTACAGGGGCAACTTCTTGTTGTCTTTCGTCGCTAAGAGGTCTATCTGCAGTTCTGGGACTTGATTCAGAATGAAGGAGAATGATCCTGGGTCTAAGGACCATTCTGACTCTATGGGTGTGAACCTGGATAGAGCGTCCACTGTCACATTGCGGACTCCTTGAAGGTGAACTGCCGACAGGTACCACTTCTTCTTTTCCGCCAATCGGAAGATGGCCAACATCACCTGGTTGAGAGGTGGTGACCTCGATCCTTGTCGATTCAAGCATCTCACAACTACCTCGCTGTCCATCACCAACCTTATGTGGATCGAGTGACGCGGGGAGACTTTCTTTAAGGTAAGGAGCACTGCCATAGCTTCTAGAAAGTTTATGTGAAAGGTCTTGAATAGTTTGGACCAAGTCCCCTGGACTTTTTTCCGATGAGAGTGACCTCCCCATCCCTCCTTCGAGGCGTCCGAGTGAATCGTCACCGACGGGGGAGGTGGCTGAAGAAGAACCGACTTCTTTAGATGTCTGGCTTGGGACCAAGGCCTGAGAAGAGTACGTAGCCGAAACGGAACTGGTCTTCTCAGATCTCTTCGCGCGTTTGATGCATAACTTCTCCAAACTCCGGTTGCATCCTTTAGCTGTGCTCTTAGCACTGGGTCTGTCACCGAAGCAAACTGGAGAGAGCCCAGTACCCTCTCCTGTTCGCGTCTTGATATCCTTTCGGAATCTAGAAGTCTCTTGACAGAACCCGCTATCTCCTTCCTTTTCTTCGCCGGGATGGAGAAACGGTGTGACATTAGGTCCAAGTGGATTCCCAGCCACTGGAACTTTTGAGATGGAGAAAGTCGAGACTTTTTTCTGTTGATCTTGAAGCCTAGATACTCTAGGAACTGGATCACATGACTGGAAGCTTGCAAGCATTCTGTCTCGGATGCTGCCCACACCAGCCAGTCGTCCAGGTAGGCTACTACCTGAATTCCCTTTAGGCGTAATTGTTTGAGAGCTACGCTCGCAAGCTTCGTGAAAATCCTTGGGGCTATATTTAGCCCGAATGGCATGGTTCTGAAGGCGTATAGTCTTCGTTGTAGCTTGAACCCTAGGTAGGGGGAGAGTCGACGGTTGATTGGAACGTGCCAATAGGCGTCTGACAAGTCTATGGAGACGGAATATGCCCTCTTGGGCAGTAAGGTCCTTATGTGTTGCAGTGTTAGCATCTTGAATTTGCAATTCACTATGAACTTGTTGAGTGGCGACAAGTCCAGAATGATTCTGAGCTTTTCCGAGTCTTTCTTGGGAACACAAAACAGCCTCCCTTGGAATTTGATGGACTTCACCCTTCGGATCACTTTTTTCTCCAACAGTTCTTGAACGTACTCCTCCAGAACGGGGGTGGAGTGTTGGAAAAACCGAGGGCACGGGGGTGGAGTGCTGTACCAGCTCCAGCCCAGTCCGTTCTTGAGTAGGCTGTGGGCCCAGGGATCGAAGGTCCACCGATCCCGAAACTTCTGAAGTCTCCCTCCTACCGGCATCATCTCACTTGGACTGCCGTCCTGAGGTCTTGCCTCCCTGACCGCGACCACCCCTGAAACCCCTTCCCTTTGAGGGGTGCCTAGACGAGCCTCTGGCTGCTCCTCTAGGCTTTGCTCGAAAGGAAGTAGACTGCCCTTCGAACGTTGGGGTGAATGCCGTGGACTGTGTCGACACGGCCTGGGGTACCCAATGGAATGTGGTCGGGGTTTGTGCCACCATCTGGGGCACTGAAGGCAATGGCAATTGCAGTTTCTGTTGCTGTTTAAGAGGCTTGGCTGGCCGAGACGGTAGCCTAGTCCTTATAGTCTTCCTCTTTGGTTGAGGACCCTCATCCGGGGAAGACTTTCTTTTGATAGCCAGGCCCCACTTTTGGAGAAGGTTTCTATTCTCCGTGGCGGCCCTATCAACAACTTCTTTGACCAATTCGGTAGGGAAAAGGTCTTTGCCCCAAATGTTGGAGGAGATTAGTTTCCTTGGCTCGTGCCTCACCGTAGCCGAGGTGAACACGAACTCCCTACAAGCTCTCCTCGCCCTGACGAAGCTATAAAGATCCTTCGTCACTGTGGCCAGATGAGTCTTGGCCACTACCACGAACATTTCATGGACCTTGGGGTCACTTGCCATCGTCTCAAGAGTAGTCTGAAGAGACATTGAGGCAGCCAGTCTTTCTTTTGTCTCGAGCTCTCTCCGCAAAAGAAAGTCAGACAGCTTAGGGAGGTCCTCGCCGAACTGACGTCCGGCAATATCAGCCTCAAACTTCCCAACTGAGAACGTAAGATGGACGTCCTTCCAGTCTTTGTGGTCCATAGGCAGGGCCAGCGACAAGGGTTTACACTCCTCCAGGGAGGGGCAAGGCTTGCCGGCCTCGACTGCTTTTAGTACAGCCGCAAACCCTTTCTGTAAAAAGGGGAAGGCTCTAGCAGGAGAGGACACAAAGGAAGGAAGCTACCTTCGAGTTCGTGAAGCCCCTCTCTTTCATTGAGGATGAAAGCAAAGCTTGAGCCTTAGCATGGTCCATCACTATGACCTCCTTCGGCTCTGTCTCCTCCTTTGAAGCTGGTTCCTTCCTCAGCCGGACATAACAGTCCGGATATGACCCCTTGCTGGGCCAGAATTCCACCTCCTCTAGGGGAACTGAACCCAACTTATCCGAGATGACGATCTTTCCAGTCGTCATCGGCATGTGCTCAGCATACCTCCATGGGTTAGCATCTGAGCACAAGGGAAGGTCTTTCACATTAAGCTTTTTCTGGGGCCCACGTGATGCTGCAAGCCTCTGCATCTGCAGTTCCATTGCAGCCGCCTTTTCCTGATTCTCCTTCTGCATTTGTTGGATCATTCCAATAATGGAGGAGAGGGCCTGTCCCAGCTCTACTGGGAGAGGGGACGATGTTGAGGGAATAGGCTCCGGGATCTGAACCGGAGTAGCCGACACCTTGAACTTCATCCTGGCCTCCTGCCAGGAGGTCTTCCTCCAGACGCTCGTCCACGTCAGACATCCTGTCATCCAACTGGATGTCTTGCAAAGCGACCGCGACTTCAGCATCCACCTGGATCTGAACTAGGGGGATCTCCTCTTGAGGCTGGGGAATCACTGCATCATCTGATGCCCTAGGGAAAAGATATGCCCTCATCTTCTCACTTGGAAGATAAGGTCCAGAAGTGTTCTTCTGGAAGCCCCTTACCCAGGTACGAAGCTTCTCAATTGCTATATCCCTTGATTCCGCCGTCCTAGGGGAATCAAAGGCCTCAGTAATCAGGTTAGTGCACACGGTACATACCTGAGGGTCCCAATACTGGAGATCACCTTTGGAGACAGCGCATGCTGCGTGCCTCCTAAAAAACTCATGTTCGCAGAGGTTCTTACTGCGGACGTTGCAGAAAACACTTCCGCACTTCGGAGGGTCCTCCTGTAAAGAGAAGAAATTTCCATGAGTATCAAGTGAACTACGTATCACTGGATATGCACAGTTTAGCATAACAATTCAGAAAGGAAAGACACACACTTGTGTTTCCTTCACAACCAATTGTTGCAGCCTTCCAGATAATAAAATCGTATGGTTAATCTCTTCTAGAATAACCAATGAAAAGTTTCCAGAGGAAACAGGTGTAGCTCACACCTAAGCAATGATTTTAAAATCCTGGATAAAAGACAAAAATGAACTCACTTTCTTATCTGTAAGGCAACAGCAAAGGGCTGTGCAAGACAACACAAAAGTGTTAGAACACACAGTGCTGTACCAAAACTTATACTATAGTTTTCTTCTTACAGTATATGTTATACTGAAGAATACTGGTACAGTATAGAAGGTTATGTGCCGGCCGGCAGCACACACCATAACTAGCTTTAAAGTATACTACTTAACAGCTATAAGGCGGCAGAACGCTGGTTCAAAGCCAATGTCGGCTACACAAGGTAGCACCCGGCTGCCGGCCACTGCTCCTAGCGACCGGCAGACAAGGGCTGACATTAGCCGGCCGGCAAAGGTAAACAACCGATGCCAGCCAGCAGCAAAAGAACCAGAGGACTACGACTGCCCGGCTGCCGGCCTCATAGGCCGGCAGCCGGGTCGGGTACAGCACTAAAAGAAAACAGAATGGATGCCGGGATAAGAGCGTAAACTACCTCCAAGCCCGGCAATCCGAAAGAGTGCATATAAGGAAGGGGAGAATCTAATTCAAGCTTCCTGACCAATGCCGTCTGGCTCTACAGGCAGGCATAGATGAGGGACCAAGGGAGGTCCGGGCAGCACTCAAAACAGAAGGGACTGAGTTAATTCCACATCCTAACCTATCCTAGGTCCAGATGTAGAATGACGTACAGTACTGTAATAGCTAGGCCATTACGGAGATAGAGGGGGAAGGGACAAAAGAGTGTCCTACCAACCTTGCTTTAGTGAAGGATCACCTGCAGCCAAGAAAACTCATCTTAGCCTAAGGGAGATCCAAGGAGGGAGGCCAGCAATACTTGCCAGCTCCCAAAGAACCAAAGCAAGGAAGGTGTTGCTACTCCCAGGAAAAGGATCTTATCCTCCCACCGAGAACAGCAACAAGGACTAGTCTGCTAGATCACAAAAGAAAGAATCATCTCGTACAGAAACCTTCGGTAGTGACCTAAGGAGGCTAAGCCTCCTATGTCTGTGTCAGGCCAGCGAGGGAGACTATACCCCAAGCCAGACAAACACAGACTCAGACTAAAAACTCTGTTGTTCTGTCCCTCTCTG
>NC_090733.1:44551792-44566792 GCF_036898095.1 Palaemon carinicauda
AAAAGATCTTCATTATAGTAAAACCTGGACACTATATTATATGGTACACATTTTCTGGGGGATGATTACGATCTTGCTTGAAATTAGCTGTTAATGAATTATTAAACTTTTGTATGCGAAGAAAACTTACTGGCTCCCTTCTATTATATCTATTTTTTCCCAAAATACTCTGCCCTTAGTCTTGTAAGTAATCTTTTTTAGTGTCACTTTCCTATAATGGAGTTTCTAAACTTTCAACTCTTTTATCAGACAAACAACTAAGTTGAAAAAAAAGTGACAAAACTTTTGACATTCTCTGAAATTGCGTTCTTGTTGTTTTGGCAATTGTGATTTTTTTTTTTTTTTTTCGCTTTGGAGGCATTCGAGTTTTAACTACATTATAGTGTAGACTGAGGGAGAGTTACAGTGGAAAGGTAAATGGAGAAGGGGTATACAAATAAAGAAAAAGGCAAAAAGACTTTTTTTTTACAAATCACTTCGTCATTATCTTTGTTATTCTCATAACCCATTACTGCCTGAATTTTTTTCCTTAATTTTTTTCATTATTTAAGTATAATATGTATATTTATATGGTATTATCATATATTTGATGTTTTTAATGGTATTTGTCCATATATAGGACCTACTATATATAGTAGGTTAGGCAGATTTCTATAATAAATTTTTTTGGTATTTTTTCATTAAAAGGAGGATGTATTAGAAGCAAGACACTCAATAATAGTGCATTTATTACTGAATAATACAAAGAAATATTGCAGTTTACTGCTAAATTTTTTTGCATTTGTAGGCCCTATTACTTTTGCACGTGCTGACAGTATTTGAATATGTGAAATGGATAATAATTATTACTTCTAAAAGTGAAATGTTTATCAGAAAATTGTGATTCTGTAGAATAAAATAGAAATAAAACTGGTTCATGCTTTAGAGAAACTTCATTCTTGGTTAAATTTTGAGATAAATTCCGTGATATCACAAAATAACAAACCAGATACTATAATTAGCTGTATTCTAAAGAGCACGACGATTATATTTAACAAAGCATTTCACACACAATGGAACTCCACACTTCATACACCCTTGCGAAGGACGAGATTTGCAAGAGGATAGAGCACATTTCCATGCCTGTTTTCCAAGGGGTTCGACAAGGTGACCATTATTGTCATAACGTACATCTGGAATAACCCGAGATGACTGTCTTGGCCGGCCTATTCCCACACGTGGTTCTGCCTGCGGAGGGTATGTCCATGCAATGTAGCGCTTGAATGACAACAGTGGAAGGTTGCTTTCATCAGCACGATGGAGAAGCCAGCAGTTCTGAATCGTTGCATCAATTACCCAAGAAAATGTAGGCCACCACCAATTTTTCATTCTAATGGATATACGGTAACAATTGATGTTTTGGTCCATCCTATCAGTGCCATCCATGTGCCTGTTGTAATCTCCGATGAAATAAGGTCGACTTACACTAATTTTCTTTTTGTCCTTTGCCGACCATCGAGATACACTTTCCAGAGGATAAACAGGAGAAATATTTGATACCACTGAAACTACTGCATTATCCTTCCAGCGTACCAACAAGATCTTGTGAATATTATCCACAACAACATCCGTATCTCCTCGAGGAACCTTCTTCATTTCGTTTGTGGAGTTTATAGGACAAGTCTTCAGAATTCTGTTGTCCCTTATTGTTCCAGTTGCTCCAGAGTTCATCTCTTGTAGGTTATTTACTAAGGTAAACTTGTGAACTAGTTGTCGAATTAAAACCTCACTGGTATATCTTTGATATGACTTGGTATTTTTTCGAATAAAGTCATCAAAGTGCCCCCACCTTTTCCAAACCTTTCTTCATAGTGACGATTCAACCCGAAGGCTGTCCCTTGGTATACATCAAACGTAGCTAAATATCCAAGTGGAGAATTTAGGAACCAAGCTTTAAATCCAAATCTCACAGGTTTATTCCGAATGCACTGTTTGCATATATGCATACCAAAATATTCTATCATTGCTTCATCAAGTGATATATGTTGATCCATAGGGTAAGCCATGGCAAATTTTGTGTTCAAATGATTCATTAGAGGTCGGATTTTTGCCAGTTTGTCATCCTTGTTTAGTGCCTGATTATCAGTGGAAGGCAGAAACCGTAATATTTCTTCAAATCTATCACGTGACATTGCCTTTGCAACGAGTTCGACTCCAACATCAGCATCCAAAGGCCAGTATAAGCGGCGACTTGGTAATGTGTGGTATCCTGAGAGTATGAGAATGCTTGGATAGTAACAGGGAACTGAAAGTTTGAAACTACCGAGGCATTGTTAGCTGGAAAGTCACTTCACCAGAGACGAGGTATGCATCCAAGGATCAGAAAATAGCGAACAAGCAGTTTACTCTAACGAAGAAACAACCAATTTGTTTTAGGGTGATACTTTTCTAAGAATTTTCCTGTCCGGTCCATATTTTGGCTTCATATCTGCCTGACCATAGTAGGTAATGAAAAATAGCCTGTAATATTTATGCTTCAATTGCTATCTCAATTTCTGATATATGAATTGATTCATGGTTTTCAGTGTCATGATATGTATCAGTATAAAGATGTTTAATGAACTTGTGTAACCATGAGCTCAAATTAAGAATGTGAATATATAAAAACAATCTACATATCTTTGGTATTTTGTCAAAAAGTCGAAAAATGTGGATACATCAAAGAAAAACTCCTGTTTATATTATTGATTAGATTGAAAAGAACTCAGGAATATGAAAAACAATAAGAAAAACATGAAAAATTGGGGTGTAATTTGTCCTAGCAATTGTACTACTATATATAGTGGGTCAGGCGTTAATGGGTTCTCATAATGATACGGTTATTATTCCCTAAAAAAAGATTCCAATACATATATTATAAAAAATAAGACACACACAAACACACACACACACACACACACACATATATATATATATATATATATATATATATATATATATATATATATATATATATATATATATATATATATATATTATGTATATATGCATATATATCTATTAGAATATATATATATATACATATATATATATATATATATATATATATATATATATATATATATATATATATATATATATATATATATATATATATATATATATATATATATATATATTTATATATATATATATATATATATATATATATATATTATATATATATATATATATATATAAAAATATATATCTATATATATATATATATATATATATATATATATATATATATATATATATATATATATATATATATATATGTATATATATATATATATATATATATATATATATATATATAAATATATATATATTTGGGCTCAGGCCACTTCGTCCTGATGGAAGTTCCTAAAGGGTAGCTTCCTAGGGTATATTTGAGAAGTTCCTAAAGGGTAGCTTCCTTGGGTATATTTGACTACAGTGATATTCCCAGAGAATTTTACCTTAAGGTATAAAGAATTCTAACTCCTGGAGCGAATATCCCTAAATAAGTCTAACAGTGATATCGCATAATATCAGAGGACGTATTCTTGACACGACACATAGCTATCTTCACCCTGAACAGTATTAACGCTTCGATGGGTTACAGTGACAAGAATCTAAAAACGAGAATGAAGAGAGAGCCGTTCCCAAGGAATCTCCCCTTTTCTGTTTCTAATGTGTATCAGACGAAGACGGCAGCGCCATCTTTATTCCTTTTCTTGTAGCTCTACTACTGGCTGTTTTCACTTGTGATCTCTCGTAATTTTCGATATTATTCAACCTTATAATGCTTTCTTCGGCCTCTTCTGCCTCTGGAAATTTGAGTATTATCTTCACTTTGTATAAATGTAAGCTCTTGGCGTTTTGAATTAAATCAAATGTGATATCAACCTAGACAAGAGCTGTTGCCTACCAGAGGCATTCTGGATGCTGTCCCTCGCTCTGCATGGGTCATTTAGTTAGCCAGAGCGACATTTCCGGTTATTATGCTTTAATGAATCTAGCTATTTAGCTTCTCTAGGAATTCTTATACGATGCCGTTAGTTTTCAGTTCGGCGATTTAGGTAACAGATCTTGCCCTCCGCGAGGCTTAGTAGCCTAGGTGTCTGGCCCTAGTACTTTCATGCTTGGTATAAGTTTTTTGAGTGTTATGTTATTGAAGCTATTGGCAAATATTTATACATGTAAGATATTGTTGAACTTTCTTCTCCAAGATTGTTTACGAGAGAGTTTTGGCGATTTAGGTAATCGATTCTCACCGCACCTAGGCTAGTAGCCTATGGGGCTTTAGTATACTTTCACACACATCCCCGGTTGTTCTTTTCTCCTCCGGACACTAAGTTCAATCCCTTTCTCCCTCTGAGTAAGCCTTAGGCTTAGTCCTAGTGGTTCTATCGGAATAATATTCAGGTGTAACTATACTGGGATGTGTCTGTCCTGACCCGGTAACCAGAGTGACTGGTTTTTGGGTTTGGGGCAGAACATCAGAGTTTCTAGTCTGTGGTCTGCGTCTTCCTAGCATAGAGAATAAGTTTCCTTTGCTAGGTTAAGCGCAGACAACAGGAGGCTTTGCTTCCCTAGCCCACATCTGAAGGATTCTGTACGAGATGATTCCTTCTTCTAGTGGTCTAACAGACTGTCCTGTGTTGTTATTCTCTGCCTGGAGAATGAGTTTTTCTCCGTTGCCTGACGAAATAACTACACCTAACTTTGTTCTGGTATGGAGGAGGGTAGCAAGTATTGCCAACCTTCCTCCCTAATAGACAAAATCTAGGTTAGGATGAGCTTTCCTAACTCCTGGATGTGTCTCATACTAGGACGGAGTTTACAGGACCCTTATCCCTTCCCCCCTATCTTTCTTAGTGATGGCCTAGCCATCATATCTTTTGGTCGCAGTCCTACTTCCGTACCTAGCGTAGGTTAGGATGGGGGACCGGCTCAGCTCTTTGCCGGCCGGCACATTATTGCCGGCCGGCAGAGACCCTTTTTCTTCTACAGAGTGAACCCCAGACCTCCCTTGGTCTCTCTTCCGTGTCTGCTGGTAGAGCCCGGCAGGCTATGGATAGATAGGAAGCCTGAATGTTACATTCTCCCCTTCCTTATGTTCACTCTTTCTGGATGGAAGGTTGTATGACAATGCCGCCTTATAACCTTACATCCATACTGTTTCTCTTGCTAGTGTATTGTACCCCTAGCCTGGCTGTCGGCTTTAACGGCTGGCAGCCGGATAGGTGAAGGTTCTCTGGTTCGTAGTCACTGCCGGCCGGCATGGTATCGCTACCTATACCTGAGGGCAGTAGAAACACATCCCGAGATCTGCCAGCCACTACGATTAGCAGCCGGCACCCGGGTGCTAGTGTTTTTATTTGCCGGCCGACACACATTTGCGAACCAGTGATTTGCCGCCTATTAGTTAAAGGTAGTATACCTTTGATCTATACAGGGGTAAATGCCGGCCGGCACGACAGCATGCAATGTACAGTAGTTACTATATTTGTGGTGTAGTACACAATACATTAATGAAATTACAGTACAGAGTTTGTTGTAACTCTAAAGTTCTTCCAACATACTTAATGCTATCTTGTACAACCTCTTATTGAGACCGTGCAATATATAGAAAGTGAGTTTTTTCTGTATTTATTCTATCCCGTATATCATAACTTTATTTTAAGGTGTGAGCTACACCTTAACTTTCTGCCTAGGAAAATATATAAGGTATTCTAGAATAAGAATTAACCATAGTTTTAATATCTTGGGAGGTTACAGCAATTGGCTGGGCAGGAAATACAAGTATGTGTCTTTCCTCTTTCTTTTCTAGCTTTACTGTATAAACTACATGTATTAATAATAAGTGAAAAGTCTTCACTTGATACTCATGGGTTTTCTTTTCTTTACAGGAGGACCATCCAAAATGTGGGAGTATGTTCTGCAATGTCCGCAGGAAGAACTTCTGTGGACATGAGTTATGCAGGAGGCACGCAGCATGCGCAGCCTCCAAAGGTGATCTCCGGTATTGGGACCCTCAGGTATGTATCATATGTTCTAACCTGATTACCAAGGCTTTTGACACCCCTAAATTGGTGGAGTCAAGGGATGCTGCTAGGGAAAAGTTGCGAACCTGGGTGAGGGGTTTTCAGAAAAACACTTCAGGCCCCTACCTTCTAAACGAGAAGATGAGGGCCTACCTTTTCCCTAAGGCATCGGCTGATGCAGTCATTCCTCAGCCTCAGGAGGAGATACCAACTGTCCAGAATCCGGTAGATTCTGAACTCTCGGCCGCTCTTCAAGACATCCAATAGGACGATAGGATGTCTGAAGTGTTGGATTATACAGAGAAGGACCTTCTAGGAGAAGGTCAGGAGGAGGAGCTGACCCAGGCTCCAGAAATAGAAGAGGAAGAAATCGATGAGATGTCGGTTACATAGGTTCCGGCCGCGGAATCTGTTCCCTCTACATCGTGTGCTATCCCAGGTGATCTGGGAAGGACTCTTTCTTCTATTGTTGAGATGATTCAACAAATAAAAAAGTAGAATGATGAAAAGGAAGCTGCGATGAAACTGGAGATACATAGATTCGCAGCATCATGTGGGCCCCAGAAACGACTCAACGTGAAGGATCTTCCTTAGTGCTCGGATACCAATCCTTGGAGCTATGCCGAACCCATGCTAATGACAACCGGGAAGATTGTTATATTGGAGAACTTGGGCTCAAATCCCCTGGGAGATGTGGAATTTTGGCCCAACAAAGACTCTTACCCGGACTGCTATGTCCGTCTTAGGAAGGAGCCAGCTTCAAAGGCGGAGACGGAGCCGAAGGAAGTCATAGTCCTTGACCATAGTAAAGCACAGGTGTTACTAGCGTTCTCGATGAAAGAGAGGGGCTTCACGAACTCAAAGGTGCCAGCCTTGAGTAAGAAGCTTCCCTCCTTTGTGGCCTCTCCAACCAGAGCCTTTCCCTTCCTGAAAAAGGGATATGAGGCAGCCTTGAAGGCGGCGGAGGTAGGGAAACCATGCCCCTCCTTGGAGGAATGCAAGCCGTTATCCCTGACCTTACGCTTGGACCAAAAAGACTGGAAGGACGTACACCTTACCTTCTCAGTCGGGAAGCTGGAAGCTGATATTGCCGAACGTCAGTTTGGTGAGGAACATCCAAAGCTGTCGGAATTTCTTTTGCACAGAGAGCAAGAGACGAAGAAAAGACTTGCGGCATCGATGTCGTTGCAAATGACATTAGAAACGATGGCAAGTGCCCCAAGAACCGGTGTACCGGTTTCAAATTACCCCCTCCAAATCTTACCCCCCGGTAGTTTGAAACCGGATTCAGACTACCGGGGGGTAACTTGAAACCGGTTTCAAGCTACCCCCGGGGGTAATTTGAAACCGGTTTTAAGCTACCCCCCTGGTTTCAAATTACCCCCCTCGTTTTTGCGTAGGATCTCATCATATATGAATATTAATAAATTGCTTTTGATCAGGGTCAACACAATCATTAGGTTATATGTATATACATGTATTGTTCCACCTATTGGTATCGTTTATTAATATCCAGCCTTTATCCGTTTTATGTTTATATCTTAGCTAATACATGTCATGGGCGCATATTTTTCTGAGACAGGGAGACGAGGTGGAATTTGATTTTGACGGTTATTTTTTCCATTATTTGAAATATTACATAATTATACTGCAAGCAAATATTATATAAGGTATAATCAACATATTGATCATATGTATATATGTAAATGTATATATATATATATATATATATATATATATATATATATATATATATATATATATATATATATATACATTTTGTATATGTGTGCGTGTATATATATATATATATATATATATATATATATATATATATATATATATATATGTATATATATATATATATATATATATATATATATATATATATATATATATATATATATATATATATATATAAATATGTATATATATATATATATATATAGGCTATATATATATATATATATATATATATATATATATATATATGTATGTTGTAAATACTATATCATTCATGACGTCTGTAAATAATTGACACTTTTAATAAAGCAAGATTGTAAGCAATTATAACAGTTTTAATAAAACAAGATACAGTACATGCTGTTTGCTGCTACTGTACTTACATTGGTTGTTTGTATACGAAAACACCTGGACTACGGTAAAGTCGTTACACTTTATAGCCCTCTATGGATGACATTGAACACAGCTTGTGTTAATCTCACAACTGTTGTTACTGATTGTAGCCTAAAGGCAGGCAGCTGTGTGTTATCATGGGCTAAATCAAATACTATTTAAACCATCTTCCAGAGTAGTAAGTGATGGATTCGTGTATGGATTTTTTTTTCTCTGCTGTTGATCTCGAAATGGAAAATGATTGAAAAACTGAGTGATAAAATGTTCTAGAATTTTACCTGAAATGTATCATGAAAAAAAAGACCTCGCAGCATAGTCACCTGTACATTTCCATGCGGTTAATATAAGACTTCTACCCCTTTGTCATAGCTCCATTCTTTCTTATTACTCATTTCATCAAATGACAAAACAGCAATACCTAAAAATCGAGACTTCATACCATCTTTAAAGTCCTCTGGTTTAAATCGAGCTAACAGTACCTTACACAACGTTAATTCTGTCTGCACGACAACATAAATGTTGGTAATTTATATTTGAGCTTTTATTTTTCACGTGCATAGCATCCAAATACTACGAAGTTACTATGCATTATCACTGACAGAATATATGAATAAACAAAAAGATATACGGACACAAGGAGTTCTATTGTTACATTGCATCTACGGGTATAGTCAAACCATTTTAAGAGCAAACTCGGAGCCCAATAGCGGCATTGCCAATTCTCTTGGGTCATTTTGAAAGCACACCTGGCTTGACCGCTTTAATCTATGGGCGAGCCGAGAAAAGGGTCAGCTAATTAGTCATTCACCCGGATTTGAACGGTCTAAGAATATAATCTTTTAATTTGATACTCTCTCCAAATTGTTTCCTTCGCTCTTTTTGTTTGCAACCACGTGGTGAAAAAACGAAACTCTTAAATATAACAAAGAGCAAAATTGTTATAAAACGATCATCATACTAACAGAAATAATCTTAATTTTGATATCAAATGAATTCAGTTCTCAATTCTGATTGATTATTAAAAGACAGGATTCTTTACAAAGGATTTAATTAACTATGTTCAATATGGTATATTTACATAGGTAATTTTATTGTTTTAGAATTTATTTAATTAATCGAAAAAAACTTTCTACAACAAAGGTTGTGTTAGCAAACGTGGTTATGATGACTTCAACGAATTAGTTAATTCAGACCATTTTCATGTTTTCCTTTATAATGTTATCAGTATGCTAAATACCTTTGACCCAATTTTCCTTGCAAATCTGAAAGAAAGTCGTTTTTGATATGTCGGTTGCATCTCTGACACGTTTGATTGTTTGGTCAATTCCAAATTTAACAATCTCATTATCATTTTCCCATTTAAAAAAAAAAAACTGATAGACATTGTATACCATTTTTATTTCTTCTGGGCGAAAAACACGACGCTGAGAACTTACCATGATTTTTACGGAAGCCTATTGTGCAAGACAGTAAATGAGGAAGGTAATCTTCATGCATTTAATAGGATTTGACCAAAGGTCTCAGTGAACTGACCCAGTGGCAACATGTATGTCATATCTCCTAATTTGTCATTTTCCTTCCCTTGTCTTAGTGAAGCGAAAGCATCGGGATTAAGGAGAATCGGCACCGCCACACATGAATTTTGGTGATTGACACCTTAAGCCTCGCGTTGGCTGCCCTTGTTCAAAAGATGTGTGAGTATATATATATATATATATATATATATATATATATATATATATATATATATATATATATATATATATATATATATATATATATATATATATGCATTTGTATAAATAATAAAATAATCAACACCATTCATTCTGAATGTTTTTTGTGTCTATTTCTCCAGGCATATTGCCGCCCGAAGCTCATGCACCTAAAGCACATGAATGGAATCTACTGGAGATAACAAAAAAAAAAAAAAAATCTCGACAATCACGCGCACACTGATATAAAATGAAGTTTTACCTCACCGTTATCACTAAAACTTGAATGACAATCTGTAACTTCAAATATCGTGTATTAGTTAATTATATGACACGTTAGGTCTTAAATACGAAAATGTCGACAATCACACGAACACCGAAATAAAATAAAATTTTGCCTCGCCTTTATCACAAAACCTCAAATTACAGTCTGTGACTTTTAACGTGTCATATAATTCACTAATCCAATATTTTTGGTCTTAAATACAAAATTAAACTACTTTTCCTACTGCTGCGAAGCCAGCAATAAATGTATGATACATATTTGCGATGTCACACGAATTATTTATCATTCTGATGAGGGGGTAACTTGAAAACAGAGGGGGTAACTTGAAACCGGTTTCAAACTACCCCCCCCCCCCCGGTAATCTGAAACCGGTTTCAAGTTACCGGGGGGTAATTTGAAACTGGGGGTAACTTGAAACCTTTACACCGGGACATGTTCATTGTAGTGGCCAAAACCCATCTGGCCACAGTTACGAAGGATCTCTATAGCTTTATTAACGCTAGGAGAGCCTGCAGAGAGTTTGTGTTCACCTCGGCTGCGGTGAGGCACGAACCAAGGAAGGTGATCTCCTCTTGCATCTAGGGTAAGGACCTCTTTCCCAACGAAGTTGTTAAAAACTGGGGCTTAAATCTTAAGAGAAAGTCTTCTCCTGATTAGGGTCCCCAACCCAAGAAGAAGACAAGAAGGCCTAGGCTATCCTCTCGACCAACTAAGCCCTACCGACAGCAACAACAGCAACTTCCTGCGACCGTGGTGCCTCAGGTAGTGGCACAACCTCCAAACACGTACCAGTTGGTACCTCAACAAGTGGCGACACGGTCACCGGCTTTTAACCCAGCTTTTGAAAGGCAGACTTCTTCTTTTCACTCAAAAGCTAGAGGAACAGCCAGAGGTTCTTCTAGACACCCTTCAAGAGGAAGGGGATTCAGGGGAGGACACGGTCAAGGAGGCAAGGCATCAGGTCCACAACAGCAGAAGTGAGATGCTTCCAGTAGGAGGGAGGCTACAGCTATTTAGGGATCGTTGGACCTTTGATCCCTGGGCCCACAGCCTAATAAAGAATGGACTAGGTTGGAGCTGGAGCAGTCCTCCATCTCAATTTCTCCAGTTCTTCCAACACTCTACCCCCGTTCTGGAAGAATATGTCCGAGAACTCTTTGAGAAAAGAGTAATCCGAAATGTTAAGTCCATCAAGTTCCAAGGAAGGCGGTTTAGTGTTCCAAAGAAAGACTCAGAAAAACTCAGAGTCATTCGGAAATTATCGCCACTCAACAAGTTCATAGTGAACTGCAAGTTCAGGATGCTCACACTTCAACACATAAGGACCCTACTGCCCCAAAGGGTATATACCGTCTTTATAGACTTGTCTGACGCTTATTGGCACGTTCCAATTAATCATCACCTCTCTTCCTACCTAGGCTTCAAGTTACAAAGAAGACTTTATGCCTTCAGAACCATGCCATTCGGGCTAAACATAGCCCCAAGAATTTTCACGAAGCTTGCGAACGCAGCCGTCCATCAATTATGCCTAAAAGGGATCCAAGTAGTGGCCTACTTGGACGACTGGCTGGTGTGGGCAGCATTCAGGATAGAATGCATGCAAGCCTTCAAGATAGTGATCCAGTTCCTGGAATATCTGGGATTCAAGATCAACATCAAAAAGTCTCGACTATCTCCAGCTCAAAAATTCAGTGGTTGGGAATCCACTGGAATTTGAAGTCACATCGACTTTCCATTCCTGGGAAGAAAAGGAAAGAAATAGCAGGATCTGTCAAAAGACTATTGAAATCCAAACGGATATCAAGACGCGAGCAGGAGAGAGTGCTGGGCTCTCTACAGTTTGTTTCAGTAACAGATCCAGTGCTAAGAGCACAGCTAAAGGATGCAACAGGAGTCTAGGGAAAATACGCATCAAATGTGCGAAGAGATCTAATGAGACCACTACCGACTCGACTGCGAACGCTTCTCAAGCTGTGGTCCAAAGCCAAGCAACTGAAGAAATCAATACTTCTTCAACCTCCTCCTCCGTCAGTTACTATCCACACAGGAAGGCTGGGGAGGCCACTCTCATCAGAGGAGAGTCCAAGCAGCTTGGTCCAATCTTTTCAAGTCATTTCACATCAACTTTCTAGAAGCCATGGCAGTACGTTTGACACTAAAGAAAGTATCTCCTCGCCACTAGACCCACATAAGATTGGTTCTAGACAGCGAGGTAATAGTGAGATGCCTGAATCGACAAGGGTCGAGGTCGCCTCAAATCAACCAAGTGATGTTGGCCATATTCCGTTTGGCGGAAAGGAAGAAATTGCACATGTCAGCAGTTCACATTCAAGGGCTCCGCAATGTGACAGCGGACGTTCTATACAGGTTTACACCAATAGAGTCAGAATGGTCCCTAGACGCAGGATCGTTCTCCTTCATCTTGAGTCAAGTCCCGGAACTGCAGATAGACCTCTTTGCGACGAAAGACAACAAGAAAATACATTGTTATGTGTCCCCATATGAGGATCGGCTAGCGGAGGCAGTAGACGCTATGTCCCTAGACTGGAACAGATGGTCCAGGATTTACCTGTTCCCTCCGCACAACCTCCTTTTGAAGGTCCTCGACAAACTGAGATCCTTCAAAGGGGAAGCAGCAATAGTGGCCCACAAGTGGCCAAACAGCGTGTGGTTCCCTCTGGCATTGGAACTACGACTGAAGTTTGTACCGCTACCGGATCCAATGCTGTCTCAGGGAGTACAGAAGTCGACTGTCTTCGCTTCATCACAGAAAACCCGGAACCTGCATCTAATGATTTTCTCTCCTTAGCGATGAGAAAAAGATTCAGGGGATCAAAAGACAGTATAGTCTTTTTGGAGGAAACCAGAAGACAATATGAGGCATCTTGGAAGAAGTGGGCGTCCTTTGTCAAGGCGAAGAAACCAAAAAGAAATCTCGACAGATTTCTCTTTATCATTCTTCATTCACCTTCATGAGCAGGGTTTAGCAGCCAACTCAATATCAATGTGCAAGTCTGCCTTGACAAGACCGATACTATATGCCTTTCAGGTCAACCTTTTTAACGACGTTCTTGATGAATTCCGAAGGCCCGTGCTAAGCTTAGTCCTTCAGTGCCTCCAAGACCCATTTCATGGTCACTAGATAAGATCCCTCATTTTGCATAAATAATGAACAATTAGGAGTGCGCTCAGAAGGATTTGACTCAAAAGTCATATTTCTGTTTGCACCCGCTTTGGGGGCCGGAGTTAGTGAAATAGTGGCTCTCTCTAGAGAAGAAGGCCACGTCCAGTTCTTGGAGGGAGAACTGAATCTATTTCCAGACCCAACGTTTCTTACCAAGAACTAGCTACCCACCAACATGCGGGGTCCCTTGAGAATCTGCCCTCTGAAGGAAGATGCATCTCTAAGTCCAGTGGAGTGCCTAAAGGTGTATCTTCATAGAACTTCAGACTTAAAGGGAAGACAGCTGTTCAGAGGAGAAACCTCGGGTTCAAATTTATATCTGAAACAACTAATGGCAAAACTCACCTATATTATTCGCAGAGCGGATCTAGACAGTACACCCGCAAGTCATGATCCGAGGAAAGTTGCCTCTTCCAAAAAATTTCCTTAATTATATGGACATTGAACATCTTCGTTCATACACCAGCTGGTAGTCATCCAAGGTGTTCTTTATGCACTATGCGAAGCAAGTGGAGCAACTCAAGAGGTCTGTGGTAGCAGTAGGTAGAATTCTTAAACCTGCTGATTAAATCTGCGAGGAACAGTGCAATTAATTTGGGACGATTAATTAAGAGGGTGGGTGTGTAGTCACAGACTGTTACTACACACTGAGTGATAGGCCACGAAAGTGTCCTTACGAACTGTTCCATTGACTTTGGTGAACTATAAGCATAATACGGACACTTGTGCCAACCGTTTCTTACGCTAGTGTAAATAAACATTAATACAGACTTTATCAATGTTATTAATAATTCGATTAAAGTGGCAAATCTGTTTCCTTTTAGACAAAGCAATATTTTCTGTCTACTGTTTTCTTTAAGCTTTAATGGATATCGTCCACTTTTTATAAATCTTACAATTGTTGACTGATATATATGTTTATTAAATTTTTAATTAACGAGTTCATAGTGAACCCTGCGTCTTATTCGCCCACATTCATTTTATTAGAAATGTACTGAGCATTAAGTTTAAAATATGAATAATTTTAACATGGAATGTCTCATAAGATTGTTCCTTTCTTCAAGCAAAAATCCACTCGCTATAACTCTTCCTTAGGAAGATTAACGTTGTACCCTAAGGTAATGGTGGTAGAGATGCAAAATTTGTTCTTATACGGATACAACTGTTATCTGATAGTTCAATAAGAGTACACACACTGGGGAAGATGTCAGGAATTCATACTGACATTGGTGACTCTTATACAAACTTTGCTTTATAATATATAGGGCGAGACCACTATACAAGCTTGTCATTTTGTCATCCATAGTTAATATGTACTCCTCGAGACTTTTCCAGAGTCTAGTACGACTCTTCCCTGTAGGGGGCAGGAAGCACTAACAGAGTTCATGCTTAGATGAAATGATGTATGACGGTAACATCATAGGTCTCTATGTCTAGACAGACCAGGAAAATACTTTCTTGAGGGTACAGCACCTGTTGATAATCCACAGATAGAGTAATGCTCTGGTAAACTTCCATCAGGACGACAAGGCCTGAGCCCAAAAAACGGATTTTGAGCGAAGCGAAAAATCTATTTTTGGGTGAGGTAGCTATGTCGTCAAGATGGACCCGCCCTTCCTTTTATTG